>NW_006399883.1:383527-384744 GCF_000299155.1 Elephantulus edwardii
GAACTCTATCCTGAGATTTCTGGCCTTTCCCCTGCCATGAAATTCTCCCACAGTTAGTGTTTCTCTGAGTGGTGATGTACTGTTTTATTTATTTTTCCACTACTGCTGTGAATAAACTATCTTACTATCTCATCTGTGTGTGTATAGGCATTAGTAGCCTTTTGAGTCCTACCCTGCTAAATTAAAAGGCCACCTATCTAAGTAGGTCCTTAATGCTACAAATGGGCTAAGTCCAACAAGATCTAAAGTGTTAATGTGCCTTTCTTAAAGAAGTCTGAAGTGAAGTGTGTTGTTTGTGACATTCCTTGGTGGGTGTATTTGCATTATTAACAACAACTGCAGAATTTAACATCAATACTGGGGAGCCCTACTGCCATGGAGATCCCAAGAACCAAACCTTATCAGCAATAACAAGAAAGTCTAGGACATTAGAAGGCAGTCTGTCCAGACCATCCTGAAGAATGAGATACTGTCGACCTTCTTCAAGGCCAGCTACAACGCAAGACTTCTATTCTAGCAGTAATAGGAGATAGCTTTGTAACGCAGATCAGTTCACTTTTACCTAGAAAATAAAGCAATGGACACTGTTAAGAGTGTGCCAGAAACATCTGTACGGATCCACCATTTGCCATAATATGGTTGCTAAATATGTAACTTCTTTGTAGTCTACTGTTTATTCATTTCATTGTACTAATTCCTTTACATTAACTACTGAAGATATTGATGCTGGAAAAGAGTATTGAGAATACCATGGACTGCTAGGAAAACAAACAGATTTGTCCTGGAAAGGGTTAAACCGGGTGGCTCCTTGGAGGTAAGGATTCTGGGGCTCCGTCTAACATACTTTGGACATGTTATAAGGAGGGACAGGTCCATGGAGAGGGACATCATGCTTCGTAGGGTGGAGGGACAGCGCAGGAGGGGAAGACCCTCTATGAGGTGGATTGATTCAGTGACTGGGGTAATCGGAATGGGTGTCAGAGTCAGTGCGATTGGCACAGGATAGAGCAGAGTTTAGGGCTGTTGTACATAGGGTCTCTATGAGTCACAAGCAACTTGACGGCACATAACAACAACAGTGGTCCAGGTGGCAAGGATCTGCAGGCAGTTTCTCAACTGAGAAAGCCCCTGAACAACAACCAGCAAGACAGCCAGGATCCACCTCAACAAGAACAACAAAAAGTAAACAACCCAGTCACAAAATGGACACAGGATGT
>NW_006399883.1:385594-405309 GCF_000299155.1 Elephantulus edwardii
CTCCCAAACATGATGTCCCTCTCCAAGGACCAGTCCCTCCTTGCAACATGCCCAAAGTATGTCAGACGAAGCTTCAGAATCCTTGACTCCAGGGAGCATTCCTGCTTCACCCTCTCCAGGACAAACCTGTTTATTCTCCTAGCAGTCCATGGTATATTCAACACTCAAGCTGTAATCGTTAACAACCTCAGTCTCTTCTCTATCTATCATGGTGCTGCCAGTTGGCCCAGTGTGAGAATCTTTGTTTTCTTGATGTTGCACTTCAAACCATATTAATGACTACAGCCCTTGATCTACAACAAGCACTTCATTTCAGTTCATCCTCAGATTCAGCAAGCAAGGTTCTGTCATCTGCATAACTTAGGTTGTTGATGAGTCTTTCTCCAATACTGATGCCACAATCCTCCTCATAAAACCCAGCCTCCCAAATGAGAATAGGAATCCCTGAACACTTGATTGTGCTCATGCGAAACCTATACTCAGACCAGGAAGCAGTCCTCTGAGCAGAGCAAGGAAATACTGTTGCGTTGTTGTTAAGTACCATCGAGCTGCAGGTGACTCATAGTAACCCTATAAATGAAAGTCCTGGACACCTCCTATATAATTTTCATCCTTTCTCCAGGTTCATAGGGTTTCCAGAGGCAAGCTATTGTGGAAGTGGTTGTAACTCCTGCTTCCAAGCTTGTCTTACTTGGGGAGCTTCACCAAACACTGTCCACCATGGGTAACCATTCTCACTTTTGACTCATCAATGTCACAGTGATAGGCTTCACAGAAAACACGAATTAACTCTGTACAGCAAATGGACATACCATGGTTACACAACCTAGAAGAATGTTTCACCAAAAACAAAGGCAGGCATGGTTCAAAACCAGGAAAGTTGTGTGTCAAGGATGTTATCCTGTCACTATTATTTTTTATTATTATTATTATTATTATTATTATTATTATTATTATTATTATTATTTCCTGTTGGATCACCTGTGACCCATAGTGACTCTACATACAGTAGCTCTGAACCCTGCCCTGTCCTCAATCAGTCTCACTAATTCCGACACACCAACCCCCATTGCCCTAGTCACTGTATCAAACCATCTCATCTAGAATCTTCCTCTCCTGTGCTGTCCCTCAACCCTTCCAAGCATGATGTGCTTTTCCAAGGCCTGGTCTCCCCTGGCCACATGCCTAAAGTGTATGAGAAAAGAGCTTCAAAATGCTAGCCTCCAAGGCAAAACTTTGTTTCACCCTCTTTAAGACAGACAGATTTGTTTTCTTCGCAGTCCATGTTATGTTCAAGACTCTTGTCCTGCACCACAACTCAATCTACTCTTCTTCTGTCATCCTTAGTCATTGTCCAGCTCTCTGAAGCATAACAAGCAATTAAGAAGACCATGGCCTAGATTAGGCACACTTTTGTCTCTAGACTGACACTGTTGCTCTTCAGGACTCTGGAGAGGTCCATGACAGCAGATTTTCCCACTGCAATTTGTCTTTTGATTTCCTGACTGCTGGTGCTAGGAGTGTTGATTGTGGAGCAAAGCAAGCTGTAATTGCTAACAAACCTCAATCTCTTCTCCATCTATCATAGTGCTGCCAGTTGACTTAGTGGTGAGAATCTTTGTCTTCTTGATGTTGAGCTTGAGCTTCAATCATATTTAAGACTACAGTCCTTGACTTTCTGCAGCAAGCGCTTCAGGTCTTCTGTCTCGGCAAGCAAAGTTGTGTCATCTGCATCTCGTAGACTGTTGATGAGTCTTTCTCCAATCCTGAAGCCACACTCCTCCTCATAAATCCCTGCTACCCAAATGATCTGTATTGCATATAGATTGAAAAGGTATGGAGACAGGATGCATCCCTGATGCACTCCTTTCCTGATTTTGAACCATGCAGTGTTGTATAGGTTTCGCATGAGCACAATAAAGTGTTCTGAGATTCCCATTTTCCTCAAGGTTAGCCACAATTTGTTGTGATCCACACAGTCAAATGCCTTTGCATAGTCAATGAAACACAGAGAGACATTCCTCTGGTACTCTTTGCTTTCTGTCAAGATCCATCTGACATTGGCGATAATGTCTCTAGTGCAATGACCTTTTCTAAACCCAGCTTGTATTTCTCAAAGTTCTCTGACAATGTACTGTTCCAGTCCGTTTTGGATCATTTTCAGTATGATTTTGCAAGTGTGTGACATTAGTGATGTTTGATAATTTCCACACTCTGATGGGTCACCTTTTTTTTTTTCTGGAATGGGAATAAGTATTTATCTCTTCCACTCAGTTGGCCAGGTAGTTGTTCTCCAGATTTCTTGGCACAACTTGGTGAGCACATCCAGGGTAGCATCTGTTAGCTGAAATATGTCAGTTGGGATTCCATAAATTCCTGGAACTTTATGCCAAATCCTTCAGAGCAGCCTGCACTTGCTCCTTCATCACCATTGCCTCTTGATCATATGTTGTTTCTTGAAATTCTTCTGTGTCAGCCAATTCTTTTGGGTACAATGATTGTATACTCCTTCCATCTTCTTTCATTGCTTCCTAAATTATTCAATATTCTGCCCACAGAAGAATCCTTAAACATTGCAACTCATGGCTTGAATTTGTTCTTTAGTTCCCTCAGCTTAAGAAATGCCGAGCGAGTTTGGCCCTTTTGATTTTCTGACTCCAGCTCCTTGCACAATTTTTTATAACACCTTACCTTGTCTTCCTGAGCAGCCCTTTGAAATCTTCTATTCAGCTCCTTAACTTCTTGCTTTCTTCCCTTTGCCTTGGCTTCTTGGCACTCTAGTGTAATATTCAGAGTCTCTTCTGACACCCATTTTGGTCTTTTCTTCTTCTTCCTTCTTTGAAATGACTTTTTGCATTCTTCATGAACAATATTCTTGATATCTTCCAAAAGCTTATCTGATCTTTGTTCATTAGTGTTCAAGGCCTCAAACCTATTCCTGAGTTGGTTTTTATATTCAGAGGACATAGACTCAAGGTCAAATTTTTATTCTTGTAGATATGATTTAACCTTCTTTAGCTTTCATTTCATCTTGCATAAGAATACTTGATGGTTTGTTCCACAGTCAGCACCTGACCTAGTTGTCACTGATGTTTTTGAACTTCCCTAATACTTCTCTTTCTACAGATATAATCAATCTGATTCCTGTGTATCCCATCAGGCAAAATACATGTATAGCCTATGCCTATGTTTCTTATAAAAGGTATATACTATGAATAAATCATTGATTGTACAGAATTCTATCATTCTATTCCCAGTCTCATTTCTGTCATCAAGTCCATATTTTCTGACTACTTATCCTTCTTCCTGCTTCTCAACTTTCCCATTCCAGTCACCCATTATTATTGATGCATCTTGGTTACATGTTCAATCAATTTCTGCTTGCAACATTTGGTAGAAATCATCTATTTCCTCCTCTTTGCCTCTGGTTCTTGGCACTTAAATTTGAATCATAGTGGTATTAACAGGTCTTCCTTGTATATGTATGGATATTATCTTGTCACTCACAATATTGTATTTCAAGATGGATATAATGTCCTTTTTAATTTTGAAAGTGATCTGATTTGAAATATCCCATGCCAATCCATCTCATTTTGCTAATACTTAGTATGTCAATATGTATGCATTTTGTTTCTTTCTTACAATTACTAGTTTTTCTACATTCATGCTTCTCACATTCCACGTACCAGTCACTAGTTTCTTCTTCCAGCTGTTCTTCTTCCTTTGTGTTTCCAAATTTGAGTGCTGAAAAAAATATTTAAAAAGTAGGTAGAGTACACAAAGTCATTGTAGCCAAAAAAAAACCAAACTGGCTAACACAGAAGAATTTCATGAAATAGCATATAATCAAGAGGCAATGGTGATGAAGGAGGAATTTCAGGCTACTCTGAAGGACTTGACAAAAACAGAGACCAAAGAATTCATGAAATCCCAACTGATGTATTTCAACAAACAAATGCTGCCCTGGGTGTGCTTACTAGGTGATGCCCAGAAATCTGGAGGACAACAACCTGGCCAACTAATGGGAAGAGATCTATATTTATTCCCATTCCAAAGAAAGATGACCCTACAGAGTGTGGAAATTATGGAACAGTATCACTAATATTACATGCAAGCAAAATCGTGCTGAAGATTCTTTTAAAATGACTGTAACAGTACATCAACAGAGAACTACCAGAAATACAAGCTAGATTTAGAAGAGGCTGTGGCACTAGAGACATTATTGCCAATGCAAGATGAATCTTGGCAGAAAGCAGAGTACCAGAGGAATATCTACCTGTATTTCATTGATTATGCAGGCATTTGACTGTATAGATCACAACAATTTGTGGCAATCTTGAGAAGAAAGGGAATCCCAGAACACTTGACTGTGCTTATGTGAAATGTATGCTTGGACCAGGAAGCTGTTGCCACAACAGAGCAAGAAAACACTGTTTCAAAATTAGGAAAGGAGTGTGTCAGAGATGTGTCCTGTCTCCATACTTTTTCAATCTGTATGCAGAACAGATCATTGGGAAGCTGGGCTCTATGAGGACGAATGTGGCATCAGGATTGGAGGAAGACTCATCAACAACCTATGTTATGGAGATGACACAATCTTGCGTGCTGAAACTGAAGAGGACCTGAAATGCTTGCTGCCACAGGTCAAGGGCTGCAGTCTTCAATATGCAATATGGATTGAAACTTAACATCAAGAAGACAACGATTCTCACCACTGGGCAAATTGGCAGCACCATGGTAGATGGAGAAGAGATTAAGGTTTTCAATAATTACAGCTTGCTCAGCTCCTCAATCAACACTCTGAGCACCAGCAGTCAGAAAATAAAAATAAAATGAATTGCATTAGGGACATCTACTGTCAGGAACCTCACCAAAGTGCTAAAGAGCAATTATATCCTTCTAGAGACTAAAGTGCTTCTGATTCAAGTCAGAGTCTTCACAATGACTTGCTATGCATCAGAGATCTGGACAATGGCTAAGGATGACAGAACAGATGGTTTTGAGTCATGGGGCTGTAGCAGAGTCTTGAACATACAATAGACCACCAAGAGAACAAACAGGTCTGTCCTGGAAAGGGTGAATCCAAGCTACTCCTTGGAGGCAAGGATTTTGAAACTCTATCTGACATATTTTGAGCATGTTTCTAGGAGGGACCAGTCCTTAGAGAAGGATGTCATGCTTAGAAGAGTCAAAGGACAGCACAGGAAAGGAAGCCACCAGATGAGGTGGATTGACACAGTCACTAGCATAATAAGGATAGGTGTGTCAGAGATAGTGAGACTGGCTTAGGATAGAGCAGAGTTCAGAGCTATTGTACATAGGGCTGCTGTGAGTCGCAGGTGGTTCAATGGCACACAACAACAATGTGAGTCGTGCTTGACTCAAGGGCACCTCACACCAGCAATGACAAAGTGACTGCAGCAACAGGCTTAAATGTGTTGGGGATGGTGAGGATGGCACAGGATAGGGCAGGGTCCAGATTTGCTGTTCATAGTCATTATGAGTTATACTTGACTTAACAAGCACCTCACAACAAATCACCCACCCATAGCTAGATCTTTCAAAAGCAACTAGACCTCTTCTGTCGACCAGCCACTCAAAGTTGTTTCCTCATCAGTTAGGAGCCTGACCTAGTCTTTATCAACTGCCAGATGCCAGGCACTACTGGCTTTCACTGTTCCTGGTTCAATGATTCATTAGAATTATTCACAAAAGTCATGAAGACTACCCATACTTACAGCTACCCATTTATTAACTAGAAAGATGTAATCATAGAAATGAATCTCAAAAAGTCTTGGAGAAGCAGTATGAGACTTTCACTGTCTCCAGGAACATGCCACACTCTTTCCATGTATGGGTGTTCTCATCACTAAAAAAAAAAAAGAACAAAGCTCCCCTGTCCAGAGACACATAGGCATTGGGATATGAATAAATATGCATGATTGCGCCCAGGTTGTTGGTCAACCCAATCAAAGGTTGTGTAAGACTGCATCACAGACTCCCTCCCTTCCTGAAGGCAATTCACCAGGTGTAAGGGTCTGTGTAACCCTTTTTCGCCTATTTCAGAAAACAAAGGCAACTTGATTGCTCTGTTTATATTCAGAAACCAGGAATAAAAATGCCAAATCTAGTTCTTTGTCACCAAACATTCCCCCCTAAATTTGTGGTGATTTCTTACATAGCGGAAGAATAATAACACACCACAAAGACCCAATCAGTATTTGTCCCTGAACTAATACTTCCCAGAGACCTGGCCACAAGGAGTCTCTTTGCTCTGAGTTCCTACATCACAGATTGCTAGAACTGCCTCCAGCTTTTGATTTGCAATTTAGGTCTATTTTGTTTAATTATTAGGAAGACCCAGATGTGTATCTTATCGCTTGTGTGAGAGTTTAAAATTAGAGGCATTTGGTGTGGGCAGCATGAAAGTTGAGCCTTTTAAACTCCAGTTCACAATCTTGACATGAGTCTGGAATCCATGTTGTGTGTTTCTTTGGTTTTTTGTTTGTTTTGTTTTTTGGGTTGTTTTTTTTAAGCTGTTTCTCCTATAAGCAGATCCTCAAGGCAGAATGCCCACATTTCTTTTATCCAAAATCTAGTGCAGGTGCAAGATGTTATAAGGGTCTTTTCCTCTATAACCAAACAGATAAAAGAAGCAATAGCTTGTGCCTGAGGAGTCTTGATGAGGAGCTGACAGAGTCCGCAGGGAGTTGTAGTTGTGCTGCTAACCCAAAGATACATCTCTCCGGCAATTTGGATCCAGCAGCCACTCTGCAGGAGTGGTTCAGAAAGTCGGCCGGGAGGGTCAGTTATAAGTTATTTCTGACTTGATGGCAATGAATTCATTGTTGAAAGGTTTTGATGCACATTATTGAGAAATCTTTACAGTGAACCTCCAGAAAGACATAATCACAGAAGCAATTTGGTAATGTATTAGCAGCAAAACCTGTCCTGCCACCGCCCTGGACCACCTTGTAATAAACTGAATGGCATGTACCTTTAATCAACCACATAATTCCACTTATGTATTATGCACCTACCCTGCCAAATTTTCACTTTCAGATACCTTGGTTTTAACTCCTCAATAGTATTTTAGCCATTATAAATTTTGTCATTTTCAGTCTCCACTCCAAAGATACAAGAATGTAGGTATCCTTCATTGTCCAGTGGAGACACCCATTTATGTCTGTGAATATGGAGTTTTCCCTGGTCTGAACCATTTCTATCCATCAATAAAACTCTTTTGCTTTGTTTCAACACACTCCATAGTGTTGTTCTATGACACTTTTTTATTACTTTTTTAATTATTGTCCAATTCTTTCTTTGCTGTCAGGAACCAGGGTAGGTGCTAGATATTCAAGAATGAATGTGAGCTTCATCCTCAAATGCTCACAGGCTATTCTACAAGCTCCAAAATAGAGTCCTCCATATTGGATAGATACAGAAGTCAGGAAAGGCCCATCAGGCAGATTGTAGACCCTTAAGAGTGCTGGCAACACATTCTTAAGGATATGTATACATGAGATATATTATCCTTTTGTGTATTTGAAGGAAGAATATAGAAGTTCCCTGCCCACTCCAAGCACTTATTCCAAGACTTGGCCATAACTTGAGGAGGCCTGACAATATCTTGATAAGGCCTGACCATATCCTGGCAAGGTCACCTAGACAGCCAGAGCCTGATTGGGCCCTGGACCTAATCACATCCTGAGTTTCTTGAGCAAACTACTATCCCCAAAATCTCCTTAACAGCCCCTATTAAAGGAAACCACTTTTGTCTGCCTGTACACCATTCTGATCCTCTCTGCAAATGATCACCTGCCATCCTTCTCAGACCACTTAATAAAGGCCTGTTTGTTTCTTGGGACCAGTTTCTTCTCTCTCTCTCAGCTCTTTTCCTGTCTAACAGTATTAGAAGGCTGTAGCTAGCTTTCAAATCTTTTGTTATGATGCAGAAGTAGAAATATATCTCAGAAAAAGAAAAAAGAAATATATCTCACACCTTTACCTAGTACCCAGAACTTTGTTATTCTAACTATATACCCTATTTTTAAAATCATTTCTAAAATAAAGAAAATATAAAATGCTAAGTCACACTAGAAGTAATGTATTATAATGTTTTCTATTTCTTTGAACTCTATTTTATTTAACTTTTAAAATATGCAAATTATGGTTCTTCTACTTGATTTCCTAACCAAAGGGTTGCAACGCTTTTAAAATATTGACCTAAATTACTTTGTCAAGGCATAGTATATAATTCATGTAATTTCTTAACTAATTGATAAATTGAGTAATCACCTAGCTTATTCATTTTCCACCTTTTTATCTTTGTAACTACATTTTTATATATAATACAACTGTGTGCTGCATGAAATTATTATGGTATTTTACAACTCTCACAGTTTATTTAAGACAGATGCCGATTTTCTCCTCATCTTTCTAGGAGTTCTCTGTGGACCATGGGATGAACTAAGCGGTTCTAGGACACATGTCTACAGGGTCACCACAATCCTCATGTAATTACAAGACTCCCACACAATCACATATACAGTGCATCACAAATACATCTGTACCACCATCATACTCCTACACTTTCACAGAGCTGCTACACTGCACAAGTCATTTCTTCCTTCAATATACAACCTACTGATGCTTCTTGCAATAAGTAGACTTATATTTACTTCCAAGCCCATGGGAGAAGGGGGAGAGAGGCCACTCCTCACCCTAGAAGTAACATTGTCCACTATCCTCCTTTCTGTGGCCCACACTCCCACCAGACTGATAGAGCTGCTGACTGATAACAAGATTTGTCCCCTGGAATTGGTACCAGCACCCTCCCTGCCAACCTCTTTCCCTGGGTGACATGGGAATTCAAGTGAAGCCCCGCTGTGTGGGCCAAGCTGCAGCAACTGGAGTTCCCCTTCCTTCAGCAAACTAGAATTTCTGTTATAATTAAAAATTTTATAGAAAGAATAGCACCTAGATTGGTCAGTACTTTGTGAGGATTTACAGAAGTACTCTGGCATAAGGAAATCTTTGCAAAGTTTAAGTAGAGGAAATCTAAGGGGGAAAAAAATCTGATGGGTTGGAATACATAAAATTATATTTTAGGGGACACTACACAATTCCAAGATCCCTTCAACACTACTTTGTTAATCATAAAATTTGATTCATTTTAACATGTTGTTAAACAATAGATATTTTGTGAACTAGACTGAGTAAATATCCTTTCCAGGAGCATGGTGTAGGAAGAAGGGGAGGGAGGAAGACATTCCTGAGGTATGCTAGCTGATTATTTTAAAAGACAGATTAGAATAAGCAACAAACAACTAAAATTGAGTTAGGCCTCATCTTTGACAGAAGTTTCTCCTTAAGTTAACACCAAGATATTTTTAAGCATTTTCAGAGCCTCCTTTTCTAATCAAGAATATCTGCAGAAATTAAATAATCACTATTATAAAAGTACCTTCTGCATAGATTTATTGCCTTTGTATTTATTAGGTGGCTGTCTACTTAAAGTAGGACTCTAAGACCTCAGATATATGTACCTTTAATTCTGGGTTGTTGTCATGCATATAATGCCTAATCATATATTCCCTTTTTTAACTAACTTTTTAAATTGGTATTTTAACAAAATTTTACAGAAATCTTGGATTTCCATTCATTCATTATTGAACATTTTCCTCCCGAACCCCCCATATATTCCAGTACAGTATTCACTATTTATCCCCTCTCTTCTTAGTTTCTCCCCAACCTTCGTTGTCAGTCCTCTTTTGTAACAGTGGTGTTATGTGGTATTTATCCTTTGTGACTGAGATATTTCACTCAACATAATGTAACTTTTCTGTAAACTTTTGTTAAAATCACAATTAAAATTAAAAACTTTATTTAAAAGAAAAAAGACCTCAGATGTTTTGTTGGGCATCATCATTTTCTTGGTTGGTGCTTACATTGATAAGCCTTTAAGATCTGCTCCATGTTGTGCAGATAGCCAGTCACTACCAGCATTGTTTTCACTGTGTCATATCTTGGTCCTCTGCCTCTGTGATTTTTTTTTTATGAAGGAGATGTATAAGATCAGGGCTAAATAGGAATAAATGCAGGAAATGTGGTCTGGCTAAGGAAAACACAAAGAAAATAAGTCCCTGCAAAAGAAAATAAGGGATGCACTGCTAGTGCTAAGGAGCTTTAAAAAAATTCTGAATACTAGCATAAGAGAAGATTTCCTGCTTTTGCCTTTTCCTCTTCATTTTGATTTGATTTTCAAGAGTCATTTAACAGCATACCATAGGGAATCTGTGAGTTCCCCTCCTACTCTTTTCTCTCACTACATGCTCCCAGGAAGGATATTTTCCTTGGAGAGCTCCAAAAGATTCAAAGATTAGCAAGACTTTAACTGTCTGATGAGCAGAAGAGGCATGGGGAGTTGGTGACCTGATGATGTTCCAGTAGAAACCCTCTGATCCCATTCTGGTCAGGTTACTAAAATAAAGCTTAAAGGAATCTTGTAACTGTCTGTTGTATGGGCTGCCAAGTCAAAACTGTATACTGCATTGAAACAGATGAGGGAGAGAACAATTTAAAAGCGATATATTTATGATTATCACGAGAGTCCAGAATTAAGGTTGCATAGTGGAGTGTACTCGGGAAGGTGGGGGAGGGGGGTGCGGGGGCGCGGTGGGGATTATATACCAATGAAAGAATTTTTCTTTTACTTTTCAAAGAGAGGAGTGAAGTGGGGTGGCGGGGAGAGCTGGGCAGGGAGCGAAGTGCAACAATGAATGAATGGAAGTCCAAAATCTCTGTAAATGTTCATTAAAATTAATAAAATAAAATTTTTAAAAAAGAAAGGGGAAAAAAACACAAATAATTTTAAAAACTATGGCCTAGATCAGGCACATCCAAGTCTCCAGCCTGACATTTTTACTCTTCAGTACTTTGGAGGAGACTCTGACAGCAGACTTTCCCAGTGCAATTTGTCTTTTAATTTCCTGGCTGTTGTTACCTAGAGTATTGATTGTGGAGCCAAGTAAACTAAAGCTGTTAACAATCTGGATCTCTTCCCATCTATCATGACACTGCCAATCAACCCAGTGGTGAAAATCTTTGTTTTTTTGATATTGAGCTTCAGTCCATATTTAAGGCTATAGTCCTTGACCTTAATGCAGAAAGCGCTTCAGGTCCTCCTCAGTTTCAGAAAGCAAAGTTGTGTCATCTGCATAATTCAGGTTGTTGATGATAGTAAATGAATTATGGATCATACTTAGGGTCCAATGGATTGGTTTTCAAAATTATTTTTCCAGGCTTTTGCTTGGACTTTTGTTACATGGATGGATGGGAACTTGTAAAATAAGGTATTTATAAATGACTTATGATGGGATTGGTAAGTTTTGCTACCCTATCAGATTTAAATGGAGCACATCTATCAGAATGGGGCGGGGGAAGAAATCTTAGTACTCATAATGCAAAGAATGCAGGTTGAGAATTTCAGGGCCAGAGACTTTTGTACCAGTCAGACTGGCACCTAGACAAAGGCAGGAGCAGCAGAAACCCTGGAGAACTGATTATGGGACTGTCTCCTGACGGAGCCAGAAAAAGGTGCCTTTGTCCAAGCTAGGAGGACTGAGAGTGAGAGGAAAAACCATGACTGGTAGGATTAAAAAAGCTGTGTGACAGTTAAGAGACTGTGGGTCAGATGGCCTGTGAGCTTGCTTGAGAAGTTGTCCTGACTGGAAGACTGCATCATGCTTCCAATCTCAATTGTTGATTTCTCTAATAAATCCCATAAACATGAAGGAAAAAAATATCTCATAGCTGAGCCTCCAGTGGATTTTCAGAGGCAATACAGCGTACCAGTGGAGATTAGCCAATTTTTCTACCACAAAACAACTAATGGATTCAAACTGTGTACCTTTGCATTGGCAACACAATTCCTTACCACCTAGCTACCAGAGCTCTCTCATAATTGTCTAATGACTATTAAAGCATGATTTTGTAAATGTATGACAATTGGATTTTTTTCTTCCAAATTCAGTATTTCAACCCTATGAAAAATTCCTCTCATGGAAATATTTTTGAAATGCTGTCAGATCTAGGTTATTTTGTACTTTCAGTAAAACTTTTAGCTTTTTATTTTAATAATGAATCCTGTTTGTTCTATAACATCGCAAAGAGATTAAGATAAAGACTTTACGGATGTGACCGATGCGGGGAAAACCAATCCCGGCAGAGAGGACAGCCCTGCAAAGGCCCTGAGCTTGAAGACTGCCTGAGTTGTTGAATGATCTACACAAAAAGCAAAGTGCAGAAAGCAGAGGGGGCAAGAAGTAGAGAAAAACTAGAAAACAGTCAGAGGCAGAACCAGGAGAGTCTTCAGAGGTCACTGTAGATTATCTGGGGCCTAAAATAAAGGCATGGGGAGTTGGTGACCTGATGATGTTCCAGTAGAAACCTTCTGACCCCATTCTAGTCAGATCAGGGAAAGGAAATGGTTTAAGTTTTCCTCTGGTGGTGTATTCTGTATAGTGTGGTTAAAATCTACTAGCAGCCTCATGGGTGAAACCTAGTCAATCTCCTCTAGTTAAGATTTACAGCCTTGGACACCTAATAGAGGGTCACTATGAATCAGAATTGACTCAACGACAGTGAGATTGAGATTGCTTTTTTTTTTTTTTATGACAGGAAAGGCAGTAGGGTGAGGCATCAGCCTGAGGTGTGCCTGCGGAAACAGGTGCTGGAGTTGAGCTATGAGTCATGATTCATGGAAGCCACAGGCAGGAAGGCAGGAGACAGAGGAGCCTCTCAGACCTGGAAAGACAACACCCAAAGGTCAAAGAGTAGGAGGGTGACATCTGCTTGCAGAGAAGCCAGATGGATGTTCATGTAAAGAACACAAATCTGGGACGCCTGAGGCACCTAGAGTCCCATACATCCATCTCCACCACCACACACACCTGATGGCCTCCAGGTATGGTGACCCTTTCTCCTACAAGAGTAACAAACTCTAAACTCTCTACCTCCTTCTATATTTTCTTTTTCTCCCCAGAACTTATCATCATCTAACAAGGGATTTGCTTTCATGTTTTATCTAGTCTGCCCTCAGATTGCATATTCCATGCTTATCTGTCCAGTTCATGACTGTGATCAGGGTTTTCACACAAGAGAAATATGAGAAATATTTTTGAGTGACTCAATGAATGAATGATTGATTTAGTTGTTGAGATATTTTCCAGTATAGTTTTTATGGTACATAAAATACAAGCTGCTTGAGGACAGAAATTTTCTTTATTCGTTATTTCTTTATTCTTTCTAGGTATTCTGTAAACACTTATTAAGTGTCTACTCTGTAATTTCCTTGCTGTCTCCACTTTTGGCATCCAATTTGCCATCTTATCTCTCCCTTCTTCCTCTTTTCTTCCTTCTATTTCATTGCAACTTGTTCCTATTATTTTCTGTTGATAATGGCCCTAAGCCATGAAGACCCTAAGCACTACTTGGAGAAATGCTGCCTGGTCCTACACCATCCCCATTTGTGGCTGGCGATCAGATCATTGGGATGTCAGATTGCTAGATGAGTTTCAGGAGATCCCCAAGCTTTTCTTTCCTGTGTTAGTCTGGACACTGCTAAAAACTATTTAGAGTCGTATGAACCTTCACTGACAGAGGGACAGTTAATGAGCACAAGGTACATTATTTAAAAAGAAGGGGGAAAAGGTTCTTCTTAGAGGCATTCGAGGTAACGCATAGCCTGATCCATTGTTAATTTGTCTCAGTTATTAAGTACAATGAAGAAATGAGGGAGGGCACCTAAAGGCCCAGAAAAAGTGGTAAAGCCACCTTCAGTCTTGTTTCCAGCTCCATTGATCACCCAAGACAGGTAGTTTTCAGAGGAGGGCTTTAGAGAATAGCTGAGTTGGAGAGTTGCTGTTTATTTTATGGATTTAAAAAAAAATATATACCTTTTTAAAACCTTTACCAGTGTAGATGTTCCTTAAAGTCAATTCTTTTACTCTCCCAGATATCTCTGATTTGAAGTCTTCCAGCTCTCCATCTGGAGCAAAATGAGTCATCCAGCAGGAGTGCCCAGCAGCTACAGTAGAAGGAAAGGTTTATCCTTCCTCTGTACCAGCGGAGGCAGCCTAGAACTCAGCTGTCAGGTCAGAGGCAGCCTTCCACATATGGGCTGTAGTTAGGTTACCTGAATCTAGGATCCATCCTCAGTCTTTGGAGTAAGTAGGTAGGCCCTGCAGGAAGGAAGAGAGCACAACTCTCAACCCCATCAGAATCTTCTGGCCAGGAGAAGCTTCCAGTTTGTGCTTGTGTGCTTGGGGGGGGGGGCGGGATTTTCTCTGTGCATGTCATGAAAAGGATTGAGAAAACACTGAAGTGAGGGGATAAAGGGACTCCAGTCACAAGTTTTCCTGCTAAAGACTCCATTTACACACTTGAGGCTAAGAATAGGTACTAAAAGGTAGTGTTTCTTTGAGCACCTATCGTATCTGCCTGTCAATTGTCCACTCAGCCATCTGTTTATTCACTTGCTAAATATATATTGCATGCTCGGTATGCACTTGGCACAATCCTGGATGCCAGGGTTAAAGCAGGGGTTGAGATACCCTCATAGAGGCAGATGCATGACAGTTAAGGAGTAAGAGGCTCTTCTCCAGAGATACTCAGCATTGAAAGGCTCTGCCCAGATCTGAGAAAGATCCTGCCTCTCCTAAAAATGTGTCTAACAAGAATAAGCCCTATTTCCCTTGGAAATGACATATAAAGCATTTTGGGAAAGGACCCCAAATAGAAATGTGACCTTAAAGGACTTGGGAAAGTTGAACCTGCTTTCTTTGGGATAAGGGTCAGCAGATGATGAAAATGGTCTGGCCAGCCACAGCAAAGCAATTGGGATAAGAGTTCAGAAAAAGAAATCACATTAGGCATGACTCAAATGGGCTCACAGAATAGCAGCTTTTGTGCCTCTAAATCCAGAAACACATCCAGTCAGAGTGGGCAAGGTAGAAGCACCAGAGGCTTGTGCTGCACACTGTTCAAGGAACAGGAAGGTGATAGTGGAAGAAGGTTCAAGAAAGGATGTTATAACCAAGAGGGGAGAAACTGCCAGAACCCTTGTGGATATGGGAGTTTCAGCTTTTCCACACGTTCATGAGTACTTTCTCTTGTCCATTCTTGGAGATATGAGGAAGAATGCTCTTGTGGTTTTAATCTGTATTTCACTAGTGTTGAGTGATGATATTCATTTGCTTATCAGCTATTTGCACCTCCTCTTCCAGTGTGAAAACTTCTTGTTGAAATTCTGTGTTTAGTTACCTAATGGATCACTGGAACCTGCTATCATCCATTATGGCTGCTCTATTTTGGGTCTTTGAAAAATATGTACTAAATGAATGAGTGGTGTGTGGTAAACAGATGGAGATTGTTCATAGGTGAGCAGAATAGAAGGAAAGTTAGGCTTACTCTTGACACTGCAAGCCTATCTTCAAAGACCTCTGATGCTTTGAAAAGCTGCTTCTTTGAGTTACTGTGCAGAGGATATTGTTGATTTGGGGCAAACTGGGAAAGAGATCAGAAAGATTTGAAATCTCCTCTCCTCCTAGAAATAGGATGCTGGCATCCTATTGATTGAAAACTGCCACACTGAATCCTTGCACACCATGGATTTCAGAGAACATGCAAACCAAATTCTTTTCTTTTCATCTCCCAAACTAGCAACAGTTGGTATTGAGTGGATTCCAATTTATGTGATTCTGGTGGCCTGGGGATAAGAAGCCTTGCTGAAACTTCAAAGGCGTACAGTTAAAATCCATGAGCTGTTCCATAGAGAAAGTTGGGCAATCTTTTCCTGTGAGTTTTCTTGTTATGTGCCATTGAGTTGCTGGTGACTCACAGAGACCCTACAATAGCTCTGAAGCCTGCCCTGCCCTGAGCCAGTCACACGGACTCAGACACACCTACCCCCATTGCCCTAGTGACTGTATCAATTCATCTCCTCCTCTTGAACTGTCCCTCCATACTTCCGAGCATGATGTCCTTCTCACTGCCTCTGAAAACCCACTGGAGGGTAAGCTATGGTTTGGTTCTGACTTGAAGACATACAATACAACTATGTGTGTCAAACAGAGCTATGCGTCACAGGATTTTGAATGTTTGGTTTTCAGAAGCATATTATCTGGCTTTTCTTCTCGGCACCTCTGGGTAGATTCAAACCTCCAAACTTTTGGTTAGCACTCAAACATGTTAAATATTTACATCTCCAAAGACTCTACTCCCATCGCCAATCCGTACTTTCTACCTTAGTCTACCTAGGCACTTCCATATCCTCAGCTTAATCTGCATGGCCAGCAGCCTCTATGTTGTTCCCCAAAGCCTCACTATGACATGTGTCCCTGCAAAGAGAGACAGAGCAGGGACTGAAATGAGAGAGACGGAGGGAAAAGAGCAAGATTTGGGGGCCTATTTCTAAATGTCCTGGTGAAGAAGGGGAAGTGCATCAAGGTGCAAAAAATATTGGGCTCCAAGTTAAATCCAGAGGAAGAAATCTCTCTGTTATGAATATCTTAAAGCACAGTATAAAGGAAAAACAAGGTCCTTTGGGGGAAGGAGTACTGGTGGTACAGTTGTTAAAGTATTTAGCTGTTCATCACAAAGCAGATACTTTGAACCCACCAGCCACTTAGTGGGAGGAAGATGTGGCAACCTGCTTCCATAAAGCTTTACAGCCTAAGACACCCTGTGGAGCAACTCTGCTCTGTCCTACAGAGTGACTGTCAGAACCAACTATGAATTAGAATCAGCTTTGAGCTTGAATTAGCTTGACAGTAATGAATTTGGTTTTTATGTCTGTGGAAAAGGGAGATTAAGAGTGCCTGTGGGACATTAAGAGACAATAAAGGGCTGGATATTCCACCTTAGAAGGGCATCGGGTTAGGAACCCATCTCAATGCTGACTGTGATGATTACACAGCTGCAACACCTCATTTGTTCATGTAGTCACAAAGCATTCATTGAGCCCCGTTGCAGTCCACTGAGTGTAGTGCTAGAAAGAAGGTATAAAACAAGTACACGGTTGTATGCAGTTCACAGACCTTCAGAATAGAAAATGTATAATCATTTGAAAAGCAGATTATTTTTTTTCTTGATCATGGTTATGAGGTTTATTAGGGAAGTTAATAGGCTATAATTCAGGATGTGAGTATGATTCAATCCCTAAATCCAGACAACTACGGTGGTCCCAGGTCCTTCGGCCTCACAGTTTATATCTGTGTTATAAAAATTCTCTAAGTTATGGCGTCTTCCCTCAGTCCTCCAGTAAATTTGGGTGAAGGCCTCTGACCGGCTCTGTGGGGCAGCAATCGCAAGCCTGCTCTGTCTTACGCTGGTCTCTGGTTCTCTGTTGAGGCTTCGGTTGCTTTTGTGCTGATCTCAGTCTGGTGGGCACAGTAATCTCTGGCTCCAAAGGAGGCATACTACTTCCTCTTCTTTGTTGGTGTTGAGATTCCCTGAAAAATATAGTTCTACTTTAAACAACAAATGTCCCCTGATGGCTACTTAAACGCAAACAGTGGTTTAGCTAACCTAGTGAAGATTGTCTAGAGCCTTACACTATTTTAAGATTTATCCATAAGGAAATTGACAACAGCAATTTGAAAGCTTAAACAAGAAATTTAGCTGTCAGTGATTTTATGCTGAAGAGAAAAGGAAAAGAATATGAGAAGGGCTGTATATTATAATCAATAATATTTAATTGTACATGTGAAATTTTCTGAGTTGGTATATGGTCTGCTATGTATATACTCAACAACAATAAAATAAATTCTATTACAAAAATAAAAATCCAAAAAGGAGAGCAAAGTATCCTAGAATCAGGAAGAGGGTATTTACAACAAGGAGCTTATGTTGAAATCTATCCATGAACTGGTCACAAGGCCCTAGAATGTTTGAAGCGTGAATCTGGGAAAACTGGAAATCATTAAAAAATTAGTGGAGCACATATCCCAGGCATTAGTGAGGTGAAATGGACTGGTATCAGTCATATTTAATCAGACAACAAGATAAACTGTTATGTTATGAATAGGGAGCTCTGGTGGCTTTGAGGCAAGGAGTTGAGGAGTTGCACTGTCAATCCAAACATATGTGGTCCAAACCCACTAGCTGCTTTGTGGTAGAAAGATGGACAATATCCTCCTCTGTGACTTATTGCCTCAAAAAAACTTCTGGAGGGTAAACAATAAGTCTGTTCTGACTCAACAGTACATAGCAACAATAACAACATTCTGGGGCTAAAAAATTAAGAGGAATGGTGTTAAATTCATATTAAAAATATGTTTTAACATCTAACCTTAAGTACTAAATAATGTCAGTAATAAGATACTGAACATACACACATAAAGAAGACCTGTTAATATGACTATTATTCTCATTTATATAGTAACCACTAAAGTCAAAGGTGAAGAAAAATCGGATTCCTACCAACTTCTGCAGAGTCTAATTGATTGAATATGCAATCAAGATGCAAAAATAATAGTTAAAGACTAGAATGCAAAAGTCAGAAACAAAGAAGGACTGGTAGTTGAAAAATATGGCCTTGGTAGTGAAAGTGAAGTCAGAAACCACAGGGTAGAATTATGTAGAACTAACAACCTATTTATTACAAATACCTTTTAAAAAAAAAGAGATACTGAATACAGATATCAAACCTGTTAGAATATATGGAACTAAAAAATACACAGGAATCACCTGTACAAATAGACAGTTGAGAAACTATCATCAGTTAGAACAAGTCTGGAGGCTGAGAGTCCATCAATTGTTCATAACAAAGTTCAGGTTGAAGCTGAAGAAAACTAAAACAAGTTCAGTAAACCTAAAAATACGACCTTGTGTTTATCTCACTTGCATTTTAAAGCTATTTCAAGAGTATATCTGATACACTGTACTCTAATAACGTAAGACAAATTGTGAGACATCAAGAATATCATAAAGGAAGGAAGCAAAATGTTGTTTTAACAAAGAAAGAAAATATCAAAACAGATATCAGAAGGAACTCTGAAACGTTCTGTAGACTATAGAGAAGCTGAAGCAAAAGGAAGAAATGACTAAGTAACAGGTTTAAAGAGATTTCAAAGAGTAGCGTAAGAAGACAAAGCAAAGACCTAGAGTTAGGAAACCAAAAGGGAGAAACACTCTTAGTATTTCTCAAGTTTAAAGAACTGAAATTTTAAAAAAATAATATTGAAGCCTCCTTGAGTGGTGAAATGAAAAGATTCTGTGACAAAATATTGAATAGCTCAGAAAGCATTAAAAGAAGATGGAAGGAGTGAAGGGAAGGGCACTATTAAATAAGAGAATAATTATCACAGTATCACTAAAGAAAGGCAAGAAGATACAAAGAAGTTTAAAAGAATTAATAGGAATCAGAAATATAAAGAAGAAGTATAAAGGTGAAGTTACATACTGAGTATTAAATTTAATATAGAGGTAAACGTGTATGAATGGTTGAATGAAAAATTAATTGGCTTTGTAACTTTCACTCAAATCACAATAAATTAAAAAAAACACAGGAAGATAGTGGGAAGAGTGAAGATACAATGCAGGAATGATAATAATATAAAACAAAGTATGTAAGAATGGTTGTATGGACTACAGATCTCTATAAACTTTGACTCAAATTATATTTAAAATATATATGAATTATATATTTTAGT
>NW_006399883.1:409734-443455 GCF_000299155.1 Elephantulus edwardii
AGTTACTTGACCAACCAACAGGAAGAGATCTATATTGTTCCTATTTAAAAAAACAAACAACACAACATAATGAATAAATTATCAAATAATATCACTAATATCAAGGGAAGTATAATCTTCCTAAGGATTATTTTGAAATGACTGGAGCAGTATATAGACAGGGAACTACCAAAAATCCAAGCTAAATTCAGAAGAGGCAGCGGAACAATAAATAATTGTCTCTGATGTCAGATGGATCTTGGCTGAAAGCAAAGAACATTAAGCAGATATTTACTTGTACTTGTATTTTATTGACTATACAAAGACATTTGATTATGTGATTAATATTGAAATGTATGGGAACTCCAGGACACTTAATTATGTTCATGAGGATACTATAAACTGACCAACAAGGAGTCAACTAAACAGAAAAAGAGATACTGCATGGTTTAAAATTAGGAAAAAATATAAACAGATTATATTCTATCAACATATCTATTCAATCTGTATCCTGAGAAAACGGTCTGAAAAGTTGTATTATATTAAGAAGAATGCAGCATCAGGATTGGGAAAAGGGTCACCAACAACTTGTAGTATGTAGGTGATACAACGTGTGCAGAAAGTGATGAAAACTTGAAGTATTTACTGAGGAAAATCAAAGACTATAGTCCTCAGTGTTTTGACATAAAGGAAAAATAAATCCTCACAATTGGACAGATAGTCAAAATTGTGATAAACGGAGAAAAGACTGAAGTTGTCAAGGTTTTTATTTTACTTGGATCTACATTCAACACCCATGGAAGAAGAAGTCTAGATATCAAAACATTGCACTGGGCAAATCTGCTACCAAGGAGGGTGTCATTTTAAGTATTAAAGTGTGCTTAATACTGAATTGGTGGAGGGCTGTCAAAATAACAAATACATCAATCCTGGATGGAGTACAGCCAAGGTGCTCCTTGAAGGCAAGATCGTGAGGCTTCATGTCACATTTGACATGTTATCAGGAGCCAGCATGGAGAAGGACATGAGGCTGGGGGAAAAAAGAATTCATTTCAAAAAAAGGTGGAAAGCCCTCAATTAGATTAACTGACACAGTATTTACAACAATGGACTTAAACACCACAAAAGTTCATGAAAACTCGAGTGCAGGATTAAGAAGGAGTTTGTTTTGTTTTTTTAAAGTTTTTATTTTATTGTGGTTTGCTTACTAAGTTCATATACTTTGTTTTTCACACTATTCTTCATTCACATTGTGTCATACAATCATTCCCATTCATTATGTTTTATAAAATTAATCACCGTTTAACTACGCTCATCATCATCCTGTCTTTTCAATTCCTAACCAGATCTTTCCCCTTTAGGAAAGGTTTTATTTGCACTTGAATTGCACCTAAGTTTTTGTGTTCTTGTCGTGTACTACTGAGTCAAAACTGACCCATAATTGACTCTCCAGCAGGTTTTCAATGGCAGTTAATTGCACAGGAGGAGACTGTTATGAGTTGGAGTAAACTCAACAGCATCTAACAACATTAGCAGACTAATGTTGTTGTTGTTGTTGTTGTTGTTGTTATGTGCCATCGAGTCGCTTGCGACTCATAGCGATCCTATGTACAACAGCCCTAAACTCTGCTCTGTCCTGTGCCAATTGCACTGTCTCTTACATTCCCATCCCAATTATCCCAGTCACTGAATCAATCCACCTCAGAGAGGGCCTTCCCCTCCTGCGCCATCCCTCCACCCTCCCAAGCATGATGTCCTTCTCCAAGGACCAGTCTCTCCTCACAACATGTCCAAAGTATGTTAGACGGAGCCTCAGAATCCTTGCCTCCAAGGAGCCACCCAGTTTAACCCTTTCCAGGACGAATCTGTTTGTTTTCCTAGCAGTCCATGGTATTCTCAATACTCTTCTCCAGCACCACAGCTCAAAGGCATCAATTCTCCTTCTACCCTCTTTGGTCATTGTCCAACTCTCTGATGCATAACAAGTGATTGCAAAGACCATGGCCTGTATCAAACACACCTTAGTCTCCAGAGAGACACCAAGGGGCAGAATTAACAGGAAACTCTGAACATGGCAAGTGGCAAGAAGCTGCACTGCAATCTCGAAGGCATGTGGTTTGAATCCATCAGCTGCTTTCTGGGAGAAGGATGGGCAATCTCCTCTCGTCTGATTAACTGCCTCTGAAAACCTGTCAGAGGGTCAGCTATGAGTCAATTCTGACTCCTTGGTACACAACTGCATCTGAATATGGAGACTCAGGAGAGAGAACTCAAAATGTGCCCATGATTTCTTGTCAATGAGAAGGCATGAGCAAGGGCACACTCAACCTAATTAGGGCAAAGGAAGAGGAGCAGATCTGGATGGTGGGGAAGAGGAAGACAGAACTGGACTTCAAGTGCTTTTCCTCAGGATGCCGGCCTTTCCCAGTCAGAGACCTGGGGTGTAATTAAAGGTGTGGGAAGTTAGAGAAGGAGATAAGTCCCCTGACACTGTCTGCACCTCTTAGACAGTTCTCAGAGTCCCAGAGGAACTCACTTGTTGGAGCAAACACTCTTGAAGACCCAAGAACCAGGACAAGTTTCTGTGAGTATGCAGGGGGCCTCCTTTTCTCCTCTGTTGTTCTGCCTTTGGTCCTAGAATGGCCTTGCTTTACAAATCAAAATGAGAAATTTGACAGGTGCACTTTGGAGGAAATAAAGGGGCAGAATTGCTTGAAGTTAGAAATCTAAGATGTGTGGTTTTCATATGTGTTCTTCACTCATTTATTTAACAAATCACCAATAAACATCCATATGGAACTGTGACTTGGGGTACCTAAGACTAAGTCATCACCAATCCCCAACTTTAAAGCAGGCTCTGCACAGCTCGACAATCCCCTCACTACAGAGACAGGATTAATTGGCTCAGATGAATAAAAAATGGCTAATGGGTCACTCGTGCTGTGGTCTAGTACTGTTACCACTTTACAAATAGTAAATACTTTTTCAGCACCAAGTACAAAAGTCCCATTGGATGTATTTTCTCTGTAGAACATGTGGTGCTTTGGTGGTGCAAAGAATCTGCACTGCCCTAAAAGTTGGAAGCTTTCCTCGCCCAATAGCGTTGCAGAAAAAAAAAGGTCTGAAAATCTGTTTCTATAAAGATTCCAACCCAAGAAAACACTATGGAGCAATTCTACTCTGTAACACAGATAATCTGGCTGAATTGAAATCCACCAGATGGTTTCTGGTTGTCAGTTGCAAGATGCTGATTTCTCTTTTGCAGCAAAGGAAGAGCCCTGCTTTACTGGATCAGGGCAGAAAAGCAGATGAAAGAGTGAGAAGCTCATTGCAAATCTCTTCCCATATTATGGAAAATAGTTCAAAGACCACACGTTTCCAGCAAGTCTCAGCTATGCACTGTCTGTTTTCTTTAAGGATTGAGCTAGATATTAGAGTTGCTCATGAGCAATATGGCTTTGTGTTTAATACGGCAGTCTGCTTAAAATCTGAACATCACAAGAGATAAGAAGGACCAAGAGTTATGATTTAAGGATAGGTCAGATTCTACTTTTTCACTTCAAGCAAGAGGGAATGAGATAATCCTGAACTCTGTTACTTAAATAGAAAAGAGAGAGAAGTCCTTAGAAAGAGGGAGAAGACTGTATTTTGATATGCCTGTGCTGAGATGTATGTGTTTGTCTGTTACCTAATGCTACTATAACCGAAATACCACAATGGAGTGACCTTAAAGATGATTGGCGCATTTATTTTCATAGTGTAGGAGGCTAGCAGTCTGAATCTAGGGTGTCGGCCTAGAGGATGACATGAATCTTTTATGTGTATTTGTCTTCATGTGTTTTCTTTTGCCCTTATGTCTTGCACACTATGCCTAGTCTGCTCTTTTTTTTTTTTTTTTTTTTTGCAAACTCAGAGGTAAGGTTTAGGTCCTGCCCAACTCTGGTATTATTTCATTAGCGTATCAAACTCAACTCTCAACTCATTGTCCTGGGCTCAGCACTGGTTAATAGCTGACACACACACAACCTTCCCCCCATCCCCTCTGTATTTCTGAGACTGTAAAATTACATGGGAGATTGCCCATCTTTCTTTCTCCCTTGGAAGTACTGGTAGATTTTAACCACCAGAGAGGCAGAGCCTTTGGGTTAGTGGTGCGATTACTTATAGACTAGCAAAAGAAACCCCTTATTTCCAAATAAGTTATAGTTAGAATTTCAGAATGTTTTGGGAGTATGCAATTCAATTTGTGTGTGTGCACAGGGTTAAAGGAATTAGTCAGACACATAGGCTCTATATTATAGAATTATAATATAGAATCTATATTTTTAGAGAGAACGCGTATAGATAGTGGAGCATTCAAGAGGGTGATTAGAAAGGGCATCTGGGGAAAGGTGGAGTGGAAGGCTAGACAGATACTGGCCCTGAGCTTGAAATTAACATACAATGCACAGATGTGGGCATCAAAGGCAGTCCTGGAACATCTATCAAGAAATCCTTCTCTCTGTTCTTCTCTCCCTTCTTGCATCCATCTACCCATGAATTTATCCCCCCATCTTTCAATTTTTTTTGTCTATCCTTCTGTCTATCACTCTACCCTTCCTTCCACATAGTGTGTTGAGTGCTCACTGCAGGCTCTGTGTGAAAGGATTGATTTCTGGTTTGAAATGAAGAAGGCAGGAGATTGGCAATTGTTCTTCTTGCTCCATGCAAGGATCAAGGAGATCAGAGTAAACTGTAAATGATGCTGAACGGGCTGAGGGTGGGAGGGGGTGTGAAAATGAAGGGAAGACTTGGTGGTTATAGTCAAGAACAAAAGGATAATACAAAAGGGGTTATAAATGGTTTGTCATTCTGTTTTTCCATATTCTGTAGTGGCACTATTCTGTCTTAACTGTAAACAAAAAGGAGAACTTGGAAAAATAGAATATACTCACATATTACCTGTGTGAACACAATTTTTTAAGTAAGCTGGACCAGACCAGCCCTTCTCAATTTTCACACCATCGACAGAGAGTTGGAGAGAATTCAGTGACAGGTATGAGCTTTAAAAATGAAAATAAAATAACAAAAACAAATAATGTTCAGAGAGTTCTCTTAGAAAGACTGAGAAATTGCACCAAGGAGGTATAGTGTGCCCTTCCCTGGGAGATGAATAGAACATGAACATGAGTGATGGATGAAAGCTTGCACAGAGCAGCCACTGGAAATGTAGGCTCACCTTCCCGCTCATCATTAGCCTCCTTCTCTAAGGAGCTCCAGTTATCTCTGGTAAATGAGGCTGTCAAGCTCTAATTACCTGAGTGGTGAAAATGAAGGAGTGGGATATCTCTCTCTGCCTGGGAAGGTAGCCTGTCATACATTTCTCAGACACTGTTGTTATTCTCAAATTATGTCTTTTATATTTTCCATCTCCACTCATGGTCTTCCATAGCTGCAGGTCAGTTAGGACCTTCTCGCTGCAACTTCTGACTGGCATCAAATCAACCATGACTCATGGCTGCCCTTTGTGTGAAGAACCGTGTTCCATATGGTCTTCAATGGCCATGCTCCTTCAGAATTAAATACAGGCCTTTCTTCCGAAGTGACTCTGATTAGAATCCAATTACTAATAAGCTTTAGATTAGTAGTTAAATCCTAAATAGTGTGAACCACCGGAGACTCTAAAACAATCAGAGGGACATCCATCTAGTCTATCATCCTTAAAGGGGAGAGGTAGAGACATCTAAAGTGATATCTCCTCTGTTGGGCAGAAGGCTTCCCACTGGGGCAGGTTACCAGCCAGCCTCTAGTCACTGCCTGAGTGAGGGCTGTGAGGAAATGCCACTGATGTGCAGGGGAGACCAAACCTGGCAGGCTTCATGACTAAGGTGCCCTTGGCAGAGGAGGAAGGTGATAGGGAGTTCAAGATATTGCATCACAGGTTAAGTGACACAATATCTCCTTGGAGTAAGAATTAAGACCAACCTGGGTTTCTCTGATTCCCCAGTCATTTGCCTGGCTGCCGTCTCCACAGCCATGTGCCCACGCTGGTTGGCCCTCGTGCTCCTGTTCTTACTGAGCCCAGGCACTCAGGCCTTCAACAACGAGCTTGTTAAGTGCTTTGAGGATCCTCAGTATGAAGAGCTGGTGCGGCTGGCAAGAGAAGGGCTGGGGCAGACGGTGGAAAAGAAACGAGTGGTGGTGATCGGTGCAGGCATGGCCGGGCTCACTGCTGCCAAGATGTTGCAGGATGCAGGCCACCAGGTGAGTTTCATGATCAGGAAGATCAGCCTTGGAACTCATGCAATACTATTCAAAATGGGTGCGCCTGGAAGACATTATGCTGAGTGAAATATCTCAGTCACAAAAGGACAAATATTGCATGTTGGCCCTGCTATAAAATGGGACTGATATCAGGGTTGGGGTAAGACTGAGAAAAACTGGATAAATTGTGTATGCTGCACTGAAACAAATGAGGGAGAGAATAATTTAAAAGCGATGTATGATAGGGTAGTAGTATGGTTATCACAAGAATCCACAATTAAGGTTGCATAGTGGAATGTACTTGGGGCGGTGAGAGGGGTGCGGGGGTATTGTGTGCCAGGGAGGGAGTGTTTCTTTTACTTTTCAAAGAGAGGAGCAAACTGTGGGGGGGGGAGGCCTGGGCAGGGAGAAAAGTGCAGCAATGAATGAATGGAAATCCAAAATCTCTGTTCATTAAAATTATTAATTTAAAAATATATTTAAAAAATCAGCCTTGGGTGGTACTTGAATGAGGGGATGAGTGAGAAAAGGGAACTGAATGAGAGAATAGGAGCTGATATTAGGGATCTGGGCAGATGTAAAAGGGTTAGGATGATCTCACAACTAGTCAGAAACAGACCATGGGAAGGACTGTGGGAGCTGGGTCTGCAGGCAGGAAAGAGTACGGAGGGAGCTTGGTCAAACTTTTTTGACTCCCTAAATTACTATCTTTATAGGTAACTGTCCTAGAGGCCTCAGGACGTGTGGGTGGTAGAATTGAGACACACAGAGTGCCTGGGGCACAATGGTATGTGGAACTAGGTGCCATGAGAATCCCTGCCAACCACAGGTAAGAGCTGGGACATCGGGAATGGGTGAGGAAGTGGGAGTGGTGGTGGTATAGAGAAAGAGAATCCTTTCACAGACATTGGGGTGCCTGTCTGTGGGTAGAAGACCCGCCATCTGGTTCCAGATCTGCTCTCATTATATGTCTCCAAGCCTATCGCTGAGCCTCTCCCAATCTCCCTTTTTTAATCTGCATAATGGGCACCACTTTATCTACTCCACCTGCCTGGAAGTCTATTTTGAGGATGACAAAAGATAGTTGGAGTGAGAAAGCACCTTGAGGGACAAAAGTGATCTGCTCTCAAGGGATCATTGTGATAGTTGCTAATGACAGGAATAACGAAGCATCTTTTTGAGAGAAAGGTGTGGTGTCTGCAAATCACAGGTGTGATTGTGAGAAACTTGGGGGTTCCCAGAGCTGGCAGTAAGCCTCTGCTGGTGGATTTCCTTTAAGGGACACCTTGAATGGGAGTCTCAGAGGACCTTGTCTAGAAACACAGACTACAGACATGACCTCTGGGGAAGATAAAACCAAGAAGTTTTCTCTGGGAACCCTTCATACCAGCCTCCACCTCAGAGTGGTTGCAACCTGAGGCCAGAGATTTCAGGGAAAGTGTCCTATGGGTGATCAAGTGGGTCCAGTGCAGAGGAGTAACCCAGAATGATGTAATGGAGATGCCATCTGGCTGAGTCCCCGTCTGTAGAGTGAGGAAGAAGGGTGGTTTCAGTGAATCCTAAAGGGATAGGGGTCATTGTCCTTGTTGACTCTCTGTTCCCCAAGGCATGGGTGTTGAGTTCTGGGAGAAGGGGAAGGACTGTGCTGCCCCAACAGCTTCCAGCTACCCTTGCAGGCTTTCCCGGGAGTTCATCAAAATGTATGGACTGAAGCTCCGTGAGTTCTGCCGCTTGGACCGCCGGACCTGGGTGCTGGTCAACGGGGTGAGGAAGCGGACAGAAGAAATCCAGGCAAACCCCCAGCTGCTGCGCTATACAGTCAAAGCAGATGAGAAGGGGAAGTCAGCAGAAGAACTATTTGATAAGTCACTGAGGAAGGTGAGTGAAAGTGGGGTGTGTGATGACCCCACTGCGCAACCATCCCTTCTGCACGGTCATTACAGGAAGCCAGAGATGAAACCTCTGTCACCTCAGCTTCCTCAAATTTATCTCTAGTTTAGTGGAAGGAGGAGTGGCATTCTCTTCCTAAATAAGATGCCTCCAGAAACTCTATGAACTTTGATAAATGTTGATGATTTCATAATATGGTTCATAACTCTATGAACTTTGATAAATGTAGAGGGGTTTCAGGCCTTTTGTTCATGGGGGTCACTATAAGTCATGCTCAACTCGAAGGCAATCGACAACAGTAACAACAACAATGGGACCAGACTTCCCAGCTACATCCATTCGGCATCACCTTAGTTCTGGTCAAGATCATTTTAATGACAGCCCCAAGTCCACAAAATAGAAATAATGTTTTTCTAATTTTTTTGAAGGCAATCTGTAGAAATATATTCTAAAGAGTTTGGGTTTGCAAGCCTGTGAACTCTTGGAAGCATATCGTTAAGCCTGCCTTTTGAGTCACTTTTTAGGTGGGCTTAAACTGCCAAACTTTTGTCTAATAATCTAGCACTTAACTGTGTCACACAAAGATGCATGTGGTCTTGTGAAGCACATAAAAATATGCACATCCCAGGAGCAAGGAGATAGACTTCACTGTTCGTAGACTCCCCAGTCTCATAAAAGAACATTAGCCTCTACCTCTGTGTACCTCCACTAGTGGAGAAGTTGCTACCATCAAAACCGTCACCACCCTACAACCCAGAAAGCTTTGAAAGCTGATACATACATAATTCAAAGCAAGTAAATGGCACTGTAGAGCCTGGAAGGACTGAAGAGGCCAGTGGTGACAGGTACACACTGGGGCAAGCTTATTTCTTTCATCACAGTATTTACCTTCCCTCTTTTCCTAAATCCAGGTGGTAGAGGAACTGAAGACAAGTAGCTGCAGCCGGGTACTAGAGAAGTATGACTCTTTCTCCACTAAGGTCAGTTGCCTGAGACACCTGCTTTCTACTGCTCATGCCAATTTCTGCTCTTGCACAGCAGATCAGAGAAACAGCGGGGCTCACCATGTTTTCAGGCTCATTAAGCCTGGGACTTAGTTATCTAATAGTAAAATGGATGTAATAAAATACTTCTTAGAATTATACAGGTAAAATGGAACATGAATTCAGAATAGTGTCTGAAGATAGAGAGCAGCATTAAGTGTTTCGCTATTCACCTTATCTGCACTGCAGAGATTATGTTGAGCATAGTCCTGGGCTCCTGGCAAACCCTGAGTGGCCTATGGCTGAGTGTGCACCTCCACTCTGCTGTTCCACATTGTTCACTTATGTCCCTTACTATTTCTGAGCTGCAAATATGGATCACACATTATCCTTTCCCTTATCCAAGGATTCTTCTCAGCTTGCCTTCTCTCCTTGCACAGGAGTACCTGATAAAAGTGGGGAACTTGAGCAGAGGTGCTGTACAGATGATTGGAGACCTGCTGAATGCAGACGCTGGCTACTACGAGGCCTTCACAGAGACTCTGCGTGCTGCCATCTCCTTCCACCAGGAGCCCCGGTAGGAATGGGTGGCAGGAAGAAGGGGCATGAATTAGTCAGTTAGTTATTAACCAGAGCAGTGGTAGAACAAAGTAAAATAAGGTGAGGATCCTGAAAGAAAGGGGAACACCAGAAAGCAGAAGTTTTCAAACTCGACTGTGAAACTTCCGTAGCTCATTAAACACAGATTTCTGGGCCTCACGTCTGTTGTTGTTATGTGCCCTCGAGTCACTGGCAACTCATAGCAACCCTATGAGCCACAGTTCTGAATTTTGCCCTGTGCTAAGCCAATTTCATTGTCTCCAATACTCCTACCCCAATTTCCCAGTTTTTATGTTAATCCATCTCCTTTTGGGTCTTCCTCTCCTGTGGTGTCCCTCTACCCCTTCCAAGCCTGATGTCCTTCTCCAAGGGCTGGACCCTCCTGGCAACATGCCCAAAGTATGTCAGACAGAGCTGTAAAATCCTTAATTACAAGGAGAAACTTGGCTTCAGCCTCTCCAGGACAAACCTGTTTATTCTTTTGGTAGTCCTGGTTGTGGTTGTTTTTGTTATGTGTTGTTGAGTTGCCCGCGACTCATAGCAACCCTATGTACAACAGCCCTGGAACCTGCTCTATCCTGTGCCAACTTTACTGTGTCTGACACACCTACCTTCAGTCCTGCAGTCACTGTATCAATCCATTTCATCAATGGTCTCCCTGTCTTTCTCCATTCCTCCACCCTTCCAAGCATGATGTCCCTCTTCAAGGACCAGTCCCTCCTTGCAACATGCCCAAAATATGTAGATGAAGTCTCAGAATCCTTGCTTCCAAGGAGCAGCCTGGCTTCCTCCTCTCTAGGATGAACCTGTTTGTTCTCCTGGAGGTCTATGGTATATTCAATACTCCAGCACCACAGCTCAAAGGCATCAATTCTCTTTCTATCATCCCTAGTCATTGTCCAGCTTTCTGATGTATAGCAAGCAATTACAAAGACTATGGCCTAGATCAGGCACACCTTAGTCTCCAGACTGACATCATTATTCTTCAGTGCTTTGGGGAGGTCCTTGATAGCAGATCCAGGAGTGTCAATTGTGGAACCAACTAACCTGAAATTGTTAACAATCTCAATCCCTTCTACAACTATCATGATGTTGCCAATTGGCCCAGTGGTGAGAATCTTTGTTTTTTTATATTGAACTTCAATCTATATTGAAGACAACCTTCTGCTGCAAAAGCTTCAGGTCCTCCTCAGTTTCAGCAAGCAAGGTTGTGTCATCTTCCTAATGCAGGTGGTTGTTGAGTCTTCATCTAATCCTGATGCCACATTCCTCCTCATAAAGTCCAGCCTCCCAAATAATCTGTTCTACATATAGATTAAAAGGTACAGAGAAAGGACACACTCCTTTTCTAATTTTGAACCATGCAATGTTTCCTTGCTCTCTTCTGAGGACTGTTCCCTGGTCAAATTACAGGTTTCACATGAGCACAATCATGTGCTCTGGGATTCCTATTCTTCTCAAAGTTACCCACAATTTGTTGTGATCCACACAGCCTAGAAATCTTTAAGAAAAAAAAAAAAGAAATCTTGGGTGGGGCCTGAAAATTCACTTTTCCAACATTTTCCGAAGGATGCTGCTACTGCCTGTCTGGGAGCCTTTGACTGTCTGATCAGAAGACTGCAGATCTTGGTTCTATTTTCTTGTTCCATAAACTATGGCTGCAGCTTCCCTCCAGCTGTCTTGGCAGGGACACTTTGTGTCTTTTACCCAGGAAGATGTGCTTGAGGCCCTCACTCTGGACTTCTAGCCACCAAACCACTGGCTACTGGCCACACATTCTGGGCCTGTAATGAGACATAGTCTCCCTTGGTATTCACAAGCTGCAGGCAACTAGAGAAAGACAAACTGAGGTTGCCTGCCCTGAAAGGCTGAGGAGCTAATTCATGTAGTTATTTGCTTTGTCTCCTTTCCTCTCTAATATTGTCCTTAACTTCTGGACTGAATTTTTTATTCAGGGTAAAACCAGTTGCTGTAGAGTTGACTTCAACTCATAACAGCACTGTGTTTAATAGAGTAAAACCATTACAGGGCCTTTTCAATGGTGGATTTGTTTTTTCAGAAGTAGATTGCCTGGTGGTCTTTCTTCAGTCACTTCTAAATGGACTAGAGTCACCACGCTCTCATCATGAGCCTTTAACTGTGTGCAGTACCCAGGGATTCCTTTCTCAGGATAAGTCAGTATAAACGCTGCAATCCAAGGCCTGTCTTGATGGGACTATCTCAAGAGAGTCAAGTAGAGATAATACTAGAACTCAGGCTGAGCCCTAGTGCTAGGTTCTCTCTGAGGGCATTATGTCAATGGGGCTGAGAGTGCTCGGTATCCTAGGACACTGCACGGAGGTGACCACCCACAGGAGCAAGAATGGAGCTGACTGAGAGTCAGCCCACAACCCAAAACTCACTCTGTAATCTGCAATCTTGCTTGCACCTTCAGGCAAGAGGCTGTCCTGTTACTGTTGAGTCATTTTCTACTCATGGCCCACAGAGTGGAGCTGGGCTCCACAGTTTCTCACAATTGTGAACTCTAGAAAGCAAATCATTTTTTTTTTTTTTTTAGAAAGCAAATCATTTGAAAGACCTCTCTTTTGAGCACTTACTGGTGGATTCAAACTGACAACGTTTATGCTAGTAATCAGGTGGTGAATCACCTCTGCTACCCAGGAATTCCTTGTAAGGAAGTGAACACTCCTAGTAACATGCTAAAAAGTGAAGGAGCTGATTCCAAATCAGAATGAACCGATCTGTGTCAGAGTACAAGTGTGCCTCATAGGTTTCACAGTAGCTGAATTTTGTAAGTAGATTGCCAGGCCTTTCTTCCAGGGTGCCCATGGGTGGATTTAAGCCTGCAGTGTTATAGCTATCAACAGAGTATATCTGTTTGCAGCACACAGTCACTCCTGGACGGAAAACTTTTTTTTTCTTTCTGATTTGCCAGCCTAAAAAGACTGCCTGTTATTCTTAGTAGCTAATGGCCACTTTGCATGACATGCTTTCCTGCCAACTGTTTTGGCTCTAGCTCACAGGGACAGAGCACACTTATAAGAGAACCAGACCTCTTTCCATTTCAAACAACCTACCTCCTACATGCCCTTATCCATCGACTCATCAACTATTTCTCTCCTCTTTATTTCTCCGCTTATTCTCAGATTTGATGAAATTGTTGGAGGCTTTGATCAGCTCCCCAAGGCCCTGCATGAGGCCCTCTTACCTGGGACAGTACAGCTCCACTCACCAGCTGAGGAGGTGGAGACATCTGGTGACCTTGTCCACATCACCTACCAGACACCTGACCCTCTACGGCCCAGAGGACGTCTGACTGCAGATTATGTGATTGTGGCCAGCACAGCCAAGGCTGCCCGACTCCTCCGTTTCCGGCCACCTCTCTCTCCTGGCAAACAGGATGCACTACGTTCTGTCCACTATAATAGTGCCACTAAAGTGATCCTGGCCTGCACACAGAGTTTCTGGGAGAAGGATAGCATCTCTGGCTGCAAATCCATCACTGACCGGCCTTCTCGCTTCATATATTACCCTAACCACAGCTTCCCCAATGGCACAGGAGTCATCTTGGCCTCCTACACCCTGGATGATGACTCTTCATTCTTCACTGCCATGAGTCATGCCCGGATAGTGGAAGTTGTCTTGGATGACCTGGCTGCAGTCCATGACCGCCCCAAGGAAGAGCTCCGGGCCCTTTGCCCCTACTCCACAGTCAAGCACTGGAGTCAAGACCCTTATTCCATGGGGGGCTTTGTCTTCTTCACTCCCTACCAGTATGTGGACTATGCCAAGGAACTCTGCAGGCAAGAAGGGCGAGTGTACTTTGCTGGTGAGCATACCACCCTACCCCATGGCTGGATTGACACTGCCATTAAATCAGGGCTACAAGCTGCACAGAGCATTCACCAGGCTGTGAGCTTAACTTTCACAAAGAATCCTAAAGACACAAAAGAACCTCCCTCCAAAAGTGAGCTGTAGCCAAATTCAGAGCATTCAGGAAGAATTAGAGTGATTTCAAACACCTTGACCCACCAGGAACATTAAAAAAAAAAGCCAGTCTCTTACTTCATCTCCACCTTTGACTAAAAATGCCCATCAGAAAGGTGTCATGAAAGGTCCAGGAATGAAGTGATTCTAATGTTAGGAATAAAAAGATATTAACCCTTGACTTTAGCTTTATAAGCAATGCTCAAATCTATCAACATGTGATACAAGGATTAAAACAATAAAGTATTCATTGATTTGACAGCTGTCACTATGTACTTTATTTACAGTCTGTGAGGCACTCAAATAATTAAAGTTGAGTGTTGAAATCTACCTTCCAAGGTCATCATCTAAGGTCCTTCTTTCTTTTCTTATTCCTTTATTATGGGTCCAGTCATAGTCTCTCTTACCTCCTCAACTCTTTCAACATCCGTGACTATAAATTTTAATATAAGTTGTAAACTTAAGCACTTGAATGGAGACAATTGTATAACCAGCAACCTATTAGATGCAACCTTGTGCCATAACTACAACCTTGATTCTAATGTTATGGATTCCATTTTATAGACGAGAAAGGTGCCTGAAACCACAAATACTGGTAGAGAATGGTCAGGATCTAAGCCCTTTAATTCCATATTCTCTTGTTTCCCATTTGTCCAGTGACTCGGCTTTATTCTTTGTGTATTCCTGAAATTGTCAGTAACTAACTTTGGAGACATGTATCGGTCATTAGACTGAATTTTTGAGTGATTTAAAATTTTTAGAAGTGCAGAGCCAAGCCTGTATGACCTGAATTTAACTCTGCCCTGTTCTCCTGGAGCCTGGCACACCCTGTAGCCCTATAGGATAAAGAGCAGACAGATGGAGTTGATCACTGATACAGAAGAGGCTTTTCAAGCAGACAGATACAAAAATGGCTGTGACAGATGGAAAAGTTCTAGAAAAGTCTATCATTTGGCTATGATCAGTACTTAGTCCCTAAGGGATATTTTATGAGTGAACAATTGCTCAGAGGGCCACAGGAGGCTATAAGGAAGAGAACATTTTATCACAAGGCACTTTAAGGAAGTCTTCTGAATCAGCTGAGATAAAGCCATTCTCTTTGGTGCCTGAAGGCTGGGACAGAATAGTAACCTATCCAGAAACCATCCTCTGTCAAGATACTTGTTTTGGTCCTATTCTCAAACTATTAAATTAATCTACAACAGTTTAATATATGCTGATGGACAATACAAGGACCCTTGGGCTGGTTAATCCATTCAGTCTAACTATTGCTGAGTGTCTCTAAAGCTAATTTCTAATTATTTAAGACAAAGAACTGGTCCAACAAGTTTCAGGTGGGGTACACCCAAGGCCCCACACCTTCTAGTGAACTTCTGTTGCAGCCAATAAACACCGAGTTCAAAGCATTTACCAAGCTTGTTTTCAATTTGTGCGAGAAGGCATGATCTAGTCCTTGAAGACTGAGCAATAAAATACAACCCTGGGGAGCTGTCCAAAGAGCAGATAGGCCCTGGTATTTTTACTACATCCAGAAGGAATGTACAGGCCTTCTCAGGACACATGGTGAATTGCTTCCCCAATTACTCACACTCCAGCTGTCTCGCTCACTGCTGCATCCATTCCCACCAGGCCACTGACACCTCACCCTCACACTGCCCACTGCCTTGGTGATGCCACTGCTTGTGGGCCTAGGCAGATCATGGGACATTCAGGGCTCTTCTCCAAAACTAAAGTTCAAAGGCATCAATTCTTCGATCATCCTTGTTCATTGTTCTCCTCTCAGCAGTACAGCAAGTGTCAGGAAAGCCCATGGCAGGAATTGGTCATACCCTAGAGGCCCTCGTTTTAATTACTGATACAGCTACCACTTGTAATACCAATTTGAACATACGTATGTCTCCGTTCCTAAACTTGTCTCCAAATCCACCAGGGGCAGGACCAAATTTCAAGTACAGAATCCATACTTTGTTAGTATTCATATAATCTAAGAAATATTACATTTAAACCATTTAAAACGATGTATATCATATATTATATTATTCTATAACTAAAATTTCTTTTTAAAATTACTAAGGATTCTATATGGTGTGATTACTGAGGAGATCCATAGGGGGTGGGGTAACAATAGGAGTTATACTGGTGGCAGTCTTCGTGAGTCACTGATGGAATTCACACGAATTAAACAATTGAAATTCTTTTCTGAATTTACATGAATTAAACAATTGAAATTCTTTTCTGGCTTGATGAGTTTGGAGACAAGTTGGAGACTGAGTTTGTGAGAAGTTCAAAGACTGAGCACTTGTGGCAGCACTTGGGGTCGATTTTGATAGATCACTTTTTAGTATCTGTCCTCACAAATCTTTTTTAATTAAGAAATTGTAGGAAAGAGGGAGGCGTCCCGGCCACACGTCTTATAAAGATTTCTTCTCTCCTTTGCTAAAATCTAGGAGGGGTGAGGGATTTTTAAAAAAAAGTTTTCAAACAGTTAAAATATGGCTTCCCTGACCGGGAATCGAACCCGGGCCGCGGCGGTGAGAGCGCCGAATCCTAACCACTAGACCACCAGGGAAGAGATACCTAAGAGGTCAGGCTAGAGCTAGACTAAGTCTCTACTGTATGACGTATATTACATCCATAAATGTGATTGGATGAAATTTGCCTGGCTACTAGTTCCTTCGTTCTAACGCAAAGCGTTCTCTTCGCCTCCGAGGTAAGAATCAGCGGCAAAAAGTTATAGAAAGAGACAAAGGAGGACTGCTACGATAGAAATGCTTAAGTTGGTTGCCTTCCCAGAGAAGAAAATAAAATATGCATCTCAGAAGGATTAAGGATTTCAGAAGTTGGTTGTTGTATTTTTAAGAAAAAATGAAGTCTGGCGGGAGGGTTGAAAAACATGTGTCAGAAGTGGGATTCGAACCCACGCCTCCAGGGGAGACCAGAAAGCCCGCAGGCAAGGTGTACACCTTGAGTCTGGCGCCTTAGACCACTCGGCCATCCTGACACCTGGTATCCGTCTTGTACTCCATACTATCTATTTGCTGTGCTGCTGAACAAGGCAACTTTTCTTATACTAAGTTTAGATGAGTGTCACATAAAGATTAAAATTGTATGCCTGGAGTTAGCCTGCGAAGCTGTGGAAACGAGAAAACAAGCAAGCAAAGGTCAACACTTGCTCTCTTGCTCCCGAAATTGAATCCAACTGAGACGTTAATCTCGCTACAACACTAGACGGATTCGTGACAACTGCGCAGGCGCTGAACCCTATGCTAGGGAAAATGAAGACGCGTATCAAGAGCTTGAGACCGGTACACATTACCATATATTTTACCCGTCCTTGCCTAACTGTTCTGTCAAGACACACTGCCTCTGTTTGAGATAATAGGAAACCAAGGAGAAGCAGAACAAACTAGACGGACCAATGCAGACTGTGGATCAGATTGTGTCTACATAGCAGTTTACAGGAATAAAAAAGTGTGCTGTAAAATCAAATTAGAAAACCTTAGGCCACTCTGCTCCAGAGCAATGCTTGCCTTGTCTTTCTGTCTGGCTAAGGGGTTCCCTCTTAGATCACATAATGTTCATCCATTCATTTATCCATCAATGAGAATGCATGGGGGATACAGCACTGAAAAAACTAGCAAAAGAACCCTGCTCACATGAGAATCGACATAGGGACAGTAAGCGTAAACAAACATACAAGAAAAAACAAACATAAAGACACTAAAATTTTTTTTACAAAGGGGGTGGATAGTGGTGGTCAAATAAGTCAGGCCTCACTGAGGTGATATGTGCAGAAATAAAATTTTCAGAAAGTAAAATATATGACATGGGTGCACATATAAAATGTACAGCCTCTCTGTATGTTATTTCAATTGATTAATAAGGACTTTGTAAAATGTTATGATAAATTCAAAGCAGAATTTGAAGGACAAAGTTTTTTTTTCTGTTGTGTTCATAATTTTTCAGCCAAAAATATGCTGAAAAGTAGTTGCTAATACATGAAAAAATAAAAATTACTACTGTAATGGTAATAGATTGTATGTTGGAATTTGTAGTTTCAACTCTATAGAATTTCCTTGGAGTTAGCATTTTCAAGGAGAGTCTAATCAGTTGCATCTTAAATAAATTTTCATCTACATTACTATAAACATGATACAGGCCATCTTTGCTGTCAGTGTCATTTCATCTCTTTTAGAATTCCTCCTTTCAGTGAACTCTCTGCTTTTCCCAGTATGACGTATTTTTCCAAAGACTTTAGCTATATCTCATTGCTATCAGTCAGAACTGACTCATTCATATCTGAACTTTCAGCCAGTTTTCCAAGGCTATAAATTGCATGGAAGATGGTTGTCCTTCTTTCTCAGTCTGAGTCCCTGGTGGATTTGAACTGCCAGATGGTTGCTACCTCCAGGTTAATGGGGCAACTTCCCTATTGCCTGGCTTCTCACTTTATGCCCAATGTCTATAAGGCAAAGTTTCACCATCTTGATTCTGAAGGATGATGGTAGTTGCACTTCCTTGAAGACAGATTATTTGGTTTTTTTTGGCAGTCATTCAACACTCTTTGCTAACATTAAAGTTCAAAGGCATCAGTTCTTCTTTGATCTTATTGTCAAATTTTCAGATGCATAGGAAGCAACTGAAAATACTATAGTTTAGGTCAGGCTAACAATTTTCAAATTATCAACCATTTTCATTCCTCTTTTCTGAGTTATTCTCTCTCACTAACAAATTCATTGCTCCAAGTTGTTGTCAATTTGATCTCACATAGTTCTTTAAAAAGTATAATGCTTAATTCTTATCTTTTGTGCTAATTTAATTAAACTCTGGTTTATTAGAAGACTTCTAAGTAGCTAACATGTGGCTATCAACTCAATTCTAAGCAACAGATTGGAGCCTTGTCCTATCCTTTGCTATCCTCACAATCTCCCACATGCTCAAGTTCATTGCTATAGTCACTAAGTCAACCTATCATACTGCGGGTCTTCCTCTCTTTCTCTGACTGTCCACTTTGCCCAGCATGATATCCAAAGTATGTGAGACAAAGTTTCACCATCCAGGTTTCTAAGGAACACTTCTTCCAAGACAAACTTGTTCACTGCTTTGCAGTCTGTTCAGTAACTTTCAGTACTCTTTTTCAGCACCACAACTCAAGGGCATCGATTTCTCTCCAGTATTCACATTCATCATGCAACTTTCAAATGTATAAGAAGCATTTGGGAAAAAAAAATGTATAAGAAGCATTTGGAAATACCCAAGCTTGGATCTGGTACACTTAGCATTTAAACTTGCATCATTATTCTTTTGTCTCTGGAAAGGTCTTTAACAGCAGATTTTCCCAATGCAGCACATCTCTTAATTATTTTTTTTATTATTATTACTTCTAATGAATGTTTACAGAGATTTTGGATTTCTGTTCAGTCTCTTGACTGCTGTTACAACAGGAGTTGATTGTGGCTCCAAGTAAAATGAAATCTTTGGTATTTTGAACTCCAAGTAATGCTCCCAGCATATGTGCAGTTGATAAGCAAGCTTTCATTATAGCAACCCAAGAAAAATCAGCAAACAACATAAACAGTATTTATCAACCACATAGAACATATAATTCCCTGAATAGGAATAATAGAGTTTTATAGACAAGTTATATGAACCTAATTAAAGAGTTCAAATCTATAATCTATTCCTTCAAAGGTTGTCTTATGAGTAAACTCATCAGTATAATGTCTCATTCCAGTAACAGCAAGAGTGACAGCAAAGCTGTCCTCTGTCCCAGAGATGGATCTGTAATCTCAGGAACCTCAAAGGTTGTAGCAGTCCTGACACAGATACACTCCATGTTGTAGTCACCAGAGTCTCAGAGACACAATGGCCACTAAGACCAGGAGCATTCTTCCTGCTGGGCACTAGTCTAGCGAGGTGCAGCAGCATTTGTCTCTTAGTTCCTTTAACTTATTTTTCGTTTAGCTATTTTATTTATTTATCTGTCCTTATCTTCTCTGTTCACACAGTTCTTTAGTTCACAGGGCTCAAAATATGTTTATCTGTTTTGCCTACTTGTTTTCTGTTTCTGTGTTTATATGTGTTTGTCTTTCCCATCCATATATCTATATGTTCCTATTCCAAAAAAAGATAATCCAACAGAATGTGGAAAGTATCAAACAATTTCATTAATAGCTCATCTAAGTAAAATCTTGCTGAAGATGATCCAAAAATTTTTTGAGCAGTACATCAACAGTACATCAAAAATGTATTGCAATGGGCAAGTCTGCTGTTTAGGGACCCCTCCAGGGTACTGAAGAGCAATGGTGTCACTCTGGAGACTAAGATGCATCTGATACAGGCTATGGTCTTTGTTATCACTTGTTATGCATCAGAGAGTTGAACGGTAACTAGGGATGATAGAAGGAGAATTGATGCCTTTGAGCTGTGGTGCTGGAGAAGAGTATTGAGGGTACCATGGACTGCTAGGAAAACCAACAGATTCATCCTGGAGAGGGTTAAACCAGGCAGCTCCTTGGAGGCAAGGATTCTGGGGCTTCGTCTGACATACTTTGGACATGTTGTAAGGAGGGACAGGTCCTTGGAGAGGGGCTTAATGCTTGGGAGGGTGGAGGAGCGGCGTAGGAGGGGAAGACCCTCTATGAGGTAGATTGATTCAGTGACTGGGGTAATCGGGATGGGTGTGTCAGAGGCAGTGCGATTGGCACAGGATAGAGCAGGGTTTAGGGCTGTTGTACATAGGGTCGCTAAGAGTCGCAAGCACATAACAACAACAACAACAACAGAGAATTACCAGAAATTCAAGCTGGATTGAGAAGGGGCCGTGGAACCAAGGATATCATTGCTGGTATCAGACAGATCGTGACTGAAAGTAGAAAATGCCAGAGGATGTTTATTTATGCCTTATTTACTATACAAAGAAATTCAGCTGTATAGGTCATAATAAACTATGGCTAACATTGAGAAAAATGGGAATCCCAAAACACTTGATTGTGCTCATGTAGAATTATAATTAGACCAGGAAGCTACTGTGCAAACAGAATAAAGGAACACAGCTAGTTTAGTTCAAGAAAGGTGCACCTCAAGGTTGTATCCTTTCTCCATGTCCATGTATTCAATCTGTGTGCCAAACAAACCATTCAAGAAGTTGGATTTTTTTGAAGAGGAGTGTGGCATCAGGATCTAAGAAAGATTCATGAACAATCTGCTCTATACAGATGATACAACTTTGCTGCAGAATGCAAAGAGGATTTGAAACTCTTATTACAGAAGATCAAAAACTGTAGCCTTCAATATGGATTATGTCTCAGCAGCAAAAAGACAAAAATCCTCACAACTGGGCCAATAGCAACATCATGATAGAGAAAATATTGAAATTGTCAACAATTTTATCTTGATTGGATCCACAGTAAACACCCTTGAAAACAGCCATCAAGAAACCAAAAGACATATTGCACTGAGTAAATCTGCTATCAGGGATCGGTCCAAAATAGTAAAGAGCAATGATGTCAGTTTAAAGATTAAAGTGCATTAATTCAAGCCAATTGGCAGCACCATGATAGATGAAGAAGAGATTGAGATTATTAACAATTACAGCTTGCTTGGCTCCACAATCAACACTTTTAGCATCAGCAGTCGAAAGATCAGGAAATCAAAAAACTAATTGCATTGGGAAACTCTGCTGTCAGGGACCTCTCCAGAGTACTGAAAAGCAACAATATAAGTCTAGAGACTAATCCAGGCCATGATCTTCGCAATGACTTGCTATGCTTCAGATAGCTGGAAAATGACTAAGGATCACAGAAGAAACAATGCCTTCAAATTCTGGTGCTAGAGAAGAGTCTTGGACATACTGTGGACCACCAAGAAACAAATAGGTCAGTCTTGGAGAGGGTGAAGCTAGGATTTTGAAGCTCTGTCTCACATATTTTGGGCATGTGGCCAGGAGGGACCAGTCCTTAGAGAATGCTATCATGCTTGGAACGGTGGAGGGACAGCAAAGAAAAAGAAGACCCCAGATAAGATGGATTGATACAGTTAACTGCGGTAATGGGTGTAAGTGTGTCAGAATCCATGAAACAGGCTCAGGACAGGGCAGACTTCAAAGCTGCTGTATATAGGGTTACTATGAGTTGCAGGTGATTCAATGGTACAATACAGCTATGGTCTTTTCTATTACTTGTTATGCATCTGAAAGTTGGACAAAAACCAAAAAGCAAGAGTTGATTGCTTTGAGTTGTGGGGTGGGAGAAGAGTACTGAATATACTTTGGACTGCCTAAATTAAAAAAAAAAATGTCTTGGAGAGTGTGTAGCCAGGATATTTCTTGGAGGTAAGATGGTGAAGCTTCGTCTCATTCATTTTGGGTATGTTGTTAGGAGGGGCTGGTCCTTGGAAAAGGACATTATATTTGAAAAGGTAGAGGGTCACTGGAAGAGAGGATGACTCTTAATGAATCCGATTAAGAAAGTAATTGTAATTATGTACTCAAGTATATCTGAGATGGTGAGGATGGAACAGAATAGAGCAAGGTTTAGATCCACTGTTCATAGGGTCACCATGACTTGTAATAAATCCAGTGGCACTTATCAACAACAGCATCCCTATAGCATGTAATCTAAAGCACATACTTCCTTTTAAATTGCATAGATTTTGTAACTCTCATTACATTCACAGGACTTGACTACTTCAGTATTTTCTCCATTTATCGTGGTGTTGGTTATGGGTCCAGAGATGAGAATTTTTGTTTTCTTTAAATTTTATTAATTTTAATGAACATTTACAGAGATTTTGGGTTTTCATTCATTCATTGTTGCACTATTTTCTCTACCCTCTTCCCCAGTTCATTCCTTTTTTTTCCACCCTTGAAAGTATGTTTTACTTGTCCATTGCCACAGTGCTTGTCAAAGCCAGTTCTGATTAATCTACTTTGTCAGTGTGTCCTTTGCCATTCCCTATCACTCCTCCCTGAGAGACTCTTCACCCTGATTCATAAGGAAAAGAGGATAGCGTATTCTCTTAGCTACTTCCTGCTGAAAAGGGACACTGTAGATTTCAGGGTGAAGATCTTCTCTCACTACTCTAAAGGGCCTCTTTGGCAATAGGAAACACAGACTATTGTGGAGATTGATTTTGGAATTTAAATGCACTGTTATCAATTGTGCTTAGCTGTACATGTTCATATCCTTGAAGATGTATCATGGAAGTGTTGCAGCCTAGAAGGCACAAATTTAACTAACAAGTTAAAAGTACATGAGTCAAAACTTAAAAAGCATAATATTCCAAGTAGAGGCTCTAATAGTGGCACAAATCAAGTTACAGAGGGAAGGTAGCTCTTACAATAAAAGGCCTACTGACTAGCACTTTGTTTTCTTGACCTTGAGATGTAACTCATGTTCAAGGCTGCACTTTTTTATCTTATGCAGTAACTATTTCAACTGAAATCCCCTTTCATTTCAGCAGACAAGGTTGTGTCATCTGAGTAATGCAAGTCGTTAATGAGCATTCCTTCAATCCTCTGTCACGTTGTTCTTAATATAGTCCAACTTTTCAAATTAATTTTCCAACAAAGAATGAATAGATGTGGAAAAAGAACACCCTGAAACCTATCTTTCTGGATTTTATACCATGCACTGCTCCTTGTTCTATTCAGATAAGTACTTCTTTAACATTTCTGGGATTCTCCTTCTTCCCAATGTTAATAATAAGTTGCCATGACCCACAGTCTGTAAATATTAACAGGAGACAACCCATTTCTCTTTCTCCATCCTCACTGCCAACGGATTCTAACTGCTGGAGCAGCACAGCCTTTGGGTTTGCAAAACAATTAGTTACAGTCTATGCCACCAGAACTCCCTCAAAAAAGACTTTAGAGGATGATTTTTAAGGTTTAGAGCTTATTTTAGACATTAGTTTTTGAGTTATCCACTCTCCGTGGTTCCAGAAGCTGGACTCTCTGAAGAACGTAGCATCAGGATCAGAGGAAAACTCATTAACCAACTACATTATGCAGAGACACAAGCCTGCTTGCTGAAAATAAGCCTTGAGACCCTTGCTGCAGATCAGGAAGTGCATCCTTCAATATGGATTATATCTCAACACCAAGAAAACAAAAATCACTACTGGGCAAAGGGGCAATATCCTGATAGATAAAGGATTCAAATTGCCAATTATTTCATCTTACCTTTTTGAGGAGCACTGATGTCAGTTTGAAAGCTAAAATGCACCCGATTCAAGCCATTATTATTTTTTGTTTTTTCAATCACTTGCTATACTGCTGAAAGCTGGACAATGAAGAGGATGACAAGAATTCTTGATGCTTTTGAGTTGTGGTGTTGGGATGCTGCCGAAAGAATGAACAGGTATGTTTTGGAAAAAGGTGCAGCCCGGGTGCTCCTTGAAGGCAAAAATGGCAAAGCTTTGTCTCATACTTTGGGCAAGTTGCTAGGAAAGGCTATTACTTAAGAGATGGATCATGCTTAATAAGGAGGAGGGCTGATAAAAGAGAGGAAGACTCCCAGCAAGAGAAATTGACATGGTGACTGCAGCAATAGGGTCAAGTGTACCAGAAATGGTGAGGACGGCACAGGATCCCCTATGGGTCATACTCAACCAACAATGGTGGTCCTATTTTAATTGTTTTGAGGAATCACCACACTCTCTCAAAATGGCTACATCATATTACATTCCCCGTCAGCAATGAATAAGGATTCCACTATCCTAACGTTTATTTCCTGTTTTGTGTTTATCTTAACCATCCTACAGGAAGTGAAATGATCTCTGTGGTTTTTATTCTTACCTCTTGCTCAGGTCCACAGCCAACACTTGGCAGTAGCAGTAAGGAAATCAAAAGACAAGTTGCTTTGGGATAGTCTGCTGTCAAGGACCTCTCCAGTGTGCTAAGAAGCAACAATGTCAATCTAGAGACTAAATTAAGGTGTGCCTGATTCAAATCATAGTCTTCTCAATTACTTGCTGTGCATCTGACAGCTAGACAATGACTTAAGGATGAGAGCTGAATAATCATAAAAATACACCTCCTAAAAGCAGGACTATACATATCCTCGGTTTTTAAAAAAATTATCACCCTTTTTTCACCTAGAAGCCTAGTGGGCCTCAATAAAAACAGCTAGCAGCTCTTGCTCCACCGTTTCTGTCTGGCAGCTGTATTTAAATATGGTCCACCTTGCCTGGCCTGACTTCTCACCTGGGCTCTGGTTTCGCTCCTTTGAGTTGCTTGCCAAAAGAACAAACAAGTTTGTCTTGCAGGAAGTATAACCAGACTCCTGTTCCACTTCCTGGAATTGGGTTTATATGTAGGAGAAAGTAGCGTTCTTGGACTTGTGATAACTCACTCTATAGGGAATCATGCTGAGGGGTGGGGGAGGAAGATCCTAACTCCCATGAGGATGAGTCTGGTCAAGAATGGGTGAGGAGGTAGTGCTGCCATTTAAGAGCTGGGGAGGTGGGGAGTTGAAATAAGGTCATCGGACCTAAAAACAGGAGGTTTGTTCTCCGTGTTTTACTAGAATGTATAGGTTTCCTCATGATCCATGTACCATTCCGTACCTTTACGCCTCCCAGTTATTTCCCTCCCCGGCTTTAACCCTCCTCTCACCAGCCTCCTACCTCCAGTTACATGCTCCACACCAAGTCAAGAACACTCAAAAACCAGGTTCTAATGAAAGCAAATCAGATTTATCTTTATTGTTTCCAGCTTTGCGAGGGAGTGAGGTCTCAAGGATGGTCCACGGTCAGGATTCGATCTTTCCAGTCCTGTGTAGCCGCTTTTTCCTGCGCCAACTATCTTCCCGTTCTCCAAAGGCTTTTCTTCCCCAGGCTCTGGAAAATACCCTCGTATCTTCTGCCTTAACGCGTTCAAGGCCGTGGTGCATATCCGAGCTTTAACCATAAAATGGCGATTTTCCACAAACACTCGGTAGTTCGGCCGGTCCCGGGGGAAGGATGGGGGTCAGGGGGAGGGGGTAACCAGGCCGGGTCAGCCCCTCCGGGCTAACCCAGGTTACGAACCCGGACGAAGCGGAGCTGGGGGGGCGGGAGCACGCGTGCCCCGGCGAGGAAATCGGCAGCTCGTGCTTCCGGGCGCTCCGGGACCCCCTGTGCGTTCTCGCGCCGCCGGAGCTGGTTCCCCTCACGGGCGAGCTGCCGGAAGACGTCTCGCATCGCCAGATGCAGCATGGCCACGGCTTGGTCCCACTGCAACCCATGAGTAGGGAACTGCTGCATCCTGCCGGGGAGCGCAGCGCCGTGCTCGGTGGGCCGCCTTCGCCGGTGGTGCCTTCGCTGCGGCAGTCCCAGCACGGGACTTTCTTGTTGCACTAACATAGCTGCTGGATTCAGACTCCTTTAATCAGACGAAAGTCTACTACAGCGGTGCGGTAAGCTGCCGGCGGAGACGCTACCAAGTCCGAGACTACTGTGGCCCGGACTCCACAACGTCACAGAGGAGCGTAGCGCGGCGTCCCTGGACGTCAGCGTAGAACCGCCCACTGGTTGGGAAGGGGCGGAGATAAGCGTCGTTTGGCTTCAAGCGGTGCTGATTGGCTGAAGGGAACATCTCTCAGGGATTGGTGGAGTTAGACTAGGCGCTGAGAGGAAGAATTTATCAAATAGCTGAGATCTAGGCCGCACCTAGAGTTTCTTATGCTTGACTGTTGTGGCACAAACTGACCCAGAGAAGTTCCTTCTCTCACTCTAAATGCATTCTTCTCAGGATTTTTGAGCAATATACTCTTTCCTCCAGGGAAGTGGAAGATAGTTTTTCTCTTTGTAGCGACTGTATTGAGAACCCAGAAAAGAACAGAAATACTAATAATCAGATAATAATAAAATATATAAAAATCTGGAGTTAGAAAACCAACAGGTAACAACATGCTCAATATTTCTCAAGTTAAAAAAAACGAAGACCTAATACCATGATCCAATTCATAATATTTTCAATAGTTTCATACCCTTGAAGTTGGATAACAAAAAATAGATGCCTTTTTATTCCGAAAAAAACAAATAAATTTATTACAGAGGAAGTAAAACTCAGAGTAATCCTTAGAAGCAAGGATGGTGAAATGTCATTTTACATGCTTTGGGCATGTTAGGAGGGGCTAGTCCTATGAAAAAGACATCAGTGAAAAGAAAAGTTAAGAGAGGAAGACTCGATGAGGTGAACTGACACAGTGAATGCAACAATGCACTCTAGGGCAAGGTTCAGATTTTGCTCTTCACAGAGTTACAGTGTGAGTCCAAGTCAACACCATCATGCAAACGACTGGATGCTACACAACAGGATGAAATTGGGAGCTTGTGGTCCTAAGAAAATTGGACAGTATGCATAATATGAGAGCAAGATACATGGAACCTTTTGGGTTGCTGTTATTGCTAGGTGCGATAGAGTCTAGTACTACTCACTGCAAAAATATGACAGATCTGAATCCTGTCGTATCCTGTACCTTCCTCATCATCTCTGATGCACTTGAGCTCATTGCTGGGTACAATTGTTGTGTCAATCCATCTCATTGACAATCTTCCTCCCTTTTGCTGACCTCCACCTTCCCAAGTGTGACATTTCTTTCTAAGGAAAAGCCTTTCCTAGCAACATGTCCAAAGTATGTGAGGAAAAATGTCTCCATTCTTGCTTCCAAGAAGCACTCTGGCTGCCCCCTTTCCATCAGTTTATTCTTTTGGCAGTCCATGGGATAATAAGTACATTTCTCCAACACCACAACCTAAGGCATCAATTCTCTTTCTATCATTCTTACTCAATGTCCAGTCTCAGATGCATAGCAAGTGATTGAGGAGACTATGACTTGAATCAGGCATACCTTAATCTTTAAACTGACATCATTGCTCCTCAGTAATTTAGAGAGGTCCCTGACAACAAATATTTCCAGTGCATTGCATCTCCTGATCTCTTGCTGGTACCAAGTGTTTTAATTGTGGATCCAAGTAAGATGAAATAGTTGACAATTTCTATATTTTCTCTGTCTATCATGATGTTGTTTGTTATGAGCCACACAGTCAAATGCCTTTGCATAGTCAATGAAACACAGATAGACATTCCTCTGGTATTCCCTGCTTTCAGCTAAGATCCATCTAACATCAGCTACAATATCCCTAGTACCACGACCCCTTCTAAACCCAGCCTGGACTCCTGGTAGTTCTCTGTTGATGTGCTGTTCCAGTCGTTTTTGGATAATCTTCAGTAAAATCTTGCTTGCATGTGAAATCAGTGAGATTGTTCTGTAGTTTCCACATTCTGTTGGGTCACCTTTCTTTGGGATAGGAACAAATATCGATCTCTTCCAGTCAGTTGGCCAAGTGGTTGTTCTCCAGATTTCTTGGCACAACTTGGTGAGCACATCCAGGGCAGCATCTGTTAACTGAAATATGTCAATTGAAAAACTAGCCACAATCCAGTCTCCCTGGGGCCCTCTGGGCTATTCCATCAGCTCCCTGGTCCCTCTCTCTCAAAGACACGTTGTCTGTCGCCTCCATGGCAGGGGCAAGACAATGGCAGCTGGAACCAGGGCCAGTTCCCCCAGTTGTATCTTCTTCTCACACCTGGCAGGTAGGACACTGCAGGGAGCCCAACAGTTAGCACTCAGACCAGTTCCCAACTCAGACCGGGGCAAGAAGCTTTGAGAGGGCCGGAATTCACCCATTTGATCAGTTAACTGAAGAAGGATTCATTTTGGTACAACTTGCACTCCTTTGAGACACTTCAATGAGTTGTTTGGGAGGTTGAGGGGGGGGTAGTGGAAAGGAAGGGGTAGCTGAAGGAAAGGCATCTGAGTGCTGCTGATGAACTCTGGCCACACTGCAGCCTGTGTGTGGACCTCAGCAGGAGGTAAACCCTGGCTCTGTGACACATGTCAAGCCCTCCTGGCAATTCTGGGCAAGGCTGACATCTGGGAAGCAGCTTATCCAAGCTTGTCACTGAGGAACCATCAAAATTTAACAAAAATCCTGCCTTTTATTTTCTGTCCCAAGTGGTTTTCAGACACCACATGAGGGGCTTGGTTGTCAGGGCCAGGAGCAACCAAAGGAGGCAGGTTTGTTCAGAACATGCTTCCCCTGACAGAGGACAGAACATAGACCTTCAAACATCCATGGAACAATGTGCAAATTACAATGATGGGTACAGTAAAACCTCTGCTTTGAGTGCAGTATCTCAGGCAAACATGAGGACAGCTGTTGCCAATGCTGCTGAATACAACTGAGTACAAAATTGGACATTTGTACGGTGAACAGTTAATACATTAAATAAATTACTTTGAGAGGGTCATGTTTGTTCCAAGTGTTCTGGTTAACATGAGCAAAATGGCTGCTTCAAAGCATATTCACAGGAAAACAGGGCATCGGGGCTCATACACAATGGACAGATACACACAGTATTCAGACTTCACTTTGTTCAACATGGATTTTGGTTTTGTGGAATCCAAATGTAGACACTTGTTCACCTCACAGTCTTGGATTTGTCTATTTTTTTTTTGTACATATATTTAGATATATTTGGTTTTTCCTTTCTTACTATTACATCAATGACTAGTCAGAGTATCATCGTGCCTGCTTGGTTTTTTTGTTTGCTGTTAGAAGTGCACCACCTCTCTGTCAGTTCACTCTATTGTGGAAATAACTGGCATATTGCTAAGTACTTTATGACTTAGAGGTGTGTATATGCTCACTTGTTTATCATTTGCTCTTATTACTATTAGTATAACACTTGTCTGTCAGTTTGCTGTACTGGAGTAAATTGTGGGTTGCTGGGGTGCTGGAAGCTGTGACACCAGAGTGTCAAATGCTAGAAGGGTCATCCATGGTGGTCAGGTTTCAGCCAAGCTCCTAGATTAAGACAGATGAGGAAATAGGATTGGCCATCCCCTTCAGAAATGACAGGCCTCTAAAAACCCTCAGAACAATAGAGGAACACAAACAGCTATAGTATCAGAGGTAGAGCCCAGACTAGAAGTCACTCAAAATGAAGAGAAACAGCTACAAACATCCTTTAGTAATTGGAATATTGAATGTATGAAATACAAATGTAGAAAAACTAGAAATTGTAAAAAAGAAATTGAATGCATAAAGATTAACATGCTAGGTAGTGAACTGAGATGGACTGGCATGGGCCACTTTGAATCAGACCATTTGTGGAGTTTATATTTCAATATGACTTTCCCTAGCCATCTTTTGACTTTGCTATGTATATGGGCAGGAATATGCGAATGGGACCTGTTAGTCTACTCACAAGGGGATTGAAAATCTACCATTCCACAAGGGGATTGTCCTGTTTCAACAATCTATAAGGGGATTGTCTAGTCTCACCAATAAATTGAACAGCTTTAGTGACAGAAACTGAACAAGAAGTAAGACTGTGTGGGATATCCTTCTTGCTCCAGCTACACCTGTGGCAGCTACACCTATGGCAGCAACACTAATAGCCAAACTGAAGACCTGATATGAAATGGGACCTTGGGAGGTAGGGAACCAATTTTGGCATGGCTGTGAACTTTGTTAGACAACTAAGGGTGGAAAGCCAATATTGGCAGAACTGAGAACAACACTGACCTAAAGGCCATGAGGCTCAAGACTGAGGTGCCTGCGTGCACATTTTGAGAGCTGTGTTCTATTATTAACGTGTATATTAACCTTTTGACTTCCCCAATATGGTTCTGTGTGGTCTGTGAGCTATCACATCTGATTTTTGGACCCAGAAAAGCAGTAAGATTGGTGTTGAGATGAGTAGAAAGAGATATGGGAGCATGCGAGACATATGTGATCTCTTGGGAATTGGTTTTGTGTTATTGATGCTGTTGACAGGGACAATTACCCTTTGTAAAGTTGATAAGGATCATCTATGGCTATCCCTGCTTGGCTCTTGCTCTTTTTACACAATCATGTGATCTATTTTTCCAGGAATGAAAAACTGAAGAAGTACAATTTCAAGATCTATCCTGAAATACAATGTTGTGAGTGATAGGATACTATCCAGACTCATACAAGGAATATCTATTAATATGACTATTATTCAAATATATACACAAACAACCAAAATCAAGGGGAAGAAATTGAGGATTTCTACTAATTTTTGTGGTCCAAAATTGACCAAAATGCAACCAAGATACATTAGTAATTGTTGGTGACTAGGACCCAAAAGTTAGAAACAATAAGGAAGAAAAGGTAGTGGGAAAGTCTTGGTGACAGAAATGAGGCTGGAGATCAAATGACTGAACTTTATATGATTTATTCATAGAAAAATACCTTTTTCAAATAAACACAAAAGCCCCTTTATACCTGTACCTCACCTGATGACCTGCACAGGAGTTGGATTGACTGCATCTGTGGAAACAATCATTGGAGTAGCTTAGTATCAGCACTCAAAACCAGGCCAGGTGCAGACCGTATAGAACAGACCATTGATTGCTCATATGCAAGTTCAAATTGAAGCTGAAGAAAATTTTTAAAAGTACCCAAGAACCAAAATACAAGTTTGAGTCTATCCTACCAGAATTTAAAAAAAAAAAATCATCCCTAGAACAGGCTTGAGACATTGAACAAGATAAGTTGTGGCATGAAATAAAGGATATTATCCATAAAGATAGCAAAAGGTCATTACACAGAGAAAGGAAAAAACCCAAAATGGATATCAGAAAAGATTATGAAAATGGCACTAAAGCATCGAGAAACCCAAACAAAGGAAAGAGATGCTGAAGTAAAAGAGCTGAACAGAATATTTCAAAGGGCACCTGGAAAATACAAAAGTAAGTATTTTGGGGTTGTTCTTAGGTGTCATCAAATCAATTATGACTCACATTGACCCTATGAATAATAAATCTGAACCTTGTCCTATCCTGTGCCAACCTCACAATCTCTGACACACTCAAGCCCATAGCTGCAATCACTGTGTCAATCCACCTGGTTGAGGGTCTTCCTCCCCTTCACCACCCCTCTGACTTTCTAAGCATGATGTCCTTCTTCAAGGATGTGCCTCTTCTAGAAACATGCCCCAACTATGTGAGATGAAGCTTCTCACATTTTCCTCCAAGGAATACTCTGGAATACTTTCTCCAAGACATAGCTGTTCTGCAGGACTCTCACCAACACCACAGTTTAAAACCATCAATCAATTTTTCTTTTCTCATCTTTATTCATTGTCCAACTCTCAGCAGCACAGCAAGTAATTGAAAAGACCACGGCCTGAATCAGGTGTACCTTAGTCCTCAAACTATTATCATAACTCTTCAGTAATTTGGAGAAGTAGAAGCCCCTGACTGCAGATTTTCCAAGTGCAATACTTCTCTTGGTCTCCTAACTGCTGGTACTAAGTGTATTGATTGTGGTTCCAAATAAGATGAAGTTGTTGATAGTTTCAGTCTTTTCTTCATCTATCTTGATGTTATCTATAGATCCAGTGGTAAGATTATTTTCTTTTTCTTTAATGTTGCGATTTTGGTGTGGGACTATTCAAATAAGCTGCATGGAACCTTTAGAAGGTATTTGTTCTTTTTATTATTCAACTAACCTTAAAAGTAGCCAATTCAGCACTGAAAAGGTAACCTTACTATCACTAAGAAAAAGAGCCGAGAGTATAGTGTGTCCTTTAAACTCTTGATTCCAGTACTAAGAACTTCCTAGACTCAGAAGACATAATAACTGGATACAGAGTCAGAACTGGTGGCAGAGAAATGGCAGCAGTAGAACCTGGATACTAGTGAGAGATGTTAAGGTAGTCTTTCTTGTCCACAGTTCAAGGTGGCGACAGTGGGTTTGCTGATCAAGGGAGCCACCGTTTGGCAAGAGGCTTCTGGTGGAGTAGGGCGCTTCCATTTACGGCCTGACTAAAAAAGCTTTGTCACACTTGCCTGAGCAGGGTATTCAGAGGATACCTGGCTATTATCCAGAGGAACCAGACCTGAGGGAGCCAAGAGGAGGCCTGCAAGGCTGAGCTGTCTTGCACTAAAGGGAGATTTTTATCTACACATGTCTTTGATCCTGATCCCTACTTGAAGCCTGTTGATTCTGATCCCAAATTTTTACTTTTCCACTAAGCTTTATGAGTATAGAGTCAAATTAGCTTTGAGTTTGTTTTGATGTGCTCTCTCCTCTCCCAGAAGTTAAAATATATCTATAGCATCAGACTATAGTTGGAACTCCCTCCAACATGGCTGACATCCTTGATCAAATGTGTAAAGTGACTAGGTCAGAGTGGACAAAATGGGGAAAGATAGGAGAGAAAGCCAGAGAAACATCTAAGTGCCAGTTGCTGTTGTTATTGTTACATGCTGACAAGTTAGAACTAACTCATAACTGCCCCTCCAGAGGGTTTTCAGAGGCTATCAATTGCATGGGAGGAAACTGCCCATCTTTCTCCCATAGAGTGGCTAGTGGTTCAAACTACCAGAGAAGCTCTGCCTTTGAGTCACTACCACAATTCCTATGGATTATGCCACCAAAATTCCTGTATGGTAAACTGAAAGATGCTTCCCTCTGCAAAAGATATCTTTCTCCTAATCCCTAGGAAGGGAACCCTGGTGCCATAATCTATAAGGAGTTGCTGCACTATTTACCCAAAGGCCTTGCCTCTTTGGTGCTTTGAACTCACTATTTGCTCTACGGGAGAAAGATAGGCAACCTCCTTGTATTCATTTTACATAAGCGCGTTGAGGGTGATCTATTAATCAGTGACTTGTGTTCATGCAAAAGGTGTGTATGGACCAATAGGAGTCCTTTTTACAGAAAAAGGAGATATTTTTGGTGCAACTACTGTGGAAGGTGGTATGGCGCTTTCTCAAAAAGCTGCAAATAGAGATAACATTTGACCCAGCAATTCCACTACTGGGAATATACCCCAATGAGACCATAACTGCCATCCAAGCAGATATATGCACATCCATGTTCATTACGGCTTTGTTCAAACAGCTAGGAGTTGGAAACAACCTAAGTGCCCATCAACAAATGAATGGATAGAGAAGCTGTGGTGTATTCACACAATGGAATACTATGCTGCATTGAAAAACAAGGAACTCATA
>NW_006399883.1:444928-461267 GCF_000299155.1 Elephantulus edwardii
TTTCAGCTGTCCACACCACAGCAGTGGGCAACGAGCTTAAAGCCCCTGATGGCTCTGGGCGCTGACTCTCACCAGTGGCTATGGATGAAGTCACATGCGATTTTCAGCCAGTGCCGGCAAACTGTATTTTGTGGATGACACAACTTTGCTTATAGAAAGTGACTTAAAGCACTTACTGAAGTAGATTTAATATTACAGCCTTCTATGTAGATTGTATCTCAATCTCAAGAAAACAAAAATCCTCATAACAATAGGCAATACCATGACAGACAGAGAAAAGATTGAAATTGTCAACAATTTCATTTTACTTGGATCCACAATCAACATTCATGATAGCAGTTAAAAAAATAAAAGACGTATTGTTGTTGTTGTTGTTATGTGCCGTCGAGTCTCTTGCGACTCATAGCGACCCTTTGTACAACAGCCCTAAACTCTGCTCTGTTCTGTGCCAATCGCACTGTCTCTGACTCTGCCATCCCGATTATCCCAGTCACTGAATCAATTGGGCAAATCCGCTGTCAAGACCACTCCAAAGTTCTAAAGAGCAAAGATATCGGTTTAAACGCTAAGGTACACCTGATCCAAGGCATGGTATTTCAAGTGGCTAAAAATGCATGTGTAAAGTTGGACAAAGGTTAAGGGAGACCGAAGAAAACTTTATTCTTTGAATTGTGCTGTTGGTAAAGAGTACTGGATATACCACCAACTGTCAAAAGAACAAACGTATTTATGGTAGAGAATGTGCAACCAGAGTGCCCTTTAGAGATAAGGATGGTAAAACTTAGTCATACATGCTTCAGACATGCCATCAGGAGGTGCCAGTACTTAAAAAGACATCATACTGGGGAAAGTAGAGGATCAGGGGAAGAGAGAATAACTCTGAATAAAGAGAAAAATCCTCAGTTCATCCAGTGACTACAGTAATAGTTTGAGCACAGCAGAGATCATGAGGATAATAAGGATAGAGCAAGGTTTCCATCTGTTCTTACTAAGGTTGCTGTGACTGGATGAAACCTAACAAAAATCATGCTCTTTCTGAATTCAGACTTCGAGTCTTTCTTAAATTGCGTGAAATGTGCTTGCTAAAGTCCTCTATTTACAATATTTCTATTGTAGCACTAGAAAACTAACACAAATAGAAGGAAATTCCCCAGGAGTCATTTGAATAGAGTGTTACATTGTTTTTAGGTGTCGGGAAGTAGGTTCAAATTTATCTCAACTTTTCATTGCCATTGTAGTTTCTGAGAACCTACTCAGAGTTTATCCTCCAGTGGGTCTCTGAGGCTGTAAATTGCTTGGGAGGAGTTTACTTACCTTTCCCCCCCAGAACTGCTGGTGGATTACAACCAGAGAAGGGAAATGCATTACAGCCAAAGCTCCACCCAATATACAACAGAGTGAAGCACTATGCCATTTCACACTACCGCCAAGATCTCTGTTGTGCTTAAGCCCTTTATTGCAGCTGTTGTGTTAATCCAAATTGTTGAGGAAATTCAAAGGTGATCCTTTTTTTTTTCGACCCTCTACTTTACCAAGTATGATTATGTCCTTTCCCACGGACTATCTCTTTGTGATAAATTGACTTATGTATACCATCTTTGCTTTGAGGGAGTGTTCCAGCTGTATTTCTTCCAAGAAAGATATGTTTCTTCTTTTGAAAGCCCACAGAGAATAGGAAAGTCTTTTAGTAGTCTAAAGTGGAACAGCTGTTGTTAGGTTTTGTCTAATTAATTATGAGTGTGACCCTAAGAACAATAGATAGCAACCTTAGCCCTATCCTGCACCATCTTATTGAGATTTGTCCTCTCTTTCTTTGAACCTCCACCTTTCCCAACACTGTCATCCTTTTCCAAGTTCTGGTCCCTCCTGGCAACCTGCTCAAAGTATGTGAAACAGTTTCTCCATCCTTTCCTCTAAGAAATACCCTGTTCTTCTGGGAGTCCATGGGATATTTGGTACTCTTCTTCAACACTGCAGTTCAAAAGCGTTGATTATTCTGTCATCCTTACTTACTGCCAAATTTTCAGATGCACAGGAAGTAATTTAAAATACCATGGCTTGAGTCTGCTGCACCTTCATTTTGTTTCCTTTTTAAAAAATTTTCTACTAGTTTATTTACAAAATTTGAGTGCATTGTTTTTAAGAACAAATTCTTTCCATTTCCCTCACCCTGTCCCCATCAAATTGTACAAACCCATGATTAATCCCCCCTCCCCCTACATATACACATCCCTTTGCTTCCACCCTCTCCCACCCCTCTTGGATCCTTATACTCATTCTACAATAATGGTTTTATACAATATTTATCAGTGTGGGACTGAGTTCACTCAGCATAATGCTCTCCAAACTCTCCCAAGTTAGGTAATAATTTGCAAAAGCATTGTTCCTGAGTGCCACAGAGTATTCCATTGTGTGAATGTACCATCATTTCTCAATCCATTCATTTGTGGTTGGACATTTTGGCTGTTTCCATCTTCTTGCAATGGTGAATAATACTGCTATGAACATTGGTGTGCAAATCTCAGCTATTCCACTACTTGGAATATACCCTGAGAAAATTAGAACAGATGCACCTTATTCTTTAAACTGACTTCATCACTCTCACCCTCTTTGGAGAGACTCTTGAGAGCAGATTTCCCCACGGCGACACATCTTTTCTTTCTTGACTGCCTATTACCAAAGAAGTGTCCATGTTCCAATCCTACTCAACTAAATGGTATCTAAAACAACAATTACCAAAGAGAAACGAGGAAGTGAGAGCATTCACAGCTAATCTAGGTAAACTTTTGCAAGAATTTTAATGGTAATAGAATTAGCTGTACTTAGTAGGTGTCATAGTGTTTAGGGGGTTTTTAAACGTTTCTGATTCTGCAACATGTCTTTGTTTACAGCTGGCATTTGGGGGCAGGGAGCAGGCTACTGAAGGTTACCCCGCGCAGTTTAAATCCACTAGCTGCTCCACGGGACAAAGATGGGCCATCTTCTCCTCAGCGATTTATTGCCTCTGAAAACCCACTGGAGGGTCAGTTAAAAGTCAGTTCTGACTCCATAGTATTCAACAACAACAACAACAATATTGAAGATTAAGTACAAACTAGGAAAAATGAAAGTCATGTCTTCTCAATGTATGCATCAGAGAGCTGGAAGAAGAATCGATGCCTGTGAGTCATGGTGCTGGAGAAGCGTACTGAATATGGCATGGACCACCAAGAAAACAAGTCTGTCTTGGAGAGGGTGAAACTAAGTTTCTCCTTGGAGGCAAGGATTTTGAAGCTCCAACTCACATACTTTGTGACCGGTCCTTGGAGAAGGACATCATGCTTGGAACCGTAGAGGGACAGCACAGGAGAGGAAGATCCCAAATGAGATGGATTGATAAAATAACTGGGGCAACGAGGGTAGGTGTGTCAGAATCAGTGAGACTGGCTCAGGATGGGGCAGGCTTCAGAGCTCATAGGGTCGCTGTGAGTCGCGGGCGACTCGACAGCACATAACAACAATGTCTTTGAGCTAGCCAGAAGGACTTGACTAAATTTATTCTTTGGTTGTTAAGGGCGAGCCTGGGAGGCTAACACAGAAAGACTCCCAAGGGCTCTCTTAGGAACAGGGTCTCAACGCACTTTGGGAACCACAATTCCCGGCAGCCTTTGCGCCGGGCCACTAGTACGCAGGCGCATGTCACCTCCCTCCTACTCGTCCCTCCTCCGGGCCCGGCCCCAGTTCCTGGCTGGAGCCACCTAGTCGCTGCGGACGGTTTCCTCTTAAAAGAGAAACGTCGTCCGCGCGCGCGAGGTGGGCCCCTCGTTCTCCATCGCTTTCCGGGCCTGTGCGCGAGGCTGGTGGGGGCACAGACGCAGTCCGGGTGAGGGCGGGGTAGGGGCGAGTAGGTAAGGGCGGAGTGGGGTGGCAGCGACAGGGACTCTCGGCAGCCTGGTGCCTGCCTCTAGGGTTTGACCTGACCTTTGGCATTATTAGGAGAGTGAAGTGAAATCGTGTCATAGTTGCCTTCCCTGCTTCCCCTCTGCCCCGCTCGACCCAGCGATGGAGGAGCGCGTGTGCACACCGGGATGAGTCCTCCAAACGCCATACCCAGTAAATGCAGATACCTTCCTCAAGAACTGTGTGCTCATCTGTTAAAATACCTGCTTCTCCCCAGGGAAAGTCTCGACCCTCCCCCCCCTTCCCATAGTTTCAATTCTACTATTCCGTGGTCCCAAGGGCTCAGGCTTTTGGTGTAACTTTGACCTTGACCCTTACCTTCCACCCCAAGACCCCCATCCCGGTTAATACCTGGAGGGATGGTTTGAGCCCCTTTACAGCTAATGTTATGTAAACGGTTTTAGCCTTGCTCCATTTCACTGATGAGGATACCGAGGCCCGGAGGAGCGAGGCCCTGATGGCTTGTCTCCTCCATTTCCAGGTCCTGGAACATGGCTTCTGCCCCAGAGGACACAAGCCGCAGGCGGCGGGAGAAGCGGCGGCAGCTGGATGCCCGCCGCAGCAAGTGTCGCATACGGCTGGGTGGCCACATGGAGCAGTGGTGCCTCCTCAAGGAGCGGCTGGGATTCTCTCTGCACTCGCAGCTCGCCAAGTTCCTGCTGGACCGGTTAGAGGTTGAGGGGGAGGAAGGGGCTCCTGGCGCACAGAGAGCACACAGGCCGCAGTACCAGGCCCCCTGCCCAGGGCCAAGTTACCCACTGCACCCTAGGCCTGAAGATTTCTCATCTCAGCACGAAGGCCTTGCCACGTTCCCTCCTGTGGTCTCCAGCGAATAGGGGCCCAGGGAGCTGACCCCTTACTATTTTGAGCTTCCTTGGTTGGGAGCTCTTGGCAAAGCACGCACCTGACCTGTCACCTTTCCTCCTGACAGGTACATTTCTTCGGGCTGCATACTCTGTGCAGGTAGGTAGAGAACAGCTGGCTAAAGAGGGAAGACAAATCGCTCAAGGTGTGTGTGGAGGGGGGCTGTGCAGAATGATGCTTAGGAGTCAGAGCAGAAGACAAACAACAGGAAGGGATGTGACCAATTTATATAAGATTGAAGGATCAGGGGAAGCTGTGAGTTTGATAAAGTGAGGCGTTTGGGATCCCAGGATAATGTGATGGGCATCCTGTGGGAAAGGGTGTATGTAGAGTCTCAGCACATCTGTAGGACTCTGAAGAAAACTGCAAGGTTGGTGTGGGAGGTTGGGGTTGCTCAGAGGATTGGAGGCCCAGGAGGAGTATCTGTGTATAACGCCTCCTAGCTGGGTCTAACTACTCCCCCCACCTCTCCAGGCCCTGAGCTCTCACCTCCCAAAGGTCTGCAGTACCTTGTGCTCCTAAGTCATGCTCACAGCCGAGAGTGCAGCCTGGTACCTGGGCTTCGAGGACCTGGGGGCCATGAAAAGGGACTTGTGTGGGAGTGCTCGGCAGGACACACCTTCTCCTGGGACCCCTCTTTGGGCTCCACACCTCCAGAGACACCCAGACCAGTCCCCCTTCGACGCTCTGCCCGGAGAAGCTGGTGCTCAGAGACCAAGAGTGGACAGGAATCTGCAGGTAGGCTAGGGGAAAACAGAGTTGTGGAGCAAAGGAAAGAAAAAGACCTCTCATCTCCTGTAGTCTGCAGCCCTGTTCCCTAAAAAATTTAGTTTTTTAAAATGAAAAGAACTATGCTGTTGTGGAAATATATCCCTAAATATATTATTGTTGCTGTTGTTGTGTGCTTTCGAGTCATAACCAACCCATAGCTAACCGTCCAGCGGGTTTTCTTAGGCAGTAAATCACACGAGTGGAGATTCTCCATTTTTCTTCTTCAGAGCACCTGAAGAATTTGAATCATGTAACCTTGGGATTGCAGCACAGTCCTTACTACTAGATTACTAGAGCTTGTGCTCTCTTTTTTTCCCCCTTCCCTTGTTGTGTACCTTCAAATCAGATCTGACTGGCACAGGAGGAGACTGTCCCTCCTTCACCAGCAGAATATCTAGGGGATTCAAACTGAGTTTTCAGTATTGCAGTGCAACTTCTTGCCACTAAACCACCAGAGTCCTCAACCAGAGCACTAGATACTGCTAAAAAAAAATCAGAATAGGTTGTATAGTATGCTACCATTTGTGGCAAATAAAAAGAAGATAAAAGACTATATTGTTTAAAGGGACTTGTGAATGCCTAGCGTAGCTCTTGAAGAAGATGTGAGAAACCAAGTGCCAGGGTGGGGGGCGGAGAACTAGGTGAGTGGGGACATTGTTAGAAAGGAGACTTTCTCTTAAAAAGTTTTTTGGTGAAAATCCATAGGAAAACATACACCCTTTCAGCAATTTCTACATGTTCAATTCAGTGGCATTGATTACTTTTGTCACTTTGTGTCATCATTTTCCCTCTCTTGACTGATTATTTTATTACCATCAGTTTAGACTCTCTGTTCCATAAACTTCTCATCTTAACTTTAGAATTACTGTTGTCTGATTGATCCATATAGATTATTCTTTAAGCCATATGCTTACTTCAAAAATTTTTGACTAATTGAGCTAAATGATTGTGTTAGAGTTGACTTTAGAGGCTAGTTATGTAGTTCAGAGTTTAAAGGTAATCACAGGGTAATAGAATTGGGGGATTCCTCCAGTCTCAGTGAGTTCATTAAATCTGGGTTCCATAGAAATTGGAAATTTTGTTCTACCTTTCCTTCCCTATTTAGATCAGGATCCACTTTGATCAGGAGTTCTTGATCAAAACATTCAATAACTTGGCACCACTCTGTTCTTCTAGTGTGATGCCAAAGGATGCAGTCATTCAAGGAAAAAATTAGATCTACAGTCTAGTTCCTTCTCCAGTTCCTAGGTCTGGAAAGGACACTTTATTATGTGCCTCTTCATACTTTTCTTTCTTTTTAGCTATGTGAATATATTATAAAGAAAAATGGCCACTCCCCACTGTAATAGTCTCTGCTTGTTCTTCCTTCTCCTTCTTAAGAGTTTCCTACTACATCACACTTTAGAAAACTTCATCTGCCCTCATTCCTTGACCACAGAGTTCTTCCCCTTTATCTGTGCCAACAGGTTTGGAGTGTGAGGATGGTGAAAGGACTCAGGAGGCCAAATTGCCCAGGTATGAGTACCAGAGGGGAGCAAGACAGACCTGCACAGACAGTGGAGGTGAGCGAGCAGGTCTTGTCTTCAACTTTACCTTTGTTGTCTTGCAGACGGGTAGGACCACTGCCAGATACTTCCCTCCCCACAGAAGAAGAAGAAGGAGAGGAAGAAGAGGAGGATGAAGAGGAAATTCTCAGTGATGCCAGCCCATGGACCTACAGCTCCTCCCCAGATGAGCAAGTGGGGGACTAAGAAGGGATACTGAAGAGACCAGGAAGAGGGAGGAGGCAGCTGACTGAGGAATCCAGAGTTTTACAGACAGGAGGGATGGGCTTTTTATGGAAAGGGGTAGGGGTCAGATGGGCTTTGAAGAAGACAAAAGAACTGCAGGCTTTGAAGTGAGAAGTAGAATGGGATAAAACCAGATGGGGAGAGACTGAGGTTAAAAGTATGTGTGAACAGAGATGCTGGGGGGTGGGAGTGGGGTTCTGAGGCTGGTGATTTGGAGGTGGGGCAAGGAGAGACTGAGGCTGGCTTGAAGGCTTGGGGAGTAGATAATACCCTCTTTGTTTTCCTTTCAGCAGTGAACCAGATGCCCCTAGATCCCCCAGACTACCTCCAGCCTCTCTTACTCACTCCCTTAAAGAGGAGACACCACGAGTCCCTTCAGATCTCCCTACCTCTCTGGCAACTCCATCCTCTTCAGTATCTTCATTGGGTTTTGGACTTCCTCTGAGTGCAGAAATCAGCATACAACCAGAGCTCAGTGCAGCTCAAGAAACTGAACCCTCAGCCAGGTAATCTGAAGACTAACAGAGAAGATAGAGGAGTCTTGAGGCATGACCCTTCCATGAGTCTCTTTGTTCCCTTCATTGTTGACTGTAGCCCTGGGAGTCAGACCCATTCTGCTCCAGCTGCAGCTCCAGACTGGGATGAAGAAACTGCTCAAATTGGCCCCAAGAGAATCAGGTAAAACTGGGGGAGTGGGGATTCTGAGAGGAGGGATAAAAGCGGGCAGAGGAAAGCAGGTGAGACTCCTCCAGTTCTTTCCCATTCTCTTCCCTTAGGAAAGCCGCCAAAAGAGAACTTCTGCCTTGTGACTTCCCTGGCTGTGGAAAGATCTTCTCTAATCGGCAGTATTTGAATGTGAGGGTTTAGGGTTGGGTTCTATGTGCTCTTTGGGTTGGGGAGACAAGACAGGAGTTGAAAAGAGACTAAGAAAAAGCAGTTGAAGGTGTGGAGAGATTTGGAACCAGAAATGAGTTGAGGTAGACATTCAACATTTTTCTAAAGCTAATAATCAAGTGGTTGTTTTACTTAATCAGGCAACTTATAGATGAGCTAAAAAAACCAAGCTTCAATTGCACAAAGTTAATGTCCACCACTGCTTATGATATGAAACCTCAAAGAATTAAATGCAGATAGGACAGTGGCATTTATTTTCAGGCTCTTAGGAAGAATTAATGATTGTTCCAGCACCTCGTGTGGCTCATGTCACTTGGTCCTCACAACTTCTTTATGGGATAGCCCATTGCTGAGGGGTCATTTCTGACTCGTGGTGACCCTGTGTACTACCGAATAGAACTGCTTCTGAGGGTTTTCTTGGCAATGATCTTTTATGGAAGCAGATCATGGGGGCTTTCATCCGTGTGCTGCTGTGTGGGTTTGAACCACCAACTTTTAGGTTCTCTACACTTTCACAGATGAGGAAACTGAAACACAAGGCAAAATGATATAAGTAGGTCATAGTGCCTCAGCTGGGATGTGGTAGTAAAGGGATTCTGAGCCTGGTAGTAGCCTGGCTTCAGAGTCCACACTTGAGTGGCCTCACCATACTTTTCACGTAGATAGCCCTAGAGTAGGAAGGACTGGGAGATGATCCTGTTCCAAACCTCATGTATGAGAGATTTGAGGGATGAGGTCTAGCCTCACAGTCATCCAGTGCCATTGACAGGTATGAGGCTGGAAGAAGGCATAAAGCAGAGAGAAGTGATGAGGCAAAAGTGGACTAGGTGGGGGGAAAATGCTCTGTGAAAAAAAAGGAATGTAGAGAGGAATCAAATGGCAAAGGCAGGAGGAGAGAGGTCCTGGTATATGAGTGTCAGTGAAGCTCGAGACAAAAATACCCCATTTAGCTAGAAGCAGCCAAACATTTCTTGTACCTGTTACAGACGAGACTGAAGCAGCTCACAATGATTTAACTATTTTTTTTAAAGGGGGAGGTTCTGTGGAAAAAAGGAAGAATTACTGTGCCTGCAAATTAAATGAAGTAAAAAGATAAATACTTCACATGCTGATAGTTTGGCTGATGAACTCTTAAAAGCATTCTAGTTGAGTGCACGTGTATGGGCTTCCAAATTTAGAAGTAAAACTTAAAAAGTATACCCATAATGAGCTATTAGGGAAAAGAAGAGTGTCTGATAGTTTTGTACATTAGAGATTATTTTGAAGAAAATAATCATGCAAACAGTAATCTGCAATGTTCTCCCTTCCTATCTTGGTAAATAGTAAATTTATGGCTAGGTAAGCCAGAAGTGTCACCCAGGGCAGTAGTTTCCCTGGGTTACTAGACATTGTAAGGGAAAGATGTAATAAGGAGGCGAGATAATGGAAATTGAGAGCAGAATATGGTAAAGGGCAAATAGGATCAGAGCATTCATGGGAGAGAGAAGGCCTGGCCGCGGTTATGAACATCTGGCCATGGCAGGGAGAACTGGCGCACAGACGGACAGAGGCAGGCAGAGGAGCTCACCAGCCAAGTCAGTTCTGGATTTTGGTTCTGGGGGATGCAGTTTCCCTTTTCTACTTTTCTCCTATTTCCTTCCTTAGCACCATAGGAAATACCAGCACATCCACCAGAAGTCTTTCTCCTGCCCAGAGCCAGCCTGTGGGAAGTCTTTCAATTTTAAGAAACACTTGAAGGAGCACGTGAAGTTGCACAGTGGTAAGTGGTGAAACTGCGACCTTCATCTCCTCTTCTGTGGGTTTCTCTCATTCATTCATTCCTCTTTTCATTCTCTTTGGGTTGAACACCTGCTTGAGACTCTGTTTCTGGTGCTGGTGGTAGGAATAGTAGAGCAGTTAAGAAATAGTCCCTAACCTTAGTGATAAAATGCTGTAAAGAATGTCAGAGCAGGATCAGGGACTATCATGTGCCCTTATAGAAAGAGAAAACATTTTAAGTCAAAATTATGCATCAGTGAGTTGAACAATGACCAAGGAAGATAGAAGGAGAACTGATGCCTTTGAGCCGTAGTGCTGGAGAAGAGTGTTAAGGGTACCATGGACTGCTAGGAAAACAAACAGATTCATCCTGGAAAGGGTTAAACCGGGCAGCTCCTTGGAGGCAAGGATTCTGAGGCTCCGTCTAACATACTTTGGACATGTTGCAAGGAGGGACAGGTCCATGGAGAGGGACATCATGCTTGGTAGGGTGGAGGGACAGTGCAGGAGGGGAAGGCCCTCTATGAGGTGGATTGATTCAGTGACTGGGGTAATCGGGATGGGTGAATCAGAGACAGTGCGATTGGCACAGGACAGAGCGAGTTTAGGGATGTTGTGTATAGGGTCACTATGAGTCGCAGGCGACTCGACGGCACATAACAACAATAACAAGCACTCAAGAGCATGAAGTGAGGGCTTACATACAGAAAGAGAGGATGGAAAGGCCCCAGGTGGTATCTCTGTGTGTGTTTGAGGAATGAGGAGGTCACTGGAGAGCAGCATTAGAGACCACTGTTAGGATGACTTAGCTTCTACCCTGAGTGAGATGGGTTTCAGGTACTGGACAACAGAGAAACCTAACTGCCTTAGAAGGTTCACTGTGAAAGGAAAAAAGAAAAAGATCCCTATGGCTGCTGTGTAGCGAGTAGACTGCAGATGGTCAAGGGCAGACAAGGCGACTGCAGGATCACCCCTGTGCAGAATGAGCTTGGACTCACTTAGTAGCAGACCAGTTGGTATGAAGTGGCTGGAGCCTGACTGGAATTTCAAGGTAAGACTAGAAAGGTTGTTGCTGCCAAATCTTATGGCTTGGCTAATAGTATGAGGGGAAGGAGGATTCAGAGTTGACTGAGGATTTCAGTCTGAGTTACTGAATGGAAGGTGATGTGATTGAAAATGAGAGGAGAAGCAGGCGTGGGGATAAAGAATTTTGATTTAGGACATGATAGTTAGATATCCAAGTAGAGATGTAGGGTAGGTAATTGAGTTTGTGAATCTAGGATTCAGGAGAGAGGTAAGGCAAAAAAAAAAGTGTGTGTGCTGAGCATATGGATTATATTTGAGGATGTAGGGCTGGATACACTCGCTTAGGGAGGAAATATAAATAGAGAAGACGTGTAAGTATAACAGACCCTCCAATCAGCAGGCAGAAGAAGGGCAGCATCAGAGAGACGGAGGAGAGCAAGGTCTGAGGAGCCAACGTGAGAAAATGTTCCAAGACAGAGGGTGGGTCAGGTCTGTTAATGTAAGTAAGAATGGATGAGAACAGCCATCTGCGTACTTGGGCACTGGACAAGCCGGCACTGAGAGCTGGGTGCTGGAATGGAACATGTTCCAAGCAAGGTGGAGTTGAGGAAATGGAGGCAGCAAGTATGGACTACTCTTGGAGTTTTGCTGTGAAGCTAGGAAATGGGATTTTAGGTGGAGGACTGTGGCAAGGGGCAGAGATGGGAGTGATCCCAAGAGCAGAAAGGCTTGCCTGCTGACAGTAGGGTTCTGGAATAGTCTCCTTCAGTCAGTGAGAAGGGCTGGGTTTCAGGGCACAGTTGATAATCTTGGGGAAATACTTAAGTGTCTGTGTGTATGACTTAGGTCACCAGGTAGGAAGATGTGGGAGCTCTTGAAAAACAAGATCACCGATACAGTAGTGGTCAGCTGACCTGGTAGTGTAAAAGAATGGCTACAATGAAGGGAGGTGAACCAGAAATGTGGGGAGGACAGGATGGGGCTGGTTAACTGATAACCTAGGAGCCCCAGAATTATTATAGAGGGACAAATGTGTCCCCCATTTTGCCCACAGACACCCGAGACTACATCTGTGAGTTCTGTGCTCGGTCGTTCCGGACCAGCAGCAACCTTGTCATCCACAGACGTATCCATACTGGAGAGAAACCCCTGCAGTGAGTGCTGGGAAGAGGGCCTGGGGACCAAAGTACTCTGGGGGTCGGGGGGTGGGGCAGGGAGATAGACAGGCCACCCAGGCATTGGGGGAGCAGGAAGAACTGCCGGGGAAGTCAAGGTGGCTGAGGTCCATTCTTTCCCTTCCTCTGCCCCTGGATCTAGGTGTGAGATCTGTGGATTCACCTGCCGCCAAAAGGCTTCCTTGAATTGGCACCGGCGCAAGCACGCAGAGACAGCAGCTGCCTTGCTCTTCCCCTGTGAGTTCTGTGGCAAGCGTTTTGAAAAGCCAGACAGTGTTGCAGCACACCGAAGCAAAAGCCACCCGGCCCTACAACCTGGCCCACAGGCATCACCTGGTCCTTTGGAGCCATGTTCCAGCATCTCTGTCTCTAGACCCTTGGGGTCTACTGAGGCCCCAGAAGCCATGCCTATAGGGGCCAGCTCCTCCCTCTCTCCTCAGACTCCAGCTCTACTCTCTCAGAAATGAGTTCTTTCCCACAGGCTTTGGGGAGTCAGATCCTAGAGACTAAAAAAGAGCAGGAAGAGTGGTTCCGAGAAACACCAGATGTTTCTGAAACTAGGGTGAGATATTCAGGGTAACGCACTTCTGGGGAAGTAAGGAAGCTAGACTATTTTAGTCTATCTAAAAGAATAAATAGTATTTTATGTGGGCATTTTTGGGCAGATTGAATGTTCTGGTACCTGAGGCACAGAAATCCAGATTGTTCTGAAAGTAGATTGCAGTATAGGTACATAGCCCTGGTCTTCTGCTTGCAGGTCCCTCACCTGCCCTTCTGAAGGTCTGTTTACTTTTGGGACTGTTTGGCACTTTATACAACTCTTTTTCAAGGAGTGTCAACCCTACTTTTACATGGAAGTAAGGCACACACTGTGTATGCTGAACAAATTATTCGAGAGAGCTGGAATAATAATGAATAATGTGACATCAGGATCAGAGAAAGACTCATCAATCACCTGAGTTATGCAGATGACACAACCCTGCTTGCTAAAAGAGAGAGGAGGACTTGAAGCATTTGATCAAAGAACACAGCCTTCAATATTGATTGGATCTCAACATCAAGAAAACAAAAATTCTCCCGACAGACAGATAGGCAACATCATGATATATGGAGAAAAGACTGAAACTTGTTTGACAAAAAGATTGTCAACAACTTCATCTTATTTGGATCCACAGCACCCTTGGCACCAGCAGTCTGAAGTCAAGAAACATGTTTCACTGACAGAGTCTGCAGTCAGGGACCTCTCCAAATTATTGGAGAACAATGATGTGAGTTTGAGGACTAAAGCACGTCTGATTTCTGACCATTTGCCTTTGAGCTGTGGTGTTGGAGAAGATCACTGAACATGCCATGAACAGCCAATAGAACAAATAGATGTATCTTGGAGAATGCACAGAGTATTTCTTGGAGGCAGAGATGATAAAACTTGCCTCACATATTTTGGACATGCTGCTAGGAGAGATTATTTCTTGGAGAGGAACATCAGGCTTGGACAGGTGGAGGGTTAATGGAGAGGAAGACCTTCAACAAGGTGGATTGACATAGTGACTGCAGCAGTGGGCTTGAGTATGCCAGAGATTGTGAGGATAGCACAGGTTAGATAGGACAAGGTTCAGTTCTATTCGTAGGTTCACACTCAACAGCACCTAACAGTAACAACAGGGAATACTGTTAACAGTCTAACAAGCTTTAGCTCTCTGTAGTGTAGGTGATTCTGGATCACATTAATAGTCACTACCAAACTGTGGCTGACTCTGAGGAGAATGGGAATCCTGGAACATTTGATTGTGCTTATGTAAAACCTATAATTAACCCAGAGGCAGTCATCAGAAGAGGGCAAGGAGACACTGCATGGAAAAGTTGGGAAGAGTATCCTCCAGGGATGTATCCTCCAGGGACGTATTCTGTCTCCATACCTTTTCAATCTGTATGCAGAACAGATCATCCAGGATGCTGGGCTGTATAAGGAGGAATGGGGCATCAGGATTGGAGGTGACACAACCCTGCTTGCTGAAACTGAGGAGGACCTGAAGTGCTTGCTCTAGAAGGTCAAGGACTACAGCCTTCAACATGGATTGAAGCTCAACATCAGGAAAACAAAGATTCTCAACACTGGGCCAATTGGCAGCATCATTATGGCTGGTGAAGAGATTGAGCTAGTTAACAGTTTTAGTCGGCTTGGCTCCACAGTCAACACTCTTGGTACCAGCAGTCAGGAAATCAAGAGATGAGTTGTTTTGAGAAAGTCAGCTGTGAGGGACCTCTCCAGAGTACTGAAGAGCAACAGTGTCAGATTGGAGACTAAGGTGCGTCTGATCCAGGCCATAGTCTTCACAATTGTGTGCTGTGTGCCAGAGAGCTAGATGATGACTAGGGATGATAGAGAATTGATAACCTTTGAGCTGTGGTGCTGGAGAAGAGTGTTGAATAGACCATGGAGTGCTAGGAGAACAAACAGGTTTTTCCTGGAAAGAGTAAAACCAGGCTGCTTCTTGGAGGCAAGGATTCTGAGGCTTCATCTGACATACTCTGGGCATGTTGCAAGGGGGGATCAGTCCTTGGAGAGAGACATCATGCCTGGGAATGTAGAAGGACAGTGCAAGAGGAGAAGACCTTTGATGAGATGGATCGATTCCATGATTGTGGTAATGGCAGTAGTTGTGTCAGAGAAAGAGGTTGACTTCTCTCCCATGTGTGCGTGCCGATGGTGTACCAGGGTGGCACTCTCCAGAAAGCCCTTGCCTTGTTCCTCAGGGAACTTGGGTTTTTCTCCTGAGTGTGTTTGCAGTGTCATGTCAGTGCTGAGCCCTTGCCACACATCACACTGGAGAGTACTGGGAGTGTGTGTCTGCTGGCCCATGTGGTGGCCAGTCCTGTGTGGATTCAGGCGTGGCTTCATAGCCCAGTGCCACTAGGGAAAGCCCGTGGGCACTGTGCGTCGCGGTGTAGCTGGTAGGCAGATGCAGCAGACACCCCCAGTGTGTGTGCCTGTGCCAGGCAACGGAAGTTCCGGTCATCACCATGGGCATGCTGGTGTAGCATCAGCACAGAGCTGTAGTGGAAGCTCTTACCGCATTCACCGCACCTGTAAGGCTTCCCTCCCTCCTACTGCCCCTGATGCCTCCAACATGGTAAATACCTAGTACCCACAGGGTGCAGGGAACCTTGCCATTCAAGCATTCAAGTTTGCCTTTGTCGGCTGTTGATAATTTTGAGTCTTTCTGAGTTCTGGAAGGTATATGGTTGTGGAAAGGTGAAAGTAAAGTTTAAACAAATGAAAAAAAAACCCTGAGCTGTGGACTCCTGGGTTCCTTCCATTGGCAGGTCCAGAAATAAGAAGAGGAGAATTCTCGTTCCTTCCCGAAAGAACAGCAAGAGAAGCAAGCAGGTTGTCTGCTGTCCAGCAGCTGGAGATTCTAACACTGTTGGGAGGGCTGCTCAAACTCAACTCTGCCCTTAGCTGTGGGATGCTGGCTAGGAAATCATCAGGGAGAAATAAAGTACAAGGAAACCTCTGCCTAGGTCACACCAATACCTTCATGTAAGACATCCAGATTTCCTGAGGAACCAAAAATCTCCCAGTCGGATCTTGGCTGGAAGGTCAGGGGAGGTAAAAGATAAAGCACACAGATCAAGGAGCAAAAGGCTTAGACCTTGATATTGTTGTTGTTGTTATGTGCTGTCAAGTCGATTGCGACTCAGCAACCCTAGGTATAACATCCCTAAACTCTGCTCTGTCCTGTACAATCGCACCGTCTCCGATACACCCATCCCGATTACCCCAGTCACTAAATCTGTCCACCTCATAGAGGACCTTCCCCTTCTGCGCTGTCCCTCCACACCCTACCAAGCATGATGTCCCTCTCCAAGGACCTGTCTGCCCCTCCTTACAACATGTACAAAGTATGTTAGACAGCGTTAGAATCCTTGCCTCCAAAGAGCAGCCCGGTTTGACCCTTTCCAGGATAAATCTCTGTTTTCCTAGCAGTCCATGGTACCCTCAATACTCTTCTCCAGCACTACAGCTCAAAGGCATCAGTTCTCCTTCTATCATCCTTAGTCATTGTCCAACTCTCTGATGCATAACAAGTAATAGCAAAGACCATGGCCTGTATCAGACAC
>NW_006399883.1:463030-466442 GCF_000299155.1 Elephantulus edwardii
CCCCGGCTCTTCTGTCTTTATAATGAACATTTGCACTCTTCTTGGATGGTACCCTTGATATCCTCCCACAACTCATCTGGTCTTTGCTCATTAGTGTTCAAGGCCTCAAACCTGTTCCTGAGCTGGTTCTGAAATTCAGGTGGGATAGACTCAAAAGTCATATTTTGGTTCCCGTGGACTTGGTTTAATTTTCCTTAGCTTCAGCTTGAACTTGCTTATGAGTACTTTGGTTCCACAGTCAATTCCTGGCTTAGTTTTCACAGCTAATATTGAGCTTCTCCAGTGGTTCTTTCCACAGATGTAATCAATCTGATTCCTATGCATACCATCAGGTGAGATCCATGTGTGTAACCTGTGTTTATGTCTCTTAAAAAATGTATTTGCAATGAATTGTGCAAAATTCGATCATTCTCTCTCCAGCTTCATTTCTGTCACTGAGTACATGTTTTCCAACTACTGAATCTTCTTCTCTGTTCACAACTTTTGCATTCCAGTCACCCATTGTTATCAATGCATCTTGATTGCATGTTTGATTAATCTCCAACTGTAAAAGCTAGGAGGGTTATTGGAATATGCTGGGGACTCAGCAAAGAAAACTATCTAACAAACCCCAAAACATTGCTCCTTGGCTTCAGAAACCTACTGCTGTCAAGTTGATTCTGACTCACAGTAACTCTCCATGAGTTTCTGTGGTTGCGTATCTTTTTCCTACAGAGTGACTGGTAGATTTGAACCACTGACCTTTCAGTTAGTGAATCATGTAACCAATTACACCACTAGTACTCCTTTGGATTCAGATGGTGCCCAGTGATCATTCCCACACTCATATGCAGCCGCAAATTTCCTTGGCCCAGACTTGAGAATGGAACTTTAGAGAAGGTCAGGTAAGGTAATGAGAAGGGAGAATGGATAGTTCACAAAGAGTATTTTCAAAACTTGACCCCAAGAAGAGTTTCTCAATTTTTAGGAGAAGAAAAGGCATCCCCTTCCAGTTCCCAGGGTATCAAGTTTGTTTTCTGAACATTTTTTACACTTTTCAATTACCCAGTTTCAGGGATCTGAGAAGAGAAGATGGAGAGAAACTCCTTTATGGGGCCCATCTGCTCTATCCTGATTTCAAATATTTATTACAGATCCTTTTGACAAGTTGTTCCAGGTGGCTGCCTGGAAGCAGGGTTGGTCATTGTCCTAGTGGACATAACTTCTCATACCCTCAAGTGAAAGCACAAATGCTTTCACTTTCGTTTGGGTGGTTTCTGTCAAAGCCTCACAGATCTATCCCAGCCCCATTCAGCAGAACATTAGAGATTAGATATAGTCACTAGTTTAGTTTAGACCTCTGTCACCACAAAGACCAAAACTCAACTGCTGTCAAATTGATTCTGACCAATATTGGACCCTACACCATGGGGGTTTTTTTTGTGTTTTTTTTTTCTATATTTTACTAATTTTCATAAACATTTACAGAGATTTTGGGTTTCCATTCATTCATTGTTGCACCATGTTTTTGAAACTATATGTCCCAATGAGAGAAGAGAGTTCAACATTCTCCTTAGATTTGAACTGATGATCTCTTGGTTAAACATATGATTTGTTACACATCATGCCATCAGAGGCCATTGCTGCAGTCTCTGTGTCAATCCACCTGGTTGAAGGTCTTCCTCTCTTTTGCCTTCCCTTTATTTCCCAAGCATGAGCATGATATCCCTCTCCAAGGAATAGCCTCTCCTAGGAAATGTCCCAAAGTATGTAAGAAGAAGCTTTTATCATCTTTGCCTCCAAGGAGCACTCTGTACTTTTACCAAGACATATCTGTTATTTTGGCAATCCATGCAATATCCAGTACTCTTCTCCAACACCGCAGGTCAAAGGCATCATTGCCCAGCTTTTCTCATATAGCAAGTGATTGCAAAGACCATGGCCTGAATCAGGCACACCTTAGCCTCCAAACTGACATCAGTGCTCTTGAATAATCTAGAGAGCTTCCTGACTACAGACTCCCATACAATATGTCTCCTGATCTCTTGACTCTTGATTGTGGCTCCAAGGAAGATGAAGTCGTTGACCGTTTCAATCTTTTCTCCATGTAACATGATGTAGCCTATAGGTCCTGAGGCAAGAATTTTTGTTTTCTTGCACCCTCAACCAGGTATATTGACACAGAGACTGCAGCAATGGGCTCAAATGTGTCAGAGATTGTGAGGATGACATAGGATGTTCATAGGGTTGCTATGAGTCATGCTAAATTCAGCATCACCTAACAACAGCAATAACAATGCCAACAGAGTGCTGTCAGCAGATCAGGAAGAACAAACAAATCATAAAATGGCCAGCAGGAAAGTCATCATAAATACTTAGCACTTTAGTTAAAACACCCCCTAAAGATCAACTGAAAATCCTTGAAAACCACAAATCTGTATGTAGGAGGTCTGAAGCTTCTGCTCCCCTCCACTCTGGGCAGGAGTGGCAGCCACAGGATAATATCCTCTTCTGCCTCTGAAGTAGGATTTGCTATACCCTGAAGGTGTAAAATGAAAGGAGGAAACGGAATTCAAACTGGACAGAACAGAGAGAGAAGAAGAAAAGACAAGGAAAGGCTTTCTAGGAAAAGGGTTTGGGGTTTTGTTTTTTTTAAAATAGATGTTTTATAATTAAAAATGTAGCATAAATGAATCCCTCATCTTTATTTCTGTTTTGCTCATTCTTGTTTTATCTAAAAAACTTCTTCCTTTCATTTTCTTTCTCTCTGTACCCTACCCCATCCTTTTTTGTCTGTAGTATTTTAAATCTCAGATATCTTATTCTAGGAGAGTAAATTCTAAACAAAAGCCAAAAGTGGAAAGAATCCCTTTTGCAGAGAGAACTTTCAGCTTAGACACTTGCACTGCTGATTCTAAGTGGCCATGGGATCCATTTACTGTTTTATAACAGCTCAGGTAAAATAAATGCTTACCCCAATGTAACCGAAATCCAGTGGTTGATCCCAAAAGTCAAAGAGAAATTGTTATACCCCAATAGTGCTGAACTCATCTGGGGACAGGGGGTCTTTGGGAACCATGGTACCTTTCAGGCTATGTTCTAGGAGACCCCATCTCTCAGGTCACTGATACAAACACATATACAAACAAAAAACACCTACACATACACAGCATATAAATAATACCATCATTTCTCCCTACTAAGGAAGTGAAGTAATAGAGATCATGGTCTAGGGCACAGGTCTTTAAGTTTTAGGGGGCACCATTCGGATCTCTCTTCCATAACTCACATTGAAACCGGCTCTCGGATCTCTCTTCCATAACTCACATTGAAACCGGCTCTAGGAGAAAGGGCTGCATCCAGGGAGAAAGTCTGAAAGGATAAAAAATACATTCTTGTGCCAAGAAATAATAATTTCTTTTTTTTTAAATTT
>NW_006399883.1:466819-467981 GCF_000299155.1 Elephantulus edwardii
TTCATATCCTTGAAGATGTATCATGGGGGTGTTGCAACCTAGAAGACACAAGAAATAATAATTTCTAATGACCACTTTACTGATTATGGCTTTTGAGGTAATTATACTGTCAAATTTCTTTTCTTAAGGAAGGAAATAAGGATAAGGAAATCTGGGAAAGAGGGAAAGGATAATTATGTGTGAGTTAGGAAATAGACCTATTATTTTAAAGTATTTTATCATCTTTTAAACACTTAATACTTACAGCTAATAAAATGTAGGTACTAAGGAGATATTCTAATAGAAAACATTTACCATCACAGTAGAGTACAAGTTATGAGTTACACATGTGAATTTATATTTCTTATTCAATAGATGCTTGTGGCATTTGATACAAATCAGGAGTCAGGAGTGTTGATAGATTAGTTAGCCTCTACTCTTAGCATCCAGGCCACTTAAGGCCCTGGGTCAAAAACATTCTGTGAAAAGCCTAGATAGGAATCAGGTTACCTTCTCTCTCCAAGTTGCTCCTCCTTGCTCAAGCAACATTCCCTGTTTGGGGCACACAGTTACTTTCTCTATCTTTTATTAACACAAAGGCACTATGTAGTACCCTGTGGTTATTGTTAGGTGCTGTCAAGTGAGGCATTACTCATAGTGACCCTATGAACAGTACACCTCAATCCTACCCTGTCCAACCAATTCTATAGCTGATCCTCTCAGGGAGGGAATGACGTCTCCCCAGTGTACAGCACAGAAGGGTTGTGAGTGGAGTCATTCTAGTTCACTCGGGTTACTAGTGGTCGTGCTGTACGTGTGAAAGGCCTTGGCTACAAAGCCTGAAAGCAGGCAAAGAATGCCAAGAATGGATGGGACTAAAAGAAGTCTCAGACTGCCTGGAGCATGTACCACCATGAAAGAGATCCAGAAGTTCTCTGTTAAACAAAGACTATTTCCTGATGTCCTTGATAGGGTTGTTAAAAGTGCAGTAAAGCCTTGTTCATGAGTACATAGATGCTTTCTTGAAAATTGTTCATGCTTGTCTATGCTTTGTTCCATGTGTTTAAACATTTACCTTGCCCAATGAGGTAAGTATAAACCTATACTTGGACCAAGAGGCAGTAGTCAGAACAGAGCTGGGTAACACTGCATGGTTCAAAATTGGGAAGGGTGTACGCCAGGG
>NW_006399883.1:469541-471860 GCF_000299155.1 Elephantulus edwardii
AAATAAATTTTTTTATTTTAATTGATTTTAACAAAAGTTTACAGAAAAGTTAGATTTTCATTCATTCAGTGTTGCACAGTTTACTCCCTCTCCCTCTCCACCTTCCCCCCAAACTGACTTTATTTAAATCCTAGTTTATTTACAAAATTCAAATACATTGGTTTTGAAGAACAGTTTTCCATATTCCCTCAACCTCCTACAAGGCTCTGGGTGGATACGAAAGGTGTACCTTTAAGGATTCATTCTCTCTGGTAGGAAGACATTGTTCTTGGTCTCACCCTTTGGGAAATTTGAAGGTGTGGAAACAGGCCATGGGAGCTCTCAGAAGGGCCCATCAGACAGGAGACTCTATTCCCATACATGTCCGGTCGTTGTACAATTTAACTTCCATTGCTTTGCAACACTTACAGTCAGAAACAGACTGGTTGTGAGCAACACAGCCCCAGGCAATAGTATGAGCACAGGGTATGAATCAGCCGCTCTGAAATTGAGGAAGGCTTGCATCTCCTGGGAGACCTCTTCCTCCTCTAACCAAGGAAGAGAGGGATAAAAATCCTCATTTGTTTAGAGAAGAGGAAAGCTCTTTACAAATTCAGCAAACTACTGAAAAGGTAGAAGAAAGATCTTCTTTCCAATTGCTTAAATAGGTACAAAAACACTTTTACTGCTTTAAAACAGTGAGTAGTGCAAAGTTAAATTAAAAAACTTGGCTAGATGGTTATGAGAGTTTTACGAAGAACACGTGAAAAAGAAAAGATTCCTATTGATTTTTGGCCAGGTTAGGCTTTATCATAATATAAATCAATAATGTAAATCATTAAATAGGATTAATAATGATACTTTATAATTTATAATGTAAATTTATATACTATAAGCATAATAATAATATAATGTCTGCTCAGCATTGTACTCATGATCCGAGAAAACTGCAAAAAGAAATGGCTGAATCTGTGCATGAATATGAATTAAATGATATGTTAAAAAGGGTTAAAGCTGAAGTCAAGAAACAGCCTTTGTCACCTTTAAAAAGAGTTTTAAGAAAACACAATCCTGAATTATTACTTTCTCTTAATTGGCATGTGTTGACCCAAACAATACTCTTCCCAGGAAATTATTTACAATTTTAAAAAAGATTTAGAAAAGGAAAAAGAAAAAAAGGTGCTAAGACTCAAAACAGAAGCCTTCAAATATTTTTGTTGATTGTTTTTTGTCTGCTGTTGTTGTTTCTTCATTTATTGTCTTTTTATTTTATGTTTAATGTGGCAATAGTTTTGAGCTCATACAATTTGATAATTTCAGTAAAATAAAAAAAGTAAAAGATATAGGAATGACACTGACATCACCGAAAACTCTTAATTTGGAAGATGAAAAGGGCAGAAGATAACTAACAGTAAAGATAGATAAATAAATTAGAAGCTGCAGCTGAAAATTTTTTAAAAAGAATAAGATCTTTATTAAAAAGAGTTTAAAATAGACTGCATTTGACTGTCATAAAGCTGGTGAGCTTGTTCATTTTTGGCAGTGCCAGAATGCCAAAAATGAACACACGAACCAGTCTTTCACAGCTGCATAGATAAGGTGACCTAGAAGTTTAGAAGCAGATAAGAGAGAAAATGCAACAATTCTCAAGGTAGATGTAAGGAATAAAAGTTACACCTTTAATTGACTATCTGTAAAATCCAAAGGGTTACACTGTCTTAAGTGCTCAGAAAAAAAACAGCTTTTCCCAAGCATGAGTGCAATATATATTATAATGGATATGTACTACACACACACACACACACACACACACACACACATATACACACACGAATATATATATACACACACATACATATATATATATAAAGACTCCTCCAAAAGCCTGGCAACAAGATAAGTCGGGATACTACAAAGAAGGCCCATCAGTTCCACGCTCCGCAGGAGACAATGCAAACTGCCAGCAGTATCTGGTTAGCAAAGGCAATCGACAACATGTCTTAAACCTATTTCTGCCACCTCAAAAAGTGCCACATTAGATATAGCACTGATAACATTACTATTTCACCAAAACTGGAAGTTTTAAGATACTAATATCTGTAGACCAACTCCAGAAAAGACTATCAAATTAGTTACTGGAAGAATTATTTTAACCAGTAAGGACTGCAGCCTTCAGTATGGACTGAGGCTCAATGTCAAGAGACAAAGATTCTTACCACTGGACCAATTGGCAGCATCAGGATGGATGGCGAAGAGATTGAGATTGTTCACAGCTACAGTTTGCTTGGCTCCACAGTCAAGACTCTTGGCACCAGCAGCCAGGAAATCAAAAAACATATT
>NW_006399883.1:483333-483795 GCF_000299155.1 Elephantulus edwardii
ACTGCCTCTTGGTCCAAGCATAGGTTTCACATTGTTGTTGTTGTTATGTGCCGTCGAGTCTCTTGCGACTCCTAGCTACCCTATGTACAACAGCCCTAAACTCTGCTCTGTCCTGTGCCAATCGCACTGTCTCTGACACTCCCATCCCAATTATCCCAGTCACTGAATCAATTCACCTCATAGAGGGCCTTCCCCTCCTGCGCTGTCCCTCCACCCTCCCGAGCATGATGTCCTTCTCCAAGGACCGGTCTCTCCTCAAAACATGTCCAAAGTATGTTAGACGGAGCATTCTTCTCAGAATCATCTATAGAGAGTGTACATGGGATGACAAAGCAAAATATTACAATGAAATGTGCAAGGAGCTGGAGTCAGAAAATAAAAAAGGCCAAACTCATTCATCATTTCTTAAGCTCAAGGAACTGAAGAACAGATTCAAACCTCGAGTTGCTATAATTAAGGATG
>NW_006399883.1:484387-485083 GCF_000299155.1 Elephantulus edwardii
GTAGACGACTCATAGCGACCCTATGAACGAACAGCCTGAGCACTGTTCGTACATAGAGTTTCCGGAGGCAAGCCATTTTGGAAGTGGATGCCGCTAAATGGAAAGAATTAGGATGCCCAAATATATAATGAGTGCCACTGCTCCTCATTATGCTCTCCCCTTAACTTGGCTAACAAATAAACCAAATTGGGTGGAGGAGTGGCCCCTGACTAAACAAAAATTAGAGGTTTTAGAACAATTATTTAAAAAACAATTTTTAGCATGTCATATTAAACTCCTTGGAACTCTCCAACGTTTCTAATAAAAAGATCAAGTAAACGGACTAATTGACTGCTACCAATTTAAGTAAGAACTTCACCTTTGCAAGCAGATACTTCTTATACAGATATAAATGAATAGTTAAAATTAACTTGACTTCTCTTCAGTAGATTAAATTGCATACTGTTATGTTATTGCAAGATAAAAATTTTCATTCGAATATAGTTACTGACTCACAATATGCTGAGTTTAATGTAAGAAATATAGAAACAGTATATATTCCTTCTCAAGATACTAATATCAGTATGTTATTTTTTGTCACAAGTTTTAATTTATCAACAAAATCTTATATATATGTAAGGCCCTTGTGTTTAACAGTCGATTGGGTCCAAGGGCCTCGTATTATTGTAGTTTGGAGGAACTTCTAAGTTGTACAGC
>NW_006399883.1:485183-491024 GCF_000299155.1 Elephantulus edwardii
ATTTCCATTCATTCATTATTGCACTTTTCTCCCTGCCCACCCCTCCCCCCCAGTTCCCTCTTCCCTTTGAAAAGTAAAAGAAAAATTCTCTCCCCCCAAGTCAGCTCCACTATGCAGCCTTTGTTCTGGACTCCTGTCATGACAATAATACCTAATCATATATCCCTTTTAAATACTTCTCTCCCTCATGTGTTTCAATGCAGTATACATGATTTGTTCCATATTTTTCAGTCCCCCCCCCAAACCTGTTGTCAGTCCCCTTTTACAATAGTGGCACTATGCAGTATTTGTCCTTTTGTGACTGAGATATTTCACTCAGCATAATATCCTCCAGGGTCACCCATTTTGTATAAAATTCAAGAGTTTCTTGTTTTTCAAAGAAGCATAGTATTCCATTGTGTGAATATACCACAGCTTCTCAATCCATTTGTTTGTTGATGGGCACTTAGGTTGTTTCCCACTCTTTGCTATTGTGAACAAAGTTGCGATAAACATGGGTGTGCATATATATCTCACTCTTATTCAAGCTCATTCTAGTCTTCCAAGACCAATGTCACAATTAAATGATAAAATAAACTAATTATTAACTAGAAATGTTAAAATTAGTGAAGATTTTCATCTTCATACTCATTTAAATGCTAATAGAATTATGAAAAATTTGGAATTACATGGCAACAATCTTGAGAAATGATACAAAAATATCTTCAATGTAGTCCCTTTAATGTGCCACCTTATGAAAAAAAAAGTCAATCTTGGAAGTTATAGACAAAATGTATTATAGGCAAATGAATGTTACTCCATCATTTAAGAAATTCATGTTCATCATAGTATTAATACTTTTTCAGGCTTTCTGGAGGCCACAGTTTTAACAGGAGAAAAAATAGAGTATGTAATTCAACATTTAGTTGAAACTTTAATATAAAAGTATTCTATCAGGTATTAAGACTGATAATGCTCTTGCTTATAATTCTAAGAAACATATTACTAGTATTCCTTATAATCCCTAAAGACAAACTATATTGAAAAAACAAAAGGGGGAGATGGGATAAGACAAATATCATCTCCTTGAACTTTTTTACAAAAGGCCCTATTTAAAAATTTTAAATGCTAATGAGAAAAGAGAAACTCCAGCTGAAAGACATTGGGTATTACAATCAACTGAAGAGTTGAAGCTGCCAATATGTTTTAGAGAAACCCTAACTAATGAATTAAAAAAGATATTTGTCATCCATTAGGGTCGAGGATTTGTTTATATTTCTACAGGCACAGAAATGCTGTGGGTATCATCCAGAAATGTGAAACCCCGAGATGAGCTGAAAGAAGAAGCTACATTTTGACAAGGATGGAGTTGCAGAATGGATAAGTATGACATTAAAGAAGTGTAAAGCACAGAGACTATTACCAGAGGATAAAAAGGCTGAGAAACTTACATGGGGCCAGATAAAGAAATTAAAACTAGAAGGAAAAAAATATTACAAAAAACAGAGAAACCATTATCTTCTGAACATTTGTTTTTAGCTGTGCTTGCTGTATTGGCTCAGGTAATAATAGCAGATAATACCAGCTATTGGGTATATATTCCTAATCTTCCCTTATTAAAGGTAGTTCATTGGTTTGATGCTCTTGTACCTTTTTATAATAATGGCAGTCAGTAGCATGGAAAAGGATTTTCACCATCTTCTTCCCAGCTTTCTGTTTTACCTATTCAGAATAATTTATGGAAAATTTTTGCTTTATTACATCGTATATGGACATAGAAAAGTTCTCTGAATACAACTGGAAATTTTAGTTGACTTATTCTTTATCGTAATATCTCTCCTTCTATTCTATGTGTGCATTTACCACTTGCGTTTTTTAAGAGGTCCTTTAATTGAAATGAAAGCACACGAACCATAACTTGTACCAACTGTTCCTTGTTTGTGTGTTTTAATAATACTATAGCTTTTAATCAGAGCCGAGAAAGCATTTATGTCTTGAAAGGCAGGACCAGAGTGTGGCTGCCAGTGAAAATGTGGCGACAATGGAAAGAATCTCCGGCTATGATGTTCATCCATCGCCTGTTATCATCCATCCATCACAGAGCAGAGAATGATTGGACTGGTTACCACTGCCATTCTGGGACTTATTGCTATTATAATCACTGCTGCTGTTGTGAGAGTGGCCTTACATCAGCCTGTACAAACCACAGAGTTTGTGCAAGATTGGCATGAAGATTCTGAAGCCCTATGATCTTCACAGCAACAAATTGATTCTGAATTAGCTGCTCAAGTGGCTGATCTGCAACAAGCTGTTGTCATGTTAGGACACCAACTTAAGGGACTGAAAAGACAAATTTCATTGAAATGTAACTGGAATGTCTTTGCTTTTTGTGTAACCCCCCCTTCCTTACAGTGAAAGCAGTTTTGTTTAGAATAAGGTTAAAAAGCATCTCCTAGGGGGAACATAATATTATTGGTGAGATTTTACAATTGCAGAAACAAATATTTTATACATATCAAAAGCATTGAAGTTATTGGGTGGAATAGATTTTACTCAGAGCACGGCAGACAGTATACAAGCCATGAATCCGAAAACCAAAATCAGATCATTAATTAGAGGTACTGTGAGAATTTCAAGGATCTTAATTATTGTTGTTATTCTTTTGTGTTTAGTCTCAGCAAGACCCCGCCAAGGTAAATAGAGGAAAGAAGAAAAATGCCTTGTTCTCTCTCATGCTTCCTAAGACTCAGCAAAAACAAAAAGGGGAAACTGAAGGATCCCTGAAGAGTTTAGTGGCAATAAGAGGTCTGCTAGACTAGGACATGTTCCAGGAACACCTGAGACCCTTGAAAACGAGGGGGGTCAGCGTTGAAAACAACCTAGATCCAGTTCTAAGAACTTTTGCTTGTCAGCAATCTTCTGAGTCTCTGACCCCTAAAGGGTTAAGTGCACCAGAGGAGTTCTTGCTAACAAAAAAAAATCTCCAGGAATGCAGGGGCTTACAAATAGCCTAGGCGCTTTGCCTGGAATCAGATTTACATACCCAATTGCCTTCTTTAGATAAGATAAAGAACACAGAGCCTTGATTAATCAGGGATAATTTAATTTGGTAGAATGTTTCCTGCTTTTCCTTACCCTGAGAAAAGTGTGCACGACTTTCTTTAAGTATGCTATGCCCGCCTTCTGTAATAAAAAGGAGGATGGGGAAGTTCTATTTAGCCATTTACCTAGTAAAGCCCTGGCCCTTCGCCTTTTATCATCACTCCTGAGTCTCTACCTTCTGCGAGCCGCGGTCACAGAACACAGAACAGCCCCTCCTGCTGGCCAAAGGTGGTAAGAAGCTGCTATAATCCGGAAGGCACACAGGTCGGATCCACCAAAGGAGATTTATGGGCAATCTCTTCCTCTGAAAACCTGCTGCAGGGTCAGCTGAGTCAGTTTTGACGGCACACAACAGTAGGGTGCAGAAGAGGACAGCAGTCTGTCGTTTATAGGGTCCCTGAGCTGTAATCAACTTGACAGCACCAAACGATAATAGTAAAGCTGATCTTGCTTTATTTTGTACGTGAGTAAAGCACCACCTAAGCACTACAATTAGAGCATGTGTGGTCTGTGTCTTTTCTTGGTACCCCAGAAGCCTATAACAACAAAGATTTTCAGGAGTAATCAGATTTAGTATATTTACTAACAATACACTGTGGAAGTGCTGTTTTCCTTCTTCTGTGTTGTCTCTTTCAGCCAGAACGGAGAAAAAAATTTTCTTTTCTGGCCATCTACCATGGCAGCATTTTTTTGAGATGAGAAAAGGGATCTCAGGAAGTTATGATTCACAAGAGGCAGGTGATTTCCTCATTCTTAAAGCATGGTATGGGCTACTACCACAGTAACTCTGTAGCTCTAAAGTGGTGACTTAGTACTTGAAGTATGGCTGGTTCAAATTAAGATGACTGTTGTTGTTAGGTGCTGCTGAGTATGATTTATAGTGACCCTATGAACAACAGATATGAATCCTGTCCTATTTTCACAGTCTCTCACACACTCAGACCCATTGCTGCACTCACTGTCAGTCCATCTGGGTAAGGGTCAAATACACTCTTGACCTTAATGACAAAGTATGATTGCTGTTGTTGTTATCTGCTGTCGAATCGCTTGAGATTCATAGCAACCCTATGTACAATAGCCCTAAACCCTGCTCTATCCTGTGCCAACCACACTGTCTCCGACACACCCATCCTGATTACCCCAGTCACTGAATCAATCCACCTCATAGAGGGTCTTCCCCTCCTGCGCTGTCCCGCCACCCTGCCAAGCATGATGTTCCTCTCCAAGGACCTGTCCCTCCTTACAACATGTCCAAATTATGTTAGACGGAGCCTCAGAATCCTTGCCTCCAAGAAGCAGCCCGGTTTAACCCTCTCCAGAATGAATCTGTTTGTTCTTTTAGCAGTCCATGGTACCCTCAATACTCTTCTCCAGCACCATAGCTCAACGACATCAATTCTCTTTCTATCCTCCCTAGTCATTGTCCAACTCTCTGATATATAACAAGTGATTGCAAAGACCATGGCCTGTATCAGATGCACCTTAGTCTCCAGAATGATACCATTGCTCTTCAGTACTTTGGAGAGGGCCCTAACAGCTGACTTTCCCATTGCAATAAGTTTTTTTTTTTATTTCCTGGCTGCTGGTGCCAAGACTGTTGACTGTGGAGCCAAGCAGACTAAAGTTGTTAACAATCTCAATCTTTTTACCATCCATCCTGATGCTGCCAATTGGTCCAGTGGTGAAAATCTTTGTCTTCTTGATATTGAGCCTCAATCCATATTGAAGGCTGCAATCCTTGACCCTCTGCAGCAAGCACTTCATGTCCTCCTCAGTTTCAGCGAGCAAGGTTGTGTCATCTGCATAACGCAGATTGTTCATAGATCTTCCACTAATTCTGACACCACACTTCTCATAGAGTCCAGCCTCCTGGATAGTCTTTTCTGCATAGGGGTTGAAAAGATGTGGAGATAAGACACATCCCTGGCATACACCCTTCCCAATTTTGAACCATGCAGTCTTTCCTTGCTCTGTTCTGATGACTGCCTCTTGGTCCAAGTATACGTTTCGCAATTAGCACGATCTAGTGTTCTGGGATTCCCATTCTTCTCAGAGTCAGCCACAGTTTGTTATGATCTACAGAGTCAAATGTCTTTGCATAATCAATGAAATACAGATAGACATTTTTCTGGTATGCCCTGCTTTCAGCTAAGATCCATCTAACTTTAGTTACAATACCCCTAGTGCCACGACCCCTTCTAAACTCAGCCTAGACTTCTGGCAGTTCTCTGCTGATTTGCTGTTACATCGTTTTTGGATAATCTTCAGTAGAAACTTGCTTGCATGTGAAATCAATGATATTTTCTAAAGTTTCCTCACTCTGTTGGGTCACCCTTTTTTGGAATGGGAACAAAACTAGGCCAGGAACTGATTGTGGAACAGACCGCCAACTACTCATATGCAAATTCAAGCTGAAGTTGAGGAAAATTAAACCAAATCCACAGGAACCAAAATATGACTTTGAGTTTATCCCACCTGAATTTCAGAACCATCTCAGGAACAGTTTTGAGGCCTCGAACACTAATGAGTGAAGACCAAATGAGTTGTGAGAGGATATCAAAGGTATCATCCAGGAAGAGTGCAAACGGTCATTACAATGCAATTTGTCTCCTGATTTCCTGGCTGCTGTTACCAAGAGTGTTGACTGTGGAGCCAAGTAAACTATAACTGTTAACTATCTCAATCTCTTCACCATCTATACTGATGCTGCCAATTGGCCCAGTGGTGAGAATCTTTGTTTTCTTGATGTTGAACTTCAAT
>NW_006399883.1:492135-520815 GCF_000299155.1 Elephantulus edwardii
GTGTACCGTCAAATCAGATCTGACTGGTACAGGAGGAGATTGTCCCTCCTTCCCCGGCAGAGCAGCTGGTGGATTGGAACCGTGTGCCTCTGGGATTGTAGTTGCAGCTCCTTGCCACTCGGCCACCAGAGCCCCCCCAGTATTTAATTTTGATGTGTCAAAATGATGATCTGGTGTCTATACTTGGTTATTTAAAATATTAAAATTTACTTCACATGTTTTTATGAAATAATATAATTATAAATATAGTTTGCATTATTTTTCTAGTGAGTAGTGGTGGTTCAAATAGCCTTTCCAAATCTTGGAGCCAAGAAAAAAAAGGAAAGCCAACCTCAGTACCTAGGGAGCTTTGAGGACAAGGTTGCTCACACCACCTGATTCTCAGAGCCTCTACCCATGGTGGACTTTCCCAGGTCTGCTCAAAGCTCACTTATTCTTCTGGAGAGTAGAAATTCTGTAAATCTAGGAAATCGGATTGGGATTATAATTAGTTCTACCCCTTCTGATACTCAGAATGAAAACATTCCCATTAGCAAATAGCAACTTTCCAAGTGTTTCATGTGCTTACACCTTTCATTCTCCCGAAGGTCCATTGTAACTATTTTCCTTTATGCCCATGTGACCTGAAGTCACCTTGTGAGCAAGTAACTTATCCAAAGCTAGCCAACACAACTGCTACAAACCAATCTCAAATCTTTCTCATCTTTCTCTTGAGACAAAAAGAGAAGGGCAGAAGGCAGCTTCTCACACCCCAGGCAGAAGCACTAAGGCACAGGCTTAGCCTGGTATAACTCACTAGAAAGGCACCAGGTATCGGAGGAGAAAGGGTTAGTCTGGCTATAAGGATTGCTTTGGAACAAGTGGCTCAGCATTAATTTCTCACCACCATTGCCTAGAAAAGTATCAGAGATTAAAGGGTGGGAGGGAGAGTACGACGGTAGCCACATTTAGGAGAGGTGTTGCTTCTCTGAATTTAGTGGTTTCTTCCACTAGCCTTACTCCACACCCCCACTTCACTCCATAAGAGCAGCCGAGAATCATTGCATTTTCTAAGACTGACCTGACAGTCATAGAAAACTCTAAAAGCAACTTGGACAGAAGCAAATTATTCACTCTCCACTCTTATGATGTGACTGAGGTTCGCTTGAGTCTTGAAGCCTTTCCAGTAGTAGTTCCTTTACCTAGGAAACCCTTCTCCATCTTCATTCAGGGTTCTACTCAAAGGGGTTGCTCTTCCCCAGGAAGGCTGACATGAGCACTACCTTCTCCCTGTTTTACTCTGAATTAGTTAGAAAAAGTAATAGCAGCTCCCTATGACTATAAAAAGGCTCCAATTCTAGAAGTAAGGATGAAGTCATCAGTGGAATCCACAGAACCAGATTGGCTATTTTGTGCTTCCTTCTGCCCAGTAACATGGGTAATGCTTCAGATTCAACCTGACATGTTTAAGGAGTCAGTTAAACAAAATCGCTGTTGTTGTTGGGTGCCGTTGAGTTGAGAATAACTCTTAGTGAGCCTATGAATTTCAGATTTGAACCCTGACCTACCCTGTGCTATCCTCCCAATCTCTAACACACTCAGCCCATTGCTACAGTCATTGTGTCCAGTTAATTCCCTCCCACTCCCAAGTATTCAAACACAATTGGTTTAAGATCCAAAGATCTTCCTATGAGATCTGTAAAGTGTGGAGGTTTATATATAGACAGAAAGGAGACACCCAGTAGTGTAGTTTATTTTCTATGTCTCTTTGATGCATGGGCAAAAGTGAGCAGGAGCATCCTAGAACTGGGACTATTGTTGTTAGGTTCCGTCGAGTTGAGTACAATTTATAGCAACCCTATGAACAACAAATTTCAACCCCGTCCTATCTTAAGCTGTCGTTACAATCTCTGACACACTTGAGACCATTCTTGAAGTTACTGTGTCAATTCATCTGGTTGAGGGTCTTCCTCTTTGTCACCATCCCTTCACCTTTTCAAGCATGATATCGCTCCCTAAGGAATAAAAAAAAAATGCACTTTTAGCAATATGCCCAAAGTATGTGAGATAAAGTTTCTCCATCCTTGCGTCCAAGGAGCACTTTTCACTTTTTCTGGCTGCACTTTTCCCAAGACATATCTATTGGCTCTTTGTCAGTCCATGGGAGTAGCCAGTACTCTTCTTTAACATCACAGCTCAAAAAGCATCAGTTCTTCCTTCATCTGTCATTCTTTTTCATTGTCCAACTCTCAGTAACATAGCAAGTGACTGAAAAGACTATGGCCTGAATCAGTTGCACCTCAGTCCTCCAACTGATATCATTGTTCCTCGATAATTTGGAGAAGTCCCTGACCGCAGATTTCCCAGTGCAATACTTCTCCTGATTTCCTGACTGCTGGTACCAAGCATATTATTAATTGTGGGGATGAAAATATTCATTTATATCATTTGCATCTTCCCTGGGCCTATCAAGGAACTAGACACACATAAAGATTTCAATACTTTTTTAAAGTGATATTTTAAATTTGAAACTCAATTTTTCCAAATATTAGGTTCCTGGAGAAGTGTTCAATTTATACTGATAATGCTGATAGGGCTTATTCTTAGCCCTATCCATGGAGATAGAAACTGAACATCTTTTGCTCTGGTTTGACAAATTAGAATCACAACCTGTTTAGGGGAAACTGAGTTTTTGTTCTACCAATACTACCTGTGTGACCTTGCCTGCACAGGGGTTGGGGTGCCTGATCCTCCTGCTTGAAAAAACTCGGAAAAGGGAAGTTATTAGAAAGATTTCATGAAAAATTGAGTATTGAATATTTTCAAGTTTGAGAACTAACTAGTTGCTGAGTGTTTACAATTTACTTTCCTCAGGACAATCCCTGTGTAGAGAAATCTTGAATAAGTGAACTGGTTCCCACTCTCAGGACAAAATGTCCTAAACGTCCTGCAACCTGTTTTTCAGACCGTCCCGAGAATCATTATTTACACAGTTAGAACAGCATGGGCCTTGTACAGCTCCACCACCGCACACGGTGGCTTCTCAGACTAAGCAGGAAAGCTGACTATTCGTTTTAACACTTAAATCCTGGTACTTCGCCAATGCTGAATGAAACTATTAGCAGCAGGAGGAATGCTGGCACCTGGGTGGGCATCCTTCACTTTGCAGGGTAGCCAATCTCTGCTTATCAGCGCACATCACAAATTGTTGAGCCCAATCTCGTCAACAGGGTGGGTTAACTGCTTCCCAACTCCAGGCTCAGCCCTGCCGCTTGTTCTTGGTATCAGCCCACCCGGAGGGCGAGACAGGGCATCTACAATCCAGTGCGAAGTAGAGAGGCATCTATCGTTAAAGGGGCCCGGCACCTTGGCCAACCGCTTGTTGCCCATTTAAGTCAGTGCAGCCTCCAAGCGGCGCCTGCGTTTTGGAAGACAGTATCTTCAGGCTGCTGGCAAAAATGGTCACAGAGTGAGAAGGATGTTGGAGGACCTTTGTAAGCACGGAGGATGCAGAGGGCAGGCAGAGGGCAAGGCCAGGGAGGAGGAGGCAAAGCGGCGCCGCCGTGCATGTTTCTTCCAATCGCTCGCTCCGCCGCGACTCTACGTCATTAGTTGCCTGGGTCGCTCTCCCAATAGTGGCAGGCGTGAGGCGCCCGAAGCGAGGGAGATTAACACAGGCGACATGAGGGGAATGGCTGCCACTCGCCATCCCTTCCCTCTAGTTCGCTTTTCTATTGTGCTGCGGGGCAGCTGGCCGAGCTCGGCTCCTCACCGGTGGCCGGCTGATTCCTCAGACACCGCCCGGCTCTCACTTGGTAGTCTCGCTGACCCTCGCCTCTGGGACTGAAGGACTAGGGCAAGGGAGGAGGGGACAGAGGAACCGAGACGAAGGGGCAGGCGGAGCGAACTGCCGCAGAGTGAGGGGAATCAGGGAGAGGAAGAGTTGAGCGGCTACAGCTTTTAGGATGGAAGGTCATGCTCCAGGCCACCGCCTCTACCCGGCTGGCGGTGACCGGTCTCGCGCCGTGGTGCGTCACTGATTGACTGGGAGGTGACAGCGTTCTGTTTACTGCTCGACGACTGTGGGTAGCGCCTGATACCTCGAGAAAGGAGCAGGGCTTAGCGATCCCTGGAAGAGTGGGGTCCCACCTCCTGTCCACGCCAAGGCCCCGCCCTCCTAACATCCAAAGCAATCCCTGACCCTTTGTCCTCTTGAATATATCTGTCCCGTCCTGTCAAATCAGAGGAAAGGGCGCAATGTATATTTCCATCTACACAATTAATAATATACTTGGTACCTGCAGTCAGGAGATCAAAAATATTGCACTGGGAAATCTGCATTGGGTAAAGCTGCTGCAAAACACTTCTTTTAATTGTTAAGACAACAATAACAAACCATTCCAAAGATGTCACTTTGAGGACTAAGGTGTGGCTAACTCAAACCATGATATTTTCAATCACTCCTTATGGTTGCCAAAGCTAGATAATTATCGCGGGAGATCAAAGACTTTGTGTTTGAATCATGTTATTGGAGAATATTAAATATATCAGACTGCCAGAAGAACAAGTATGTCCCAGAAGTAGAGTCAAAATGTTCTTTAGAAGTGATAATGGTGAGACTGTCTCACACACTCTGGACGTATTAAAGGAAGGTTCAGTCACTGGAGATGGACACCACATTGGCAATGCCGAGGGTCAGAGAAAAGAGGAAGACCCTCAATCGGGTGGATGGACAGCATGACTGCATTAATGACCCTGAGTACAGCAGAGCTAGTGACAGGATTGGGCAGCATGTCATTCAGTTGTGCATAGAGTTATGATGAGTCAGAGTTCACTCCACATTACCTGACAGCAATATAAGAAAAGGGAAAATTTAAAAATTTAACTGTGAAATTGACTTGTAAAAAACAAACCCAATGCTGTTCAGATGGATTCTGACACCGTGTCTCTATAGGACAGGGTAGAACTGCTCCATAGGGCTTCTAAAGCGGAAATATTTAAGGGAGCTGTTTTCCAAATCTGTATCCCATGGAGTGACTGGTGGATCCTTTTTTTTTAAAAAAAAAAAAAATTTCCAAAAAGCTTTATTGTTCCATTTGGTCCAAGGCTTGGGCAAGGGACTTTTGGGTGCATAAGATCCTATAGTAGGCTGGGAAAGAGAAGCTTGCTGCTGATGGCAGGGGAATGCAGAGGTTTCCCCTACAAGTTCCCCCAGGCCACTAATCGTGCTTGAGGGTGAGTAGCTTGAAGAGATACTCGACCAGCCCAGCCTGGGGACCACCCAGTCTTCTAATGTTGGTCAGATGGTCACCCATCTTCTTCAACAGTTTCACTTCTTAATCCAGGAAGTGGTTTTCCAGAAAGTCACAGAAATAGGGGTCTGTGTGGACAGAAACCTCAGCATGCAGATTCAGAAGGGCCTGATTTATGTTCTCTAAGGCCAACACTGCTTCCATGGCATGCAGGGTTTTACCTCACTCATCCTGGGATGGCTTCTGTATATCTTGGAAGACGAAACTGGCCACTGCGCTGGTTTTGCAGCTTCAAGAGATGCTTGGTGTCCTTGCACCTCTCCTTTGCCAACTTGTGGAAGAAATGTTCCGCTCCTTCCAAGGTCACATTGTCACAGTCAAAATAAAAACCCAGAGAGAGGTAGGTGTAAGAGGCCTGCATGTGCAGGTTGACCAGCTGGTTGATGCTGGCCTTCGCTTCAGTAGATTATTTTGACAGATCTGAGAGCTCGAGGTTTTGGAGCTAACAGTAAAATGCTGTTAGCTGGTCCTGAAAATAGGAGATGGCTAAGATGGTCGTGAGATTACACCTGGAGATGAAGTTGGAGGGTAGTTAGAGGCTGGAGGTGGGGAGTCACCGGGTCTGCACTGTCCAAACATTGTTGAAGCAAGAGACATATCCATGGGACTGCTGGGGAACCCTGGTGGATCTTAAGAGCTGATCTTTAACAGTCAAGTTGTAACAAGAGTAAGGGCCACTTGGAGATGGCCGTATCTGACCTCAACTAACTCCACAAAGGGGAGCTTTCCCTGTCAATAAAATCCATAAAACAAAATTACTAGAAGGTCATACATTGTCTCCTATGCTCTTGTACCCACTTCTACTAATTTCAACACCAGTCCTACTGATCTACTGGGTGTTAACTTCATTGCAATAGCTCACAGAAAACAAAGAACCATACTCACATTCTGGGGTTTATTAGGGAAGTTAACATGCTATAATTAAGGTTGGCAGCAGGATACAATCCAGATAGCATCTCAAGTGTGGCACAAGCCCTTTGACCTTCAGTCATTTTTTTTTAAATTTGGTTAGACTAGATCACTGGTGTCTTTGCACCTTCTTTCTCTCTTTCTGTGCACTGTCTAATTGGATCCGACTGGCACAGGAGGAGATTGCCCCTCCTGTTCCAGGTGAGCATCTGGTGAATTCAGTGCATCTGCATCTTCGGGATTGCAGTGCAGCTTCTTGCCACTAGGCCACCAGAGCTCCCTTTGACTTTCACTCTTATGTCTTAGGCCAGTGCTACAAAATTCTTTTAGTCTTGTCAGTTATGATGTCTTCTCTCAATTCTCCATCAAACTTGAGTGAAGGCCTTTGGTTCCATGAAGCAGCAGTCCCAAGTCACCTGTCTCTCATCATGTTGGTCTCTGGTTCTCTGCTGAGGCTGTTGTTGCTTTCCTGTAGATCTTCATCTGGCTTATACAAGAATCTCTGGGCCAGAAGGATGCTTGCTGTTGCTTCTTCCTTGTTGGTGTTGAGAGTTCCAATTTCTGCTTCTAAAACTGTTCCGTTTAAACATGGTGGGACAGTAAGACTAGCCAATCCTCTTTTGGATAGACTAACATTTTCTAAATACGTGATTACTACCCATTCATAGGGCAAAATCAAGTTTAATGGCTAGGAATGCCCTTTTGAAAAGTCCTTGGAGGAGGATATCATGCTTGGAAGGCTGGAGGGACAGTGCAGGAGAGGAAGAGCTCAAATGAGATTGATTGACATAGTAATTGTTGTAATGAGGGTAATTGCGTCAGAGCCAGTGAGACAGGCTTAGGATAGAGAAGCATTCAGAGCCATTGGTCATAGGGTCACTATAAGTCTAGGCTCTACAGCACATAACAACAAAGACTACACACTTAACCAAAGTATCATCAGGACTTCCTTCTAATAATTGATGATGTTGCTAAAATTTTGGTGTGGCTTTTGTATATTCATATTTCTTTCATTAGCTTACGCAACAGGAGTTGGGTACCTATTTGTCCCAGTGATTAGAAGGAAGTACACCTGTAGAGGTGTTATGTTCAATACAGTGGCCACTAGTACATATTGCTATATTATACAAATTATATACAAGCAATCAATTAGTTCCTAAGTTCTACTGACTGCATTCTAAGCCTTCAAAAGGGAAACATATATAATAGCTACTATATTGGACAGTATACTATAGAAATTTTCATCATTGCTGCAAGTTCTGATGGTTAGAGCTAATTTAAAAGAATGGTCTAGTGCATTATCTATGGTCCAGTCAGGAAGGTCTAAGCTGAAGCAATGGCGAAGATTTAAGAGGAAGGATAAATGTGAAATTCATAATGTGATACAGAGCCTTGAGAGGAGTATCATTTAGGTTGCCTTTCAAGTTTCTCCCTAGGGCAACTGGGTCAATTTTAGAAGCATTCACCAACATAGTAAAAAACAGAAGGATCTGATTTGAGGCAAAAAGGAATGAAATAAATTTTGTACCTGGTGAGAGTCGGTATCTGAGAGACTACTAGTTCCCAGGATGTGATCTGTGAGGAATCTATGTGGATTTAAGAGCTCTGAAGAAGGAACATTTGTCATGGGCAGGAATTGGAGTCATACACTTTGTTGGGGGCACTGAGGGAAGATGGGATGAGTGATTTGTTTAGTGGCTAACATTAGAGCCTGGGTAACAGTGGTATTTAAAACAAGGGTTTTAAACTGTGAGTGGGTCATGAAATCAATGGAATAGTTCTCTACCAGCACTAAAAAGCAGCATAAGATATTAATGTGCTTTGCATATAATATGGGTAAAGAAACTTTTACTATTAATACATCTTTACTTATGACTATCGTGTTATCTGACATTTTGCTGTTATAACAACAGTGGAAAATTTACTACCTGTTTTGCACATTAAAGACCCATGTCTGGCAGTAACAAATGCCAAGGTCTAAGGTGAGAATAAGACTGGCTGTGATGGTTATGTGTCACCTCACCTCAGCTACACGATCCTTAGTGGTTTGGCAAGGATATAATCTGGAAGTTATATAATAATTATCCTTTTTTTTTAACTTTTAAGAATATTGTCTTTGGAACCTAACCATAAGGGAGGAAAGGTTGTATAATTAAGACATAAAGGTTCTAAGGTAAAACATATTTCTGGGTTGTTGTCTAGTTAGTTTGAAGGTAAAAGTTAGATTTATAAGTGAGCACCACATACTAAATGGAATTAGGATAGTATATTCCATCACTTGAACTTGGAAATGAAGCTTTAGAACGGATAGTTAAATAACTAGGCAACAAACAGAAATTCCTCTTCTACAAGGGCTTTTGTGCACTAAGTGTATATATTTAGTTTAGGTCAATGAAGATGGCAATATCAATAAAAATGACAAAATTTTTCTCATCATCAAACAATCCCGTGAACACCCAATAAGCACATATTGCAACAAAGTATGAATCAGTAGGCTTAAAAGGTAAGAAGAAACCCATGACAGTGACTGTAGAAGCCAAAGGAAAACAGAGAAATAGTCTAAATCAAATGTAAGTGATATGGAAATATCAAGGGCCTGGTGTATAGCTTTTGTCCTTTCTCCAGGTTCAAAGGGTTTCCAGAAGCAAGCTACTGTGGAGTGGATGCCACTCCTGCTTCCAAATCAATGGCCTAGATAATAGTAAAATCATTTCTGTAATTTCACTTGATTGTGCTAATGTGAAACCTATACTTGGACCAAGAGGCAGTTGTCAGAACAGAGCAGGGAGGCACTGGATGGTTCAAAATCAAGAAAGGGGTCCGTCAGGGATGTACTTTGTCTCCATAACCTTTTCAATCTGTATTCAGAACAGATCATCTGAGACGCTGGGCTGTACAAGGAGGAATGTGGCATCAGGATTGGTGGAAGAATCATCAACAACCTGCATTATGCAGATGACACAACCCTGCTTGCTGAAACTGAGGAGGACCTGAAGAGCTTGCTGCAGAAGGTCAAGGACTGCAGTCTTCAATATGGATTGAAGCTCAACATTAAGAAAACAAAGATTCTCACCACTGGCAGCATCAGTATAGATGGTGAAGAGATTGAGATAGTTAACAGTTTTCTTTTACTTGGTTCCACAGTCAACACTCTTGGTAACAGCAGCCAGGAAATCAGGAGACAGATTGCTTTGGGAAAGTCAACTGTGAGGGATCTCTCAAGAGTAATGAAGAGCAACAATATCAGGCTGGAGACTAAGATGTGCCTGATCTGGGCTATAGTCTTTGCAATTACGTGCTATGCATCAGAGAGTTGGACAGTGAAGAGGGATGACAGAGAGTTGATGCCTTTGAGCTGTGGTGCTGGAGAAGAATGTTGAATATACCATGGACTGCTAGGAGAACAAACAGCTCTGACCTGGAGAGGGTGAAGCCAGAATGCTCCTTGAAGCAAGGATTCTGAAGCTCCGTCTGACATACTTTGGGCATGTTGCAAGGAGGGACTGGTCCTTGGAGAGGGACATCATGTTTGGCAGAGTGGAGGGACGGCGCAGGAGAGGAAGACCCTCGATGAGATGGACCGATTCTGTGAGTGGAGTGGTGGGAATGAGTGTGTTTGAGAGGGTGAGGTTGGCACAGGATAGAACGACGTTTAGGGCTCTTGTACATAGGGTTGCTATGCGTCGCAAGCGACTCGGTGGCACATAACAACAACAATTTCCATGAATTGACAGGAGCAAAAGCCAGGGTGCAGAAGTAAAAGACAAGTGAGGAAGTATAAATAAGATAAAACCACAGTGGAGGCTGAAAGGTATTTGTTTTGTTTTGCATTGAAGATGGGAAATTCAATTACATAGCTGAAAGAGATTATATAGAAAGAATAAACTCTAAAACTGCATTGTTCAACAAGGGGGCCACGCTTACATGTGATTGCTCAAATGAAAATTGATTAAACGAAATAAAACTAAACATGGATTTTTCCTTACTGTTATTATAGGTCCCTAGCTACTGTATTGCTGCACTGATACTGAATTCTATATTAATTTCATTCCAGCTCAAGAAGAATCTTTCAATCATGTCTACTGGCTTCTAGTGCATCCATATATAATGCAGATGATTTGCACTTTGGGGTCACCATGAGTTGGAACAGATTCCATGGCAACAGGCTTTTAGTTATGCTTGCTTCAATGAAACAACCGAAGTTAAACCAGTACACAGATCTCCTACTTGTACCTCCTCCTGGGCAAATTTAGCAGAAAAACTTTTGGGTGGTATTAATACTTAACACATGATTAACCCAGATCAGTGGAGACATGGCATTATATAATAATCTTATAAAAATTATAATCTGGGTATTATATGTATTCATGGTATTTTCCCACAAAATCCAATAAATAATAATTCAGAACTCCTGACAGTAAAGCCTGAGCTCACGGGGAGAAGAACATGGGCAATCAGTATAAATATGACAGATAACGGGGTAATGACAAATAAGGAAGGGTGAAATATTCAGGCAGAAGATGGTGAGTAAAATTAAATGACAGTTCTCCAAAATTCAGTAAATAGCAGAGGACAAATAATTTATGACTTCAAAAGGTAGTTTTCATGTTTTCCATAAGGCACGTTGTACAAAAGGAATGTACTAGAAGACCAGAATGGTGGTGTTCCTCATCAGAGCTGTATGTTTACTCATGACTAAGAGCCTTGCTGACTCACTGGAGTGAGAAGTCCTTTCTTGGGGGGTGGGGGAGAGCCAATATCCAATTTTATAGAACAAAATGTTTAAAAAATAAACTTTTATTATTTTAGGAAAAAGATTTCCTTCTTACGCCTTCATAATTTTTAAAATGTGGCCATTCTTGGAGGGGTTCCGGGATGGAGGATAGGGATCCAGTGATCCCATTTGCCCTGAGGAAGCCAGCACTTTTGTAAAAACAAAAAGTTCAATCTTAAAGCCTTTTCTCTTAGTTCTGGTCCTGCTCAACTGTCAGTTCTTCGCCCTGTTCTGGTTCTTAGAATGTCAGGGGGAAGACGATGCAGCAGACAGAAACTTCTCTTCTTCGAAGGCTTTTGTGCACTGAGTGTACAAGTTTAGTTCATTTAAACCACATTGCTAATTAATACACAACACGGTGTCATCAGTAACCCAACTGCAACGACTTTCAGTATACAGTCCCATCTTTCTCCTGTGGAGCAGATGGTGGATTCGAACCCACATCAAAGTTTACTCGGAGTCCCGCTGACTTCGCTAAGGTGAGAAAAACTCTTCCACGTCGCTTCCGACCACAGCAGAATACAAGGACCGCCGCAGAACCCGCACCTCTCGTCTGCCGCTGCGGCCACTTTTCCCTTGCCGTCACCGGAAGCTATTTTCCGGCTTCGGAAGCTCCGTAAACAAGATGGCAGCATTCTCTGGGCGAATTTGACTCAAATTCTCTTCCATTTCTAGCACTTCCCCTACTCACTGTGGCCTCTACACTTCACGTCCTCACTATAATTTTTATCATCACGAGGGCTTAATTTGAAATTTTTCTTATTAGTCTTGGCAAAGAATAGAATCGAGGTAAAGAAGGCGGCTTTAAACTTTGTGGGGCACCATTCTGTACGGAAAAAGAAAGCTGGGCGTGGGAGGGCACCGGGGAATCCTAGCTTGACCTGCTTCACACGAGAGTAAGAGGGAGGGAAGAGTGGACGGGAGTGGTTAAGTGATGATGCATTTCCGCTTCCTCTTGGTCCTGTGGCATTTGATTGGACTAGCTTGTTGCGGGGAGGGAGGGGGAAGATTGTTTGCTGCTAGAGAACTCTGCTCGCTGGAAGGTAAACTGAGGTAAGCCTGAAAAGGATAACATATACACCCGTCTGTGTAAAGTGGTTGGAGGCAGGACCCTGGGGATTGAATGAGAGTTGGAGGCAAGAGGTTCAGATTCTCTGGAGGGTTGGAGAGAGAAGAGAGGTGGGGCGGGGCAGGGGGCTACAAGGTGATTTGCAAAGAGGGACGAGGATGCAGTGGTGTGGACCAAAGGAAGGGGGACTGGAGGAGGGCGTGGAAGCACGGCGGGAGGTCTGAAAGGCGCTGGTGGGGGAGGGGCAAGACTGGGCAAAGCGCTAAATCCAAAGACCTTGAGGTTTGAGGAAAGAAGTTGAGATGTAGCTAGTTGGAATACAGAGGTTGAAGAGTGGAGTCCTTAAGCTGAAGTGATGGATTATGCTATTTGCATAGGTTCTGATGCTGGCATGACCATATACTTGGCTTTTGTTTTCCCTACAGCTCCCCAGAGACGCTCATCCAGCTGCCTGTGCTCAGGCCTAGCCTTTAATCCAGCTGTCACCACAACCTGGAGGCGCCTGCCTCCACCCTCCCGAATGGTGCTCCTCTTTATAGGCCTCGACCCAGGATCCAGACCCCCTTTACCTCCTGCCTTGGAGCTGTTGCTCCGGATCTCACCTGGTGGACTCCCAGTTTCAAGGAGGGAAGGACTTTTTTCCAAAGAAGGCCATCTCTTTAGGAATCGCACTGACAGTTTGAATCTCAGTCTCTAACCAGTTGGGAGGTTATTCCTGTGACCCCTTTTTCTGCTTTTTTGACAAGAGAAAACTTTGAGAGGCCAGGAAGCCCCAAGCTGGGGCCCTGCTCCCAGCATGTCAATCCTCTCTTGTGCATAGGGCTCTGCCCTCTCTTGGTAGGCATGGCTGAGCTCAGGCAGGTTCCAGGTGGGCGGGAGACCCCACAGGGAGAGCTTCGGCCTGAGGTTGTAGAGGATGAAGTTCCTAGGAACCCAGTTGCAGAGGAGCCTGGAGGAGGTGGAAGCAACAGCACTGAATCCAAATTATCCCCAAGAGAGGAAGAAGAACTGGATCCTAGAATACAGGTGAGGAGACTGAGTGATGAGGGGAAACAAAGGAAGCACACACAGAATCCAACCTTTGTGAAGAGCTCTTAGAAGACTGAGAGATTAGACTTATTTTCTTCCAGGACAGGAAAGGAAAACGGGTCTGTCAGCAAATCATTACAGTGTAGTGGAGTGACAGGAACCAAAGGAGTTGCATGGCTGAAGTGCACATGGAAGGGCAGAGAACATTCTGGTCATTGTGTCTAGAGTACACTGGTGAAGCTTCATTGAAGAAGTTAAGCAATAATTTGGTAGCACATCCAGGGAAGCACATTTAGATCAAAGGAGGGAATAGGTATCCACTTTAGAACCATTCTTCTTTCCAGATAAGCAGAGGACACTATTCCCTCATGCAATGTGAGTGGTATGTGAGGGGTAATAACTGGCTTGGAGGCATTTTTGAGACTGATTGAATCTTTTTCTCTCTGATACGATTATGTTGGTGCTTCCTTGGGAATTTCATGATTATAAGAATGAGACCTTTCAGGTCTTATAAACTTAGAAAGATGGTATTATGTGGTGGCTTGTTGGGAACTCCTGTATGTCAAAGGGATCTGTGTCAGTCATGATCTGTCCTTAGTACAACTCAGGATGCTGTGTGAGTATACCAAAGAAGTGGGAAAACTGGTTTACCTCTTGAGTATGTTTACATTCTGTTTGGTAGGACAAGCATACCTTTGTGAAAAAGACCAAGGAATAGTGGTGAGGAAATGAGGCAGGTTTTGGAGGATATGCAAAGCTGAGGCTAGGTACAATATTCTGGGACTTTGGGCTGGGAAGCTCTCTCTGGAAAAACTGGTTGAGCAGGGGTTCAGATTGTTCCTGTGTGTTTTCGGGGTCCTAGTCATTTGATCTGGTAGCAACTCCATGATTCTAATGAAAAAGTGACTCATCCCTCTATGCAGGTGAGTAGTCTTAGGTTGTGCTTTTTTGGATTTTTCAAACCTTTATTGGATAACTCCAGCAAATAGAAAAGATAACAGACTTGGGCCTAGCATCAGCCCTACCCTTTTGGTGGGAGTTTTTAGATGTGTGTGTGTTCTCTTCTTGAGCTGTATCTACACTTAAATGGAGCTGAAGCAATTCTTTGCTTTCTGACATGTCAGTAATTTATTTCTCTTTTGCCTTGTGGGTATTGCATTGAGAACAACTCAATTTCTCCTGCTGATTCCATAGATTTGTTTACTGAGGAAGCAAGTTGTAATGAAAACAGCTGTGGGATGAGATTCAAGCACCTTTCAGCTACATGATTTATAATTTTCAAAGCTAATTATGTTACCTTGCTTGAGTTTCCTTTTCTGAGAGATTGGCTACAGTTATTTGTATGACTCCCTTCAGCTTTGTTCTTATGCAGATTCTGTTCTAAGTTTATAAATTACTCTTTGGAAAAGAGGCCACTGTTTCTTGGGGAACTTGTGTTACTCACATCATGCTCCTTCCTACACTATTCCTTGATTCTGCTTCAGAGGAATAAATCCACTGCAGTCTCTTTTAAGTCTCTCTTGTGCCTATATATTTTATTCGTGTCTCAGCGTGGTGAAGACAATATTATAAAAAGTCATTCTGATGCTACACTGCTTAAAAAAGTAAGCATTATCTGCCTGTGGCTTCTAAAACAAAAATTCATCAAAATGAGATAAAATATAAAATGCAAATTCTCTGGTATTGTATCACCAGAATAGAGATAAATTTTCATCATCACAGACAATTCTGTTGGATTAACTCTATGATGTTGTGTGACATTGAGTCAGGACTAACCCATAGCTGACCCTCTGGTATGTTTTCAGAGCCAGTAAATGACATGGGAAGAGATTGCCTATCCTTCTCCCGTGGATCAGCTGGTGGATTTGAACTGCTTGCCTTTGGGATTACAGTGCAGTTTCTTAGTACTAAGTTACCAGAACTCTATGAGGGTTAGAATAAACTGAGGCATCATATGGTTCACTTTGCCTTTACTGACCTTGTACTGGTACGAGAAGAGTAGATCAGATTTTTATTGCTAACCTGCACAATGTGGTGTGAAAAATGAGGGGTTGCAGTAGGGAGGAATGGTGGTGGTGTTGTGACTTTGCTCATTTAACAACAGTTCGTGGCTAGGCCAGAGCTGGTCTTAGCAGTCAGCTTGCCATGAAAGAGAGGGAATCTGATATAAGGAGTATTCTTCGCAGAGGTAGACAGGCAGCATTTAGTTCTTCTGGACTTGAGGTCCTTTTTCTGTATGTTATTGTGCACCATTGAGTCAGAATTGACCCATAGCTGACCCTCCAGCAGGTTTTCAGAGTCAGTTCAGCGCATTGGAGGAGATTGCCCATCCTTCTCTTGTGGTACAGCTGGTGGATTCGAACCAAGTGCCTTCAGGATTGCAGTGCAGCTTCTTGCCATTAGGCTACCAGTGCTCGCTCTAGTGAATTGTATGTTTGGTTTTTTTTTTTAGTTTTTTTTAATTTAATTTTTTTTTTGTGTGTTTTTATAGCACCATGTCGCTGTAAATGCATGTTTATATTTCTGGTTTTCAATGGAAAAAGTGGATTTCTACTCATGAAACATCAGCATTCCCCAGACACCTCCTTCCAGACTTGTTTCCAGACATGTGAGTTCTGGACTAGGTGGAATATGAAGTGATTCTAATGTATAGACAGGGCTGAGGTCACCTGACAAGGGATATTCTAAAGGCAGGTGCCCTGCTCTTCTAGTTTCTGGAGTTCTCAGAAGAGGTTGCCCTTAAGGTGAGGCTTTTTCTGAAGTTGGAATGTGGTTCCTTGGCAAGCAGGCAGCTCTGTACCCACATTATCTGGTGGGATTTCTCTGGAAGTTGGAAGAAAGCAAGCTGGCAACATCACCTCAGGACAGTCTCCTATGACATTCTCTCATCACGTAGACTCTTTGCGATGTCTAAAATAATTTGATCTTAGACATGCGAATACACAAGTTATTGTTAAGACTTACCTTCTTATTCTGAAGTCCGACCTCTTATCCTGACCACAAAAGGACAGTGTTAGTTCCTAGTTCTTGATTCATGCTCCTGCCCCTTCCTCTCCCCACTTACTGACAGTCATTTAGCTCAGTGACCTGGCATCCTGGGAATGTACCCGGTGTGTTCTGGGAAGGTCACTTTTCTGGCTGCTGGCTCATTGATGGGTAATGTGTGCTGACTTAAAATTCCATTTCACCAAGCGGCAGGAGTCTCTGGGGAAGCTGCCCAAGTGGAATATAATGCCCAGCTTTTCCTTGGGTCTTTTCCAGCCTAGCCATCTCTGCCCCTGCCATTCCTATTGGCCTTTTCCCAGGCTACTGTCCATTTACTTGTCTTAGAAAGAACAGTGACTTTGAGGGGCAGACCTACCAACATTCCTGGAATTTGAATCCTCACCATCAAAAGGCTTCTTAATTGCTTTGAGGTGTATTGAGGGTGTGGATCCCATATTAAGGATCCTGCTTGAACCCATTGCCAAGAGCCTTCAAGTCATTTTTCCTGTGGGGATAGCTGATGCTGCCAATGTACATCAGCTTCTAAACCAGCACGGTCCAGAAGCTGCTGTAAAGGTCAAATACACACAGGATTTCAGAGATTTAGTTCAGAAAAAATATGAAAGATGGGGTTACTTATTCTTTGTGTTGAATATATATATGTTGAAATAATATTTTTAATAATTGGGTTAAATGAAGTAATGTTAACAGTTCACTTTGCCCTTTTAAAAACAGACTAGAAAATTTAAAAATCATATAAAAAATTCCATATGTGATTTGTATTTTAAGGAATAATTTTTTTCATTTTGAACAAAAATACCTTTTGTGTGTGTGTGTACTGTTGAATCAGATTCAACTGGCACAGAAGGAGATGACAATCCACACCCTGTATCATAACTCTTCCTATCTCTCTGTGGTTCTTGTTTTTCTTCATTTCTCCATCCTTTCCCACCAGCTGAATTTTATCATTGGGAAAATGCTGCTCTTGTGATTTGGTTTCATTGTTCTCAGTGTTGAGACTCTCCCTGGTGTTATTGTTCACCTTATAGATGTGTCTGTTGCTTGGCCAAAAGTTGTACCACAGTTGTGAAATCAGTTCTAGTCTCAAAGGGTTGCTAAGGGCCATAATATCAAGGGTTCTACCCGTGTTAGTCAGACGGGTAAGTCTGGCAGTTGTGATTGCTAGTTTTGTTCTCTATATATCTTGCACTCTAGCCAGGATTTTCTGTTGTGATCCATATAAAGTGATTAGCAGTGATAGCTAGGCATCATCAAGTTCTCGGGTCTCTGGGTTAAGGAAAATAAGCTCACAAGGACTGTTGGTGCTCTGGACTAATTGTTTCCATGCACCTTTGATTTTCTTCACTCTTCTTTGCTCCAGATAAGGAGAAACTAGTGGTTGTGCCTTAGATGGCCACTGATCTATTAACACAATTTTATTGTAGAAAGTTTTAAGCCAGATTTGTGGATCTCCCAAAGCTATTGATGCTTTCACAATTGCTTCCATTTTGTTTCTATCTTTGTTTTAAGGTATTTTTGTTTTGTTTTTTTCTCTTTCATTATAATTAAATATTGTTTGCTGATTCAGATCTTTCTAGCAAAAGTAGTTGTTGTATACCATCGAGTTGGAGCTGATCCATAACTGACCCTTCAGTGGATTTCTAGAGGTAGTTAATCACACGGGAGGAGATTTCCCATCCTTCTCCCACAAAGTAGCTGGTGAATTTGAACTGTGTATAGCTTCTTACCATCAGAGAGAGATATAAGATAGAATAGTTAATGGAGAATTATACATCCTGGTCTGATCATCTCACTAAATTGTTGAGAGTGTTGTCATTATTACAAGCCACATGAAGGAGAAGTGATTGTTGTTTTTCTGAGGATTGCAGGTCATGTGTAGGTGGTGGTCAGCAGGCAGACCCTGTGCAGGTCCTACTGGCCTGGCCAGAGTTGGTGGGGCTCTTGGAGGTGGAGGTGAATACTATTCCTGAGCCTCAAGTGTTTTCCTAGGCAGGACCCCTGGCATAAACCAGAGTTCTTTCTTAGGAGCATCCTTGACTGCTTTCTCTGGCAAAGGAGGGTAACTTAAGTGTCAGTATTCCTTCCTGCTTTCTGCTGTTAGAGAAAAAGCCTGGGATGACGCTTTCCTTCTTCCTTCTCCAGGCTCAGAGCCAGTGGGCATTCAACCCAGCATGTCTAGTGTCTTTTACCCACTATCTCCCTTCCTCCTATAGGATCTGCTGCACAGGTACTTGGGGCTACTGCCACCCCACTGCCTGAACATACCAAGAGGATTCCCAGATCCCACACTCTTTCCTGTCTCAACCTAAGTCATCAGCAAGCCCTCATGATTTCACGATAAGAATTTTTTTTCCAAGGTCTGCCTTCTCCTCCCTATTCCCTGTTATTATATTTTTCCTCTTGGAATACTGCAAACAGCCTTCCGCTTTTATCTTTTGCCAGCTCCTATACTTTTTCACATTACTCTTTCCTAAAACACAGATTTGACAGCACCAGGCTCTGAGGTTGTATCTGCTGCCATGGGGAAAAGGGCTGCTATGTTTTTTCCTGTACCCCAGACACACTATTTACTTACTGTCAACCTGTGTGCATTGAGCTCCCCTTTTCCTTTTGGAGTCTCCATTCCCTCCCCTTCTTGCTGCTTTTCTATGTATTTGTCTAGTTACAGCCTGGGAACCAATGTCCCAGGCATCTCACTGCAACCTTCCTTTGCCTCCATAGATAATTCTACTGCCCTCTCTCATAAACATGGAGAGCACAGCTCTCCATCAATTCTAATATGTTGACCTGGGGTAAATGCCCAACAGATGACTGATGAGTGAGTGAGCAATGCTCTGGCCTGGGGCTTGTGTCCTAGAGACTCTCCTCCTGGAAGGTGGTACAGGCTGATGAGGAGGATGGGGCTTCTTTGCCACTTTGTGCATAAGCTGTCTTCCTGACTTTAATTTCTTCATTTCTAAAAGGAGAATTTTAAGACCTAGTACAAACAGTGAAATCAGTGAGATTGTTCTGTAGTTTCCACATTCTGTTGGGTCACCTTTCTTTGGGATAGGAACAAATAACAATCTCTTCCAGCCAGTTGGCCAAGTGGTTGTTCTCCAGATTTCTTGGCACAGCTTGGTGAGCACATCCAGGGCAGCATCTGTTAACTGAAATAGGTCAATTGGTATACCATCTATTCCTGGAGCCTTATTTTTTGCCATTTCCTTCAAAGCAGCCTGAACTTCTTCTTTCATCACCATAGTCTCTTGCTCATATGTTGTTTCATGAATTCTTCTGTGTCTTCCAATTCCTTTCAATACAGTGAATCAGTATATTCTTTCCATCTTCTTTTAACACTTCCTGGATCATTTAACATTCTGCCGAAAGCATCCTTGATTATAGCAACTCGAGGTTTGAATTTGTTCTTCAGTTCCTTGAGCTTAAGATATGCTGAGCGAGTTCGGCCCTTTTGATTTTCTGACTCCAACTCCTTGCATATTTCATTGTAATATTTTGCTTTGTCATCCCGTGCTGCCTTTTGAAATCTTCTATTCAACTCTTTAGTATCTTGAATTCTTCCCTGTGCTTTGGCTTCTCTGTGCTCCAGTGCAATCTTCAGAGTCTCTTCTGACATCCATTTTGTTCTTTTCTTCCTCTTCTGTCTTTGCAATGACCGTTTGCACTCTTCCTGGATGATACCCTTGATATCCTCCCACAACTCATCTGGCCTTCGCTCATTAGTGTTCAAAGCCTCAAACCTGTTCCTGAGATGGTTCTGAAATTCAGGTGGGATAGACTCAAAGTCATATTTTGGTTGCCTTGGATTTGGTTTAATTTTCCTCAGCTTCAGTTTGAATTTGCATATGAGTAGTTGGTCTGTTCCGTAGTCAGCTCCTGGCCTAGTTTTCACAGCTGATATTGATCTTCTCCAGCGGTTCTTTCCACATATGTAATCAATCTGATTCCTATGCATACCATCAGGTGAAATCCAGGTATATAACCTGCGTTTATGTCTCTTAAAAAATGTATTTGCTATGAATAAGTCATTGATTGTGCAAAATTCTATCATTCTCTCTCCCGCTCCATTTCTGTCACCGAGTCCATGTTTTCCAAATACTGAATCTTCTTCTTTGTTCCTGACTTTTGCATTCTAGTCACCCATTATTATCAAACAGATTTGTCCTGGAAAGGGTTAAACTGGGTGGCTCCTTGGAGGCAAGGATTCTGAGGCTCCGTCTAACATACTTTGGACATGTAGTGAGGAGAGACCGGTCCTTGGAGAGGGACATCATGCTTGGGAGGGTGGAGGGACGGCGCAGGAGAGGAAGGCCCTCTATGAGGTGGATTGATTCAGTGACTGGGATAATTGGGATGGGAGTGTCAGAGACAGTGCGATTGGCACAGGACAGAGCAGAGTTTAGGGCTGTTGTACATAGGGTCGCTATGAGCCGCAGGCGACTCGACGGCACATAACAACAACAACAATAACAACACAAACAGAAATGTGCAGATGATACAAGACTACATATTAGGTTTCTGACAAAGAGGCATTCATGTCTCCTCTTCCTATTTCTCTAACTTTCCTCTGTTTGAGGTGGAGGCTTCATGTGGACAGCTCTCCCACCTCTGCATAGTTCACAGAGATGCTGTGTCCTTCCTAACTCCTCTAACTCTCCACCTCTCTATTGCAGGAGGAGTTGGAACATCTGAACCAGGCCAGCGAGGAGATCAACCAGGTGGAGCTACAGCTGGATGTGAGTGTTGCTCGTTTTTCTCCCATCTTTGGGTTGGTCTTTCCCTTTCCATGTTTGGTATAGTGGCAGGAGGATGGGTCTAGGACCCATGTATGTGTTTTCCCTCAGTCCATATCGTTTTCTCTTTACCAGGAGGCCCGAACTACCTATAGAAGAATCCTGCAGGAGTCAGCAAGGAAGCTCAACACACAGGGCTCCCACTTGGGGAGCTGCATCGAGAAGGCCCGGCCGTACTATGAGGCGCGCAGGCTTGCTAAGGAGGTATGGCCCTGCTAACTGCTCTCAGGGAGGGGTGCCCATAGGGCAGGGCCCTGGACTCCTTTCTTTTCACAGAGCTTAGACAGAAACCCAGATCAGAAGGCAGAGTGCTATATCCAGACCCAACTTTCTGCTGAAAGAGCTCTGTGGACTGAAGAGATTCCTTTTCCATTATGGTGTTTGGGCTCATCCTTCTACAAAATGGCAAGGGTTGGGTATGGAAGGGTTTGATTCAGCCCAGCTGATATTTTTAATGTGCCTTCTGTGTGTGAGAAACCAAGCTTTGATAATGTGTCAGTTACTGATAGTTCTAATATCTTAGGACTCTTATCTTTCCTTTCTTCTCTTTTTCTCACTTCATTTCCCTTTTATTCATTTTTTAAAATTTAAAGAAATTTATTTTGGGGAGGGATACATCTAAATGTCAGTCAGGTACAGTCAGATCCCTAGCGATCCAATATTACCCTCATCCTAGGAGGACTCATGCGCGGTCTGCAGGAGAAATTCCATCTGCAGCATGAGCTGAACCTTTACCAGAATCCATAAAGCTGTCTAACCTGAGTGTCACACAATACAATGTCTATGATACAGTAAGAAAAATACCCTAACACTCACTACTTTGTGAGCTATAAGCTAGTAAATATAAACAATTTAGGGCTTTTAAAAAATGAAAAAAAGATTTTGATTACAGTTTTATTTCAAACATATTTCATTTAGATATAGCTTCATATATTTTCATTCAAAAAAAGATAGCAAAGGTCCCTCCCTCTTCCTAGCAGGTAGATAAAATATCTGACTTATTTAAACATTTGCACTCTTAAGTACACTTTGCCACTTACCAGTTCAGGGAAGAGAAGGAAGCTGTGCTGTGGCAAATTGCCTGAAGGATGATCAGGATTTGGAACTTTTCCACGGTGGTTGGAAATTTTATATCAAGACACAAGGAGAACCAGCTTCAGATTTTCAATGAAGCAGTCTAAATCCAGAAGAAATAGGCTTTTGCATTTGGCTTGCAAAATGTTTGGTCCCAAGTGGAATTCTTTCCAGTTCAAGCTGCTGCCTGTGGTTGAGAAGTAATGCTTTCTGAAGAAACAGGTGAGCTGGGAAGAAAGTGTTAACTGCAGAGATGGTCACTGGTAAAGCAAGTTCCCCTAAGTCCCTGAGCCGCCGCGCAGAGGTGAAGGGCAACCAGCACTATCAATACACAGGGAAGCGGCTCTCACTGATGTGCCACATGGAGCTTCCTTGAGGGCTGACCTGGTTGTAGTTTATGATGTCTGCCTTCCCCACCCTCTGTGACTGTCTTATTTCTGCTTTGTTTCTTTTGATTCCCAGGATCTCAGCAGCAACTTTAGAATCTCCTGTCTTGGCTGAGACAAAGTGGCTACTAAAGCCATTTTCCTGGCAAAACCTCAAGTGTTTTTCAGGTTTTACTGTTCGCATATGCTCAAAATAAATATTATTACCCACAAAGGTGACCAGAGGCTGGGTTTCTGCCTACTCACCCACTTTCTTCATGAGGGAGTATCAGTCTTCTAAATTCTCAAAGCTCTGGAAATTTCCCTGTGCTCCTTAGATAAATTTATCCGACATTTTGCCTCCTGTTGTCTGTCCTACTGTATCCCAAACTTGATGAGTAACATTCAAGTTTCCTGGCAAAGTTATCCTCCTCAAAAAATCTAATCGTATCGTTTTGTTTGTACTGCTTCCCAAAGTTTCTTGAGTAGAACACGTAGCTAAGAAGTCTTCCCGGAGGTACTGCCCCCAACACGATGATTTTCAGTTGCTGGACCTGGCCCTCTTTAGAGGCGGACATGGTGTCCCAGGAACCTGGTTGGACCCACCCCCCAGAAGTGGAGTAGTGAGGGGAGGGACGTGACCTCCGGGGGTCGGGGTGAGGAGGAAGAGCATCACAGGAGGCAGGACCCCCACCCCGGGAGTCTCAACTGCGGATGGTGGGCTCGAAGGCGAGTCATAGGTCTCGTTCATAGAAAGGATTCACAACTGATGTTCATAAGTAGGTCAGCAGGCCTTTCTTCCCAGTTCATTATTTTAGGCTGCACATTCCACTGTGCATTGTGAAACTTAAGCATCATTTGTCTATTTGTCTTCTTTCCAGGCATTTGTTGAAATGTTTGTTATCCTGTTTTAACGAAAGATTTGATCCTAAAGGTCCCCCCCCATCTTTTTATCTTACAGGAATTTTATGGTATTTAGGGTTAACATTTTGGACTTTGATCCATTTTGACTTAGTTTTTTTGGTATGGTGTGATGTGACTCCTGTTTCATTTTTCTGCAGGTGACTATCCAGTTTCTGATCCACTAAATAGACCATAGCTTCTTACTAAAGTGCAGTTGTCGCTAGTTCTTTCTTTCTCATTGTTGTCTAGTCAGAACTGACTCATAGCTGATCCTCCATTGGGTTTTCCAGACTATCAGTTGCATAGGAGGAGACTGTGTCTCTTTCTCCCAAGGAGCTGCTGGTGAATTTGAACTGCCAGCGAGGCATGACCTTTGAGTTAGCATCAAAACTCCCCGTGGCCATTGAAGCTGCCTTGTCTGGGTTCATTTCAGGGTTCTCAATTCATATGAGCCAATTCCAGGGTGTTTTGATTATAATGGATATATAGTACATTTAGCTGTTGACAAATAGCAAATAATTATACCTCCTTTGTTTTCTTTTTATAAATACTTCTTTTACTTTTTGGAGTATCTTTCCATAAGAAGTTTAAGTTTAGGTAGACTTGACATTTCATTATGCTAAATCTTCCTATCCATAATCTTACAATGTATTTCCATTTTAGTCTCTTGTAGTAGTGTTTTATAATTTTTATTGAATAAATGTTTTATATCCTTGACTAGGCTAATTCTTTAGTTTTTACTTGGTTTGGGGCTATGGTAAATGATATAATTTTCTTGATTTAATTTTCAGAGTACCTGTTAGTATAGAAGAATTAAACTAATTTTTTGTATTGTTAAATTGCTTTATTAGTTTGGTGGTTTTCTTGTGGGATCTTTAGGGATTTCTGTGTATAGAATCACTTCATGTATGAATAGAAATAATTTTGCCTCTTCTTTTGTAATCTTGATACCTTTTATATCTCTTTCTTGTTGTGTTGCTTTGGCTGGGGTTTCCAGTTCAGTGTTGACTAAAAACAGTGATGATAGGCATCAACCTCATTTCAGATGGAAGGCTCTTTTAGCCATCATGCTGCTGTTTTGCATATATTCCCTTAATTATTTTGAGAAATTTCCCTTACTCCTACTTTGCTGAGGTTTTTTTAATGAGAAAAAGTTATTGAATATCTTTTCTGCGTTGATAAGATCATTTGGTGCTTTTCTTTCTTACATGTGGTAGATTACTTTGGTTTTTCTGATGTGAATCCCAGAGTGATTTTTATATATATATTTTTAATATGTTGCTAAAGTCTACTGCTGTGTATGAGGAGGCCACCCAGTTTGAAACCAGTTTGAAAGAGAAAGGAAACACTGCATCGGTCAAAATCAGGGAGGAGTGTGTCAGGGATGCAATCCTGTCCCCATATTTTTTCAAACTGTATCCAGAACAGATCATCTGGGAAACTGGGCTTTATGAGGAGGGGTGTGGCATCAAGATGGAGGAAGACTTAATAACAACCTGTGATATACAGATGATATAACCTTGCTTGCTGAAAAGACCTTTTGCTGCAAAAGGTCAAGGGCTGTATTTTTCAATATGGATTGAAGCTCAGCATTAAGAAGACAAAGATTCTCACCACAGATGGAGAAGAGATTGAGCAATTACAGCTTACTCGGATCCACATACTCTTAACACCAGCAGTCAGGAAATCAAAAGACGAATTGCATTGGGAAAATCTGCTGTCATGGTCCTCTCCAGAGTGCTGAATAGCAACGATGTCAGTCTAGATAGAAAGGAGCACCTCATCCAGGCCATGGTCTTCTTCTCCTTTATGTATTATGCTGCACAATGACTACAGATAACAGAAGAACAGTAGATGCCCTTGAGTTGTGGTGTTTGAGAAGAAACAAATCAGTCTCTCTTGGAAAAGGTGAAACCAAGTCTGTCCTTGGAATCTAGGATTTTGAAGTTACGCCTCACTTACTTTGGGCACGTGGCCAGGAGAGACTGGTCCTAAGAGAAGGACATAATGCTCAAAAGGGTGGGCGGAAAGCACAGGAGAGGAAGACACTGGATGAGATGGATTGATAGAGTATCTGGGGCAGTGGGAGTTGTTGTTTGGTATGTCAGAATTAGTGAGACTGTCTCAGGACAGGGAAGGGTTAAGAGCCTCTGTACATAGGTCATTATACATCACAGACAACTCAGTGGCACATAACAACAACATACTATTGGTTGTTTTTTTATTTAAGCCTTTTGTTTAGCCTTAATAAGACCTCCAGGAGGGCCTTTGTATTTAAAGTTTGTTGTTACTATATTTTGGAGGAACATTCTTCTAAGTGGTATAGCACTCTTCTGTCAATGTGCTGTACTGAGGTAACCTGGGATTGCTGTGATGCTGAACCTTGTGTCATTGGGGTGTCAAATGCCATAATAGTTACCCATAGTGGACAGTTTGGTGGAGCTTCCTGTTTAAGACAAGTTTGGAAGTAGGAATGGCATCCACTTCCTAAACAACATGCCTCTGGGAACTCTATGAACTTTGATAAATGTCGATAATTATAAAAAGGCTTCAGGCATTTTGTTCATGGGGTCGCTATGAGTCGTACTTGACTCAAAGGCAATCGACAACAACGAAGTCTACTAGCTAGAGTTTAGTGGGAATTTTTTGTATCACTGTTCATAAAGGATATAAGTGTGCAATTTTTTTTAGGGAACTATGTTGGCCTAGTGAGGAGTTGCTCTGCCAGCCAAAGGGCACGTGATTCAAGTCCATCAGCAGCTTTGAGAGAAGGATGGGCAGTCTTCTCCTGGGCTAGCCTCTGAAAACCTGCTGGAGGTTAGCTATGACTCGATTCTGACCCAACAGCATATAATAACATTATTGTGTTTTTGGGGAGTGTTAGACTTCCTGCTTTTTTTAATGCTTTGGCTCTTTAGCATTTCTTTCCTTTCTGTATGAAGGTGGTCATTAATTTTACTCTTTCAGTGAAGAATGTTGTTGGGATTCTTATTGGAACTGTATGAAATTTGTAGATTTCATTTTTACATCTTTTCCTGGTTTAGATGTCAGGAAGCCAGAAAACTGGCTCCTTAAAAATAATTCAGTAGTACTCCTTGTTTTTGAAGAGACTGGACAAACAGTTTGATGGAGGTGTCTGACATCCTCTATCTTCATGAGAGGGAGAATCATCATCAACAGTTGAGGGTGATTCCTAAGAATTGAAGGCCAGACATATAACCTTCTCTGTAATCTTTTTACCAGTTTCAAGAGTAGCTGCTGAGTTTGATAATTTTTTGTGGTATCTACACAGACTCTTCAGTTGGTATTCAGGATTATAGGATTTGATTAGGGAAATAACCGATTATAACGCTAGATCAGAAATGACAGGATACATTGATTAGGAGAAGCTCCTCTTAGCTGTGTTTAGGCATGCCTTGTTCTGGCCTTTCAATGCCTTCGGCCTCTTGTGCTCAGCCTCAGGCCGATGCTACAGATCTCTTCAGCTCTGCCAGTACGCCCCAGAAGCAGGTCACATCCCTGCTCAGCTGGATCCGCCTACTGCCTGGAGCTGTCTTGCTCTGTGGCCTGGAAGCCCATTGCTCCATTCCCTCTCAGTCTCCCAGATTCTGCTGCCTCTTTTTTTCCTTCCAGTGTAGAAGTGTTATCTCTAATAATACTTTTCACTGCCTCTTACTATGTTGGTGTTCTAGTTCTTTTTCTTCTGAGTAGGAGATTTACATCCCAGGACCTCTCAGCTTTCATCTCTTCTTATTGATGGCTTCTTCAATCTCTTCTTTCATAGTGGGTGTTTACATTTTCTACCTCTGTTTGGGCACATAGTGTGCTTTAAGGAATTTTTCATTTCATCTAGGTTTTAATTTACTGGAATGTAAATTTTCATATTCTTCACTTAAGATCTTTATTTTTGTTTGGTTGTAATGTCACCAGGTCATTCCGTTTCTTAATTTGGTTATTTTCCTCTTCTGGTTTTATTCTCTTTTGCCATCATATCTGGTTTATCTGTTACTGATTCTTTCAAAGAACTAACTTCTTTTTTTTTTATATTTTTTTTTCTTCTTTTTTTTTTTTTTTCACTTTATTATTTTTGTGTGTGTACCGTCAAATCAGATCTGACTGGTACAGGAGGAGATTGCCCCTCCTTCCCCGGCAGAGCATCTGGTGGATTCGAACCGTGCACCTCTGGGATTGTAGTTGCACCTTCTTGCCACTAGGCCACCAGAGCTCCCCTTAGAACTAACTTCTATTTTTGTTAATTCTTTCAATTTTTTTCCCTATTTTCAGTTTCATTTTGGCATGATTTTTAAAAATAGCTTACTTTTCCTTTTCCCCCCAAATTGTTAATTTAAATTAACAAGAACTTCTTTTTAAATCCAAAATTGCCATCAACTTCCATCTGAGCACAGCTTTTGTCATGCTGCATTTTTATTTTATTCTGTTCTAGGAATTTTTAAATTTCACGTTTAATATATTTCTTCTGTGAATACAAATTTTTTTTAAAACAGTATATTATTTAGTTTCCTTGTATTTGTTTTTCTTTCTTATCCTGTTGTTACTTTCTAGCTTCATACCAGTTATGGTCAGAGAAGATGCTTTGTGTGATTTTAGATTTATAGGGATTTTTTTTGTGTCCTCATATGTGTTCTATTCTGGAAAATGTGTGTACTTGAAACACACACTTATGTTCGGTGGAATATTCTCCATATGTCCGTTAGGTCAGCTTAGCTTGCATTTTTATTATTTATTTATTTTTGCATAGCCAAACAGCTTTATTTTTCACCGCTTTTCTGTCAAATTTGTTTTAGAGCCCTTCTTGATTTTTTTCTGTTTTTGTAATCAAACTAGGAAGCTGTCATGGTTTGGTGGTACAGAGCTGTACTGACAACCCAAAAGCACACTGTTTGAATTCATTAGCGGGTCTGTGGGAGATAGATGGACACTCACCCCCACTCACCCCTCATGTAATTTACTGCCTCTGAAAACCCTCCTAAAGGATTACTGGTCATTTCTGACCCCATGGCACACAATAGCAACCACCACCAAACTGAACAGTTTTTAAAAGGAGCATGTGAAACGAAAATTAGAATGCTCTTCTATCCATCAAAGTTGAGTTTGTCATTTTTTTGCTATTCCTTGTATTTAGCCAAGTTTTCTATCTTAAATTTGAATGCTCTTCTATCCATTAAAGTTGATTTTGTCATTTCTTTGCTATTCCTTGTTATTTAGCCAAGTTTTCTATCTTAAATTATTATTCCTCTACTCTAAAGTACTCAAGAGCAATGGTGTCTCTCTGGAGACTAAAGTGCGCCTGATACAGGCCATGGTTTTTGCAATCACTTGTTATGCCTCAGAGAGTTGGACAATGACTAAGGAGGATAGAAGGAGAATTGACACCTTTGAGCTGTGGTGCTGGAGAAGAGTATTGAATGTACCATGGACTGCCAAGAAAACAGATTCATCCCAGAGA
>NW_006399883.1:521105-522983 GCF_000299155.1 Elephantulus edwardii
AACAACAACAACAACAACAACAACAACAACATATTTTGGTGGCCTAGTTGCAAGAAGCTGTACTGCAATCCCTAAGGTACATGGTTCAAGGCCACCAGCTGCTCTGTGGGAGAAGGATGTGCAAGTATCCTCCCATTCTGTTAACTGCCTTTGAAAACCCACTGGAGTGTCAGCTATGGATCAGTTCTGACTCTGCAGTACACAACAACAGCATATTCGATATCTTTTTCTTGATTTAGAATTGGTTTTATCTCTGACAGCATTCAGTCGATAAGTAGTCACTGAGCTGTAAGAAATCAAGTTGAAAAGTAGGAGTTTAACATGCTCATCCAAATGAAATGGACCCATTTCTGAGATTCCATCTTCATTTCTTTTAAATTCCTGGTTTTGACTAGTGTTTCAGAAGCTAGAAGTCTGGGTGTCATCTCTAGAGGAAGACTGGCTCTCTGTCAGAGATAGTGGAGGGAAAGCCTTTATTTCCTTCAACATCTGCTGGACAGCATTCCTTTGGAGATCTTCAGATGTCCGGGCCTTCATTGATGTCAGGGATCTTTATCTTCCTCAGGCAGGAACTTCTGTCCAAAAGGATACCCTTTACTTGAATTTCTTTCTTGGTGATACTGAGGTCCCCTCACCATTAAAGTTTTATTTATATTCTGTGTACTTAGTGTTCTTTTTAGATGTTCTGTCTAATTGAAGATGTACATTTTAGTCTCCTACTGTTATTGTGTAGTATTGTCTATTTTTCCTTTTATATAAGCTAGTATTTACTTCATGTATCTTGCTGCATTGTTTTAGGTATATATATTTGTAGCTGTTTTATTTTCTTACTGAATTACACTTCTTCAGTAAATCTTTGTAGTCGGTTTTATTTACTGATTACATGAAATATATTCTTTCCTCAATTTTTATTTTCAGTGTATTTTTGTTCTTATGTCTAAGATTTTTTGATTGTTTGCTTCTCTGTTTAGTTTTTAATTCATTCTACCACTCTTTGCCTTTTGCATCAGGTGTTTAGATTGCTTACATTTAAGCCTATTACTGAAAATGCAACCTCTACCTTCTTCATTTTGCTGTTTGCTTTGGGTTTATTTATTTATTTTTTCTAATTGTATTTTTCCTGGTTTTGTTTATGGTCTTTCTTGTGATGAACCTTTTTGTTATCTTCCATTTAGTCTTAATGTTTCATTCATCTTTGTGATTTCCTAGTGGTTTTCTTATGTTACAACTAACATATACAACCTTAACATTACTTTCTATTACTGATGCTCATTTCCAGTGGTATGTTTGATAGTATCAGTACACAAACTAGAGTTGATAAGATTACTTTGTCCTTATCTCTTACTGCACTTGCTTTTCCATTTGAAGTGAATAATACTTCCAAAATTGGTCTGATAGTGCCAGATTACACTCCCTTGGGTAATACTTGCTGGGTTGGTCTGATTGTGGCAAGTTCTCAGAGCTGCTGTTTGTTTGGAAATATCTTGATTTCTTCCTTGCCTTTTATATGGAAACTTTTTTTGATAAACCATTCTTGGTTTTGACATTGTTTTGACTTCTTACTCTTGTTAGATGTCCTATGAACGGAAGATCTGAACCTTGCCATATCCTGTGCTATCCTCATCATCCCTAACACCCCGGAGCCTGTTGTTATAGTCACGTTGTCAATCCATCTTGTTGAGGGTCTTCCTCTTTGATGCTAACCCTCCAGGTGTGTCTTTTTCAGAGGACTGGCCCCTCCTAACACCATGCTCAAAGTATGTTGTTGTTGTTGTTATTATGTGCTGTCGAGTCGTTTCCGACTCATAGCGACCCTATGCACAACAGCCCTAAACCCTGCTCTATCCTGCGCCAACCGCACTGCCTGTGACACACCCA
>NW_006399883.1:524193-528745 GCF_000299155.1 Elephantulus edwardii
TCTGTTATCTGAAATACTTCAGTTGGTATACCATCTATTCCTGGGGCCTTATTTTTTGCTATTTCCTTCAAAGCAGCTTGAACTTCTTCCTTCATGCGCAAAGCATAGGATGACATTTTATCATCTTTGACTCCAAGGAGCACACTGATGACGCTTGCTCCAAGACATATTTGTTCTTTTGTTGATCCATGGGATGGATATTCAGTACTCTTCTCCAGTACCCCAGTGCAAAGGACCTGATTATTCTTCTGTCATCCTTAGTCATTGTCTATTTTTCAGATAGGAAGCAACTGGAAAAAAACTATAGTTTGAATTAGGCACACCTTTGTCTTTAAAATGACATCTTTTGCTTTTGAGCACTTTTGAATAGGTCTTTGACAGAGGGATCTCTTCCCAGTGCAGTACATCTCTCGATTTCCTGACTTCCAATAAAGAAATAAAAGTAAGATGAAATTGTTGACAACTTAAGTATTCTCTCCATTTATCATGATATTTTCTATTGGCCAAGTGGTGAGGATTTTTGTTTTCTTGATGTTGAGATATAATTCATATTGAATTAATAATATTAATTATTCATACTGAATTAAGCATATTAATAATTCATACTGAATTAAGCATATTAATAATTCATATTGAATAATATGATTCATAATTCATATCAAATTAATCATATTGCCTAATCTTCCAACAGCAAGTATTTAAAATCCTTGCTTTTAGCAACCAAGGGTGTGCCATCTGCATAATGCAGGTTGATGAGTCTTCCTCTGATTCTGATGCCATGTTTTTCTTCATAGAGTCCATTGGCTTAGTGTTATATATATATTACCTCATTGTCTTCTAACTCCTAGAAGGAGTTTCTGTGGAGAAATATACAGTGATTTTTATGGAAGATGTTTGGTACATTATATTACACTTTTCTCTTGGAGCTTTCAGAATTTTCTCTTTGATTTTGATATTTTGATTATTAAGAATCTTGAAGGTTATGTCAGACAGTTTCTGTGGGTTTTCTGATTAATTTTAATGTAGGTTTGGTTTTCTCATTATGTCTAGGAAATTCTGATTATTAACTGGAAAATGATTTCTGGTTTGTTTGGTTTTTTTCCTTTATTGTTGTCATTTTGTTGTTGTTGTGATATGCCATAGAGTCGCCTGCAACTCATAACAAGCCTATGTATAGCAGCTCTGAAGCTTGTCCTGTTCTGAGCCAGTCTGACTCCGACATACCTCCCCACATTATCCTATTTGCTGTATTAATCCATCTCATCTAGGGTCTTTTTCTCCTGCGCGGTCCCTCTACCCTCCAGAGCATGATGTCTTTCTCTAAGGACCGGTCCTTCCTGGCCATGTGTCCAAAGTGTGTGAAACAGAGTTTCAAAATCCTAGCTTCTGAGACTTGTTTTCTTGGCAGTCCATGGCATGTTCAAGACTCTTCTCTAGCACCACAACTCAAAGGCATAGATTATTTTTCTGTCATTCTTAGTCATTGTCCAGCTCTCTGATGTATTATAAGTAATTGCAAAGACCTTGGCCTGGATCAGGCGCACCTTAGTCTCTAGACTGACATTATTGCTTCTCAGTATTCTGGAGAGATCCCTGATAGCAGTCCTAGAATTTATTATCCTGTTAGATTTCTTAATTGAATTTCACATTTTCTTTTGAGTTTGCTTTTTTTTATTTGTCTCTTAGGACTTCATATATTCAGTTGTTTGTCTTTTGGTTCACTTACTCATTTTCTATCAGATCAACTCCATTTTTTAAAAAATCTTTTATTATTTTGTGTGTGAACCATCAAATCAGATCTGACTGGTACAGGAGGAGATTGCTCCTTCTTCTCTCTCCATCAGAGCATCTGGTGGATTTGAACCACATACCTCTGGCATTGCAGTGCAGCTTCTTGCCACTAGGCCACCAGAGCTCTCTAGATCAACTCCATTTTAGAATGTTTTTCTTATATTTTCTAATTCAGCTGTTTTATTCATTAGTTCCAGTACTTTGGTTTGTTTTTTTTTTTCCAATCTGTTACTTATGACATTTTGTTCTTCAGTTTACTTTCTGAACTTTGCTAATGTGTTTCTGAGTACATTTTATTTCCTTTAAGCATATTTAGCACCATGGTCTGAAAATTAACAGTTCTTTGTGTTATATTAAGAGATTTCCTCTTTTTAGTTTTACTTCTGATTTTTGTGAGTTTTACTAACTTTTGTTGAGTTTCAACAATTATTTTTTTCCTTTTGAAGTTTTGCATTTTTATTATAGGAGTTTTCTGATTGGTTACCTTGGTGACACAGTGCCCCATCACTTGGCTGCCTACCCTCACACTGAGGCCCACACCCACAGGCCACTCTGAGAAATGTAGCACACTGTCTCCACATTTTGAGAGGATAGAAGGAGAATTGATGCCTTTGAGCTGTGGTGCTGGAGAAGAGTATTGAGAATACCATGGACTGCTAGGAAAACAAACAGATTCGTCCTGGAAAGGGTTAAACCGGGTGGCTCCTTGGAGGCAAGGATTCCGAGGCTCCGTCTAACATACTTTGGACATGTAGTGAGGAGAGACCGGTCCTTGGAGAAGGACATCATGCTTGGGAGTGTGGAGGGACGGCGCAGGAAGGAAGGCCCTCTATGAGGTGGATTGATTCAGTGACTGGGATCATTGGGATGGGAGTGTCAGGGACAGTGCGATTGGCACAGGACAGAGCAGAGTTTAGGGCTGTTGTACATAGGGTCTCTATGAGTCGCAAGCGACTCGATGGCACATAACAGCAACAACAACTGTTGAGATGAAACCATCCCATAGCTGGCTTTCCAGTGGGCTTTCAGAGGCACTAAATTTCACAGGAGGAGATTGTCCATCCTTCTCCAGCGGAGTAGCCGACGGACTTGAACATGGTCTTTCAGACATTGGTGTGGTAAGGAATTGTGCTGTCAACACAATGGTCCATGGTTCAAATCTCCAGCTGCTCCGTGGGAGAAAGATGGGCACTTTCCTCCCATAGAATTTACTGCCTTTGAAAACCTACTGGAGGCTCAGTATGGGTTGGTTCTGATTCAGCGATACTGAATAAGAATGATAAGCCACCAGAGTCCCCTCCTGTACTTTTTAAAGCCTTGGTGTTGCAGATCGATGGTAAAGTATTTTTATAATTATTAATAATGAGACAAGAATGAGATAGAACCAGACCTTCCTACAGGCATATCTTTTGAAAACCACTAGATGGCACTCTTTGTACTTTGAGTATTGTGTTAATTTTTTTTTTTTTTACCCCACCTCAGGCTTGATTCTGGAATTCTTTATGAGTGGGGTCCCATGGGGCTTAGATGTGTGAAGATACTGCCATGAGGAGTGGGCCTCCACTTTCATGTGGCAACAGTATGAGTCTGTCTTTCTCTCACTGCTGCCTTTGCATAAACACCTCAGAGCCTCGTTATGAAGAATTAGCTCATTATTAAGACCCTGTTCCAAAATGGTTGTGATGATTGAGAATTCCCAGTGTAAGCAGGTAGGATTGACTGGTTTCTTTTTTTTTTTTTTTTTTTAAGCAACGATGTATTGTTTGACAAAACTATTTTTCAGAGTATGCTAGGAATTATACAACTTAAAAACAAAAACCTCCTATTCAAAATTTCTCTAGATCTATTTAACAAGTCTTATTGTTTAAATAAACATCAAGTTTAAATGCATTTTACATCCATTTTCACACCATCGTGTCTTTTCCTACTGAGTTGACAATTCAATCAACGTTTCCATAGTTTTGTAAACTGTAAATGAACGTTGGCAAAATTAACCATAAGCATCACAATTTGCATTCAGAGATGACTTAAAATGGTTAATTCTGGAGGACACACCAGGATCCATTCTGAACACAAGCTCTCATGTTTTGTAGACAGTAGTTCACATCACACTATCCCATGTATTCATGTACCCATAAAACGTTCATAAAAAGAAGAGAAGGCAAGAAAAAAAAAGCTAAAGACTGGGTTTTTTTCCGTTTGTGGTTAATACGGTGGATGACATTGGATTGTACCTCTTTGGTGATCAAAGGAATGAGAAGGATAACCTCACCTGATGCTAGTGACATCAAGATTGGAGGATTTAAATGAGGGTCAAATGAAAAGAAAAAAAATAGTCCTCCTCATCACTAATCCTCTTATTCTGAATGTGAGCACTTCTTTTTGAAAGTAAGCAGCACATGTAAAGAAAAAGAGCCGGCAGAAAATGGGCATGTGCTGATACAAGAAATTAAACATTTTCATTATTAACCCCAATATCTTCATTTGTGGAGCAAACAAATAAGACATTTTCAATATTAAAGTCTTTAAGGTCTTTTCAGAACTTTCATTTATTCAGAACTTTCACCTTATATTTTTCCAGCTTTCATTTGAAAGATACAGAAACTGCTTTACATTTCCCCATGTGGGGAAAAAGATTTACTACACTGAAATGGCTTCAACTATATCAACTGAAACAAAACTATTGCTTCTACTTAAGCTATGTGAATTCAGTAGTATTTCAACTTGGAGGAAATTAAAGGCAACTCCCCTACCACACACT
>NW_006399883.1:528910-553805 GCF_000299155.1 Elephantulus edwardii
TCAGACTCCAATTATCAAATTAATTTCTCTAAAAAAAAGAAAAAATCTGACAGCAACCTGTCTGGTTGTTCTAGCACATAAATGACCCTGGCTAGATTTTTATGGGGAGTAAAGAGGAAATAGACAATACATGACAGGTTTTCAGTGTGCGTTATGTTGTCCTCTTGCAAAGTGATAGGCAAAATCATACTTGTTTTTACATTTACATCCACATCTATTACACTGGAAAGGGTTTTCATGGCTGTGACATCCCATGTGAATAGTGTGAAGGATACTGTCTGAAAAATACACATCACAGTGCTGGCAGTGGGATAGAAGCTGAGGGTCCTGGAGCAGCAGGGTTGGGACTGGAGCTGGGCTGGCTGTTTCTTAGGCTGGGAATGCTGGTGCGGCCATTTGGTTCGCTGCTGGGCCCTGCCACTGGGCTGAAGTTTCTTTGACAGTGTGGTGGACAAGGATCAGAGGTTGTGGGAGAGAGGCTCTGAGGGATACTGGCTGACACAGCAGAGATGACGGCTTGGGCCTAGGGCTGCCGATTCAGGAAAGGCTTTTCATCTGGGCAGGACACCACATCAGGGGATGCAGGGTTTTGGTTCTCAGGTGGCAAACTGGACAATTGGGCTGCTAGAGCTGAGAGCTGATTTAAAGGTTTGTCCGCTATGAGCTCTTGGGAAACATTTGGGAGACCACCAGTGGGGGTGGCTTTCGCCATCATTTCATAGACATCAGTGTGGTGAGTGGGGATCCCATAGGTGAAATCGTTAAGGTGGTCTGGTTTCTGAACCTCCACGGTGAGTGGACTTACTCTGATTAGCGTTCGTTTGCTATTAGCCCCAACTGCTTGTTTTCTTCTTTAAAACACCCCATCTCTTCTTGCTACCCAAGGAGCACCAGTCCTTTTAATTGGTACCTTTTTATGCTCGCGCCATTGATGACAGGACAGGTTGTTACGGTCACTGCAGTGAAAGGAGCATACATCACGTCTGCATGGTTTTTCTCAGGTATATGAACATATATGGGCTTCCAGGTGACGCTCATAAGTGGATGCAAATGGACGTAGGCGGCACCTTTGAGTTTCTCACCTGTGTGAATTCTAAGGTGCTCGATAAGCCGGGCTGTTGTAGTACCGATGCTTGAGCTTCCCATCAAAGGTCCTTTCAAACCTCTCTACTAACATTGCCGAGTTGTCTTCCAGGGAAACCTCAACAATCAGATCCATTTTGATCACCACCTGTGGCGGCTCCCTGAAGATCCTCTGCTTCTTTGTCCCCTGTAACTGATCCAGAGTCATGTTCACATGATGAGCCAGAGAGTCCCGAAAAGCTTTCACAAGTCCAAAGGCTCTGGTTCGGATTGACTGGTTTCTGAGCTGACCTCGTTTCTCCTTTCCTGCTTCTGTATTCATCTAGACTCTCTTCTCCTGCTGCTGCTATTTGGAGTTTTGAGATCTCAGTCTGTTGATTTTCTTTCATTGTTCAGTGAATTAGTTCCTGGGAGAGTAAAGCATCCACCCACTTTGCCGTCTTCTACCTCTTCCATAGGGTTTTCTATTACTGATGTTTTGAAAATAGAATGCCAGGCCTTTTTTCCCAAGGTAGCTCCTGGTGGACTTGAATCTTCAACTTTTTTTTTTTTAGCAGTCTAATGCTTAACTAATTACACTACCTGGGTTTCCTCCTCCATTTTAAATATCCTATAATTTCTTTAACCAGTTATCTATATTTGAAAATTTAGGTGTGTTTTCAATGTTTTTCTTGGTAGGCATCCTACAATACATATTTATGAGCGTTAATCTGATTATTTCCTCCAGATAATTCCTGGATATGAAATTGCTGGTCCAAAAAGATACACTTTTTGTAAGACTTGATCCATGTTGTTACCTATCTTAAAGAAGAGTACTGCCACGTTTCTTTTGTTCTCTCTAGTCACTATCTTTGAGAGTGCTAGGTTTATTTACACATACTCTGCTGATAATATTCTTTCTAATCTTCTTTTTATAGTTATCTACAGTTTCTGTTGTTTTCTTTATTAATTTTTTTTAAATTTTGTATTGAGATTTTTTAATGAAAGTTTCTGAGAACTTGGATTTCCATTCATTAATAATCTTTACTTTTTACAATTAAAAAAAATTGTTGTAGGATGCTGCTTCCTTGGCATGGATCTTTTGTGTACTTTTGGAAATGAAGCTCATATTTTCCTTTTATCCTATGGCCTTGGGCTGGGGAGTTCCCCCTCAGGGGTGATCCTGACAGCCATTTCCCCTTAGGCCCAGCAGGAGACCCAGAAGGCTGCACTGCGGTACGAGCGGGCTGTGAGCATGCACAACGCTGCCCGGGAGATGGTGTTTGTGGCCGAGCAGGGCGTCATGGCTGACAAGAACCAACTGGACCCTACGTGGCAGGAGATGCTCAACCACGCTACCTGCAAGGTGAGCTGGGGCACCTGCCCTCACGTTTCATGCTGCAGTTTCCACAAACTCCTTTGTTTCTTCTTCATTTCTCTTTTTTTCCCTTTTGCATCCCAATCTTCCTTCAACTATGATTCTGTCTCTCCCAAAACCTATAGCTTGTTGTGTGCCCTGTTTGGCATCTATTACTGCCCATATTGCATTTTCCTTTGACTTAAAATGCTTTCCTGACTGTTTGCAACCTTTGCCTCTTGATGGGTGACTAATAATAAGCTTTTATCTCTGGCAGATGCTTCCCAGTTCTGCTCTCTGTTATATTTATGGTTTTTTTTTAATTCTCTTTTGAAGATGATGTTGTTGTTATGTGCTGTCGAGTCACTTGCGACTCATAGCGACCCTATGTACAACAGCCCTAAACTCCTCTCTGTCCTGTGCCAATCGCACTGTCTCTTACACTCCCATCCCAATTATCCCAGTCACTGAATCAATCCACCTCATAGAGGGCCTTCCTCTCCTGCGCTGTCCCTCCACCCTCCCAAGCATGATGTCCCTCTCCAAGGACCGGTCTCTCCTCACAACATGTCCAAAGTATGTTAGACGGAGCCTCAGAATCCTTGCCTCCAAGGAGCCACCCGGTTTAACCCTTTCCAGGACAAATCTGTTTGTTTTCCTAGCAGTCCATGGTATTCTCAATACTCTTCTCCAGCACCACAGCTCAAAGGCATGAACTCTCCTTCTGTCCTCCCTAGTCAGTGTCCAACTCTCTGATGCATAACAAGCGATTGCAAAGACCATGGCCTGTATCAGGCGCACCCTTAGTCTCCAGAGAGACACCGTTGCTCTTGAGTACTTTAGAGAGGTCCCTAACAGCAGACTTTCCCATCGCGATACGCTTTTTGATTTCCTGACTGCTGGTGCCAAGAGTGTTGACTGTGGAGCCGAGCAAACTGAAGCTGTGAACAATCTCAGTCTCTTCGCCATCCATCCTGACGCTGCCAATTGGTCCAGTGGTGAGAATCTTTGTCTTCTTGACATTGAGCCTCAATCCATACTGGAGGCTGCAGTCCTTGACACTCTGCAGCAGGCGCTTCAGGTCCTCTTCAGTTTCAGCAAGCAGGGTTGTGTCATCTGCATAACGCAGATTGTTGATAAATCGTCCACCAATCTTGACCCCACATTTCTCCTCATAGAGCCCAGCCTCCCGGATAATCTGTTCTGCATATAGGTTGAAAAGGTATGGAGATAGGATGTGTCCCTGGAGTACGTCCTTCCCAATTTTGAACCGTGCAGTGTTCCCTTGCTCTGTTCTGACGACTGCCTCCTGGTCCAAGTATGATGATAGCAAAGTTAAATTTATTGGAGAAGATACGACCATAAAAAAAGTGAGGTGGGTCAGTCCTCCAGAAGTGGAGGACCTGCTCTCTGTTTTATTATGCTTAATTATGACCACTCAAGCATCTGTTTCTAGAACCTTTTCCTGCTTTTGAGTTCCACCATATTCTTTGATTTTTTTTTTCTTCTTTAGTTTTTTCTTCTTTTTAATTGTGATGAAAATATACACATTAAAACATTCATCAGCACAACCTCCACATTTGTAATTCAGTGATGTGGTCACTTTTTTCATGTTGTGCTACTATTCTCACTGTCCTTTTTCAAAATATTCTACGACAAAATATTCTACAATTCTGTGCCCTCAAACAAAAACAAAAACTTTCTTCTTTCCTGATAACCATTAATAATTTCTGGGGTTTTTAATGTATTTGCTTGTTTTGTGTAAATGAGATCATATAATAATTGTCCACCACCTTTTTTTATTCATTGTTGTACATTTTCTTCCTCCCCCCACTAACTCACCTTGTAATGCACCCCTTGTTCCATATGTCTAATTATATATTCCTTTCAGACAGTTCTTCCTCTCATCTGTTCCCATGTAGTTCATTATCTGTCCACTCTTTCCCCATTCTCTCCCCAACTCCCTCTCTTCCAACCCCCATCTGTCCTATTTTGTAATAGCAGTGTTATGCATTATTTGTCCTTATGTGACTGAGATATTTCATTCAGCATAATGTCCTCCAGGCTCCCCCATGTTTTGTAATGTTTTATTAGTTCATTGTTTTTCAATGCTGCATAATACTCTATTGTTTGAATGTACCATAGTTTTTCTATCCACTTATTTGTTGATGGGCACTTGAGTTGCTTGCATCACTTTGCTATTGTGAGTAGCGCAGCAATAAACATGGGTGGGCATACATCTGTTTGAATTGTGGCTCTGGTTTCTTTTATGTATATTAGTAGTAGTAGAATGTCTTGAGAAAGCACTAGACCTCCTTATATAGTGGCTGTACCATTTTACATTCTCACCAGCAGTGAATAAGAGTTCCAATCTCTACACAACCTTATGAGCATTTGTTATTCACTGTCCTCTTGAACTTTGCTGCTGTTGCTGGAAATTGCCCCTTTTCTATCTGTTGTATTTCACTCAGCTTAAACTTAGTATGGTTTAGTCATATTGAGGCATGCATCAGAGCTTCATTTTTCTTTGCGACTAATAGTATTTCATTGAGTGTCTGTGTGTCATTTTGGACAGCTGCTTCTTAGTCTAGGTGTAGGTTTTATGTGAACAAAATTAAGTATTCTGGGATTCCCATTCTTCTCAAGGTAATGCACCTTTTGTTATGGTCCACAGTGAAATGCCTTTACAGAGTCATTAAAACATCTTTTTGATATTCTCTGCTTTTAACATAGATACTTCTTATATCAGCAGTGATATCCTTGGTTGCAGAGTCCTTCTGAATCAAGTTCCCCATTTGATGACCTGTTGTAGCTGTTTTTTGAGTAATCTTCAGCAAGATTTTACTTTGATATTGATGATACACCTCAGCAATTTTTATAGTCTGTTGGCTCACATTTTCTTTTGGGATGGGAACAATTATGGATCTGTTTCAGTAAACTGGCCAGCCAGCCTGTCTTCCAGATTTTTTTGTATAGACTAACAAGCAAGTCCAGGGCTACATCTGTTTGTTGAATCATGTTAATTGGTATTCTGTCAGTTCTTGGGGCTTTATGTTTTGCCAGTGTCTTCAGTACAGCTTGAACTTCTTCCATCATTAACATTTATTTTTGATCATATAATCCTTCCTACATGGTTCTCTATTAAGCCAATTTTTTTTTATTTTATTATTTTTTTTTTGGTATAGGGACCCTGGGTATTCCTTTGATCTCCTTTTTCTAGTTTTATTGTTTTTTAAATTTATTTTGTTTTATACTGATTTACTTACAAAGTTTGTATACATTATTTTTCACACCAGATATTTTGATACTTCCTGCATTGTTCAAGATTTTGCCTGTAAAATCTTTCAGTATTGTTATTGAAGGCTTTAATTTAGTCTTTATTTTTTATGTATTTATTTTTTAGTTTGAGAAATGTTGAGCATGTTCTCTGGCACATATCTCAGACTCAGTCCTGGGACTGGACCCCTTACTATTTCTTTTTAAACTTTCACAGTTCAGCTGTACTGTTAGCTCTTATTATGAACGAGCCTGCACCCAAGAAAAAGAGGTTTGAAGAAAGTTTAGACACCTCCCTTGGAAAAAAGAAATCCCAATGTGATAGCACTCTGAACTCTCCCTTACAGGTTCTTTACATCTGGACAGAAGCTGGACTGGACAGACAGAAAGCTTGATCTTCCATTCAAAGTTGTTTTCAAAAGAAAGAAGAAACCTTAAAACAAGATTATGCATCCATGGATTGTGAAATTCTTAAGTCCTCGAGTGCATTCTGATTTGGGCTGGGGCCAGTATTATTCTAAAACTCCTGTTCATAAGCCTAGCAGCAGGTCAGAAGTTGAATGGCCACAACCTCTTTCTGTCCAAGCGCTAGTCCTTAGAGTCCTCAGTTTTGATGATCTTAACCAGGGTATTACTGCCGCCTTCTGCTCTGGAGAAAACACAGCATGTTGGTTGTTCAGTTAATCTATACCCTTTCTACACATATGAAATACAGTGCCTGTACCGTGATTCATAAACGGCTTCTGTCAGCCAAGGAAATTGATGACCTAATGTGAAGGCCAAATTGTTTGCTTTTCTGGGTGATGCTAATGGAAAAGGTCAGCAAAGCAGTTACATTTGAGCCACTGCATGATACTCAGGAATCTGCTCTCTGGGTCCTAGCGCCTTTGGAGAGGCTCTTCCTTCCCCTTTGAGTGAACTTTTGTCTTGTTGTCAGTGTCAGTTGTACTGTTGTCAAATGTCACCCGACCATGTTGTTGTTAATGTGCTGCTGAGTAGCTTGCGACTCATAGCGACCTGATGTACAACAGCCCTAAACCCTGCTCTGTCCTGTGCCACCTGATTGTCTCTGACACACCTCCCTCCATCACCCCAGTCACTGAGTCAGTCCATCTCATTGAGGGTCTTCCTCTCTTGCACTGTCCTTCACCCTCCCAAGCATGATGTCCCTCTACAAGGACTGGTCCCTTCTTGCAACATGTCCAAAGTATGTCAGACAAAGCTTCAAAATCTTTGCCTACAAGGAGCAGCCCGATTTCACCCTCTCCAGGATGAACTTGCTCATTCTCCTAGCAGTCCATGGTATATTCAGTGTTATTCTCCAGTATCACAGCTCAAAGGCATCTGCCTGACAATCTCAGAGGGGCTGTGCAAGTCAACAAGTGGCTTGTAGATCCTCATGTGGAAACGATCCCAGGTCTTTGCACCTTCCCGATAAGGACTCTTCCTTGTAGTGATTTTCAGAGTCTTGGTAGGCATCCTAACTGGTCCCTTCACCTTCTCCTTTGTGCTTCTGATCAAGTTGGCACACACCTTCTCCAGTGATTTTACGTTGTGGCTGCGTAGGGTAATCCTAATCCAGTGAATGGCCACCTCTGGTTCCACAGGCATCTTTCCTGTGTCCTTAAAAGGCATGGCTGTGGCATGGCTTCCTGACCGACTTGTTCCCCGGGGAGAGCAAACAATGGTCAATAAGGAGCAGGAGTGTAGCTGGGCCACTGCGTCTTCCTCAGCTGATGATTGTCTCTTCCATTTCAGAGATGTCTGCTGGGGCATTTTATTCGGGCATTGCATTGATCACTTTGAGTAGTACTGACATCTTCACTACGTTCAGCCTTTCAGTCCATGAACAAGAGGTATCTTTTCATTTCCCTAGGTTTTCTTTAGTTTCTTTAGTAATGTTTTAGAAATTTTTTTTATGTGTTTTTCACTTTCTTGGTTAAATTTATTCCTAGATACTCTGTTCTTTTTGATGCCACTGTAAAATGGTAACATTTCCTCAATTTCTTTGCTACTTGGTTACTGATGATGTATTGAAACCCAGTTGATTTTTGTGTTAACTTTGATCCTGCCACTTTGCTAAGTTCATTTATTAGTGAACTTCTTAGAGAAGCTCTAATAACATCATATAGAGTCTTCATGGTTTTTTGTATATAGAATCATGGCATCTGCAAAAAGGTGATAGTTTAACTTCCCTCTCTTTTGACGTGTATACTCCTCTCCCCTGACTCTGTCTATATCTTGAATGGTAGTGATGAAAGTGGGCATCCTTGTCTTGTTCTTAATCAGAAAGGTCTCAGCCTTTTTCTCTTGAGTATGATGTGGGTCTTGATTGATAAAGTCTGTTATGTATCCTTTTCCTGGTAGTGTCGTGTGTAGGGACTTAATGCTGCTAACCCAGAGGTTACCCTCCCTGGTGGCTTGAATCCATCAGTGGCTCTGCAGGAGGGAGAAGAGCACTCAGTCCCTTGTGATTTACAGTCTCTAAAAGCCTAATGGAAGATCACCTTCAGTCACCTTTGACTGGACAGCAATGAGCTGTGAGTTTCTTTTCCGAGCTCCCGTGAGAGAGGGTGTTGAAATTGTGTCCTGAAGTGTAGGGTGGAGTTCTGGATTCTCTTCTGCTTGGGATGTGGCGTTATACAGGATCTTGGTTCTGGCTGTATGAGCTCTCTATTCAAGTGTCGCTCCAGGCTGTGCACATTCAAGGTATACAAACATGGAAACCCCATGCAGAGAACTGTTGTGGTTTCCCACAGAGATACTCCTTTTTAATCTTCCCGGGACCCCAACCCTAGGTCTCTCTGGGATGAGAGCTGCTGCAGAAATGCTTGTACACAGACACACATTCCCACGGAAAGGGGTTTGGAAAAGCTCTAGGATCCTTCTCTTGCAAACAGCAAAATTGAATGTGAAGTGGTGTAGGTGTGTAAGAGCACTCAGAACCCTGCGTGGAGCATGCGGGAGAGGTGTGTGAGTGACGTGCAAGGACTCAGGGCCTGGAAGTTTTTACAGGTGCAACAGAGATAGAACAAACATCTTTTAAAAATTTTCGTTTTATATTATTTTGCTTACAAAGTTCATATACATTATGTTTCACACTATTCTTCATTCACATTGTGTATCATACACAGTCATTCCCATTCATTATCTTTAATAAAGTTAACCGCCATTTAATTCTGCCCACCATTACTTGTCTTTTCAGGTCCCAGATCTTTCCTGTGTCCTTTTGTTATTTCACCCCTACCCATCCTTAGTCCACTGTTCCCACCCCTTCCCCCTTTGGATCCTCATTTACTGATTATCCTCTTTTTAGAATAGTGGTCTTGTGCAGTATTTTTCCCTATGAAACTGAGTTAGTTCACTCAGCATAGTGCTCTTCCAGGCTCTCTCAAGTTAGGCAGTGATTTTCAAAATCATTGCTCCTGAGTGCTGCATTGTATTCCATTGTGTGAATGTACTGCAGTTTCTCAATCCATTCTGTTGTGGTTGGACATTTGGGCTGTTTCCATGTTCGTGTGTCGGTGACTAATGCTGTTGTGAACATTGGCGTATAACATTTATGTTTCAGTTCTGATTTCCTTGAGGTATATTCCTAGTAGTAGAACAGCTAGATTATATAGAATTTCTATGTTCAGCTTTTTGAGGAAATGCCAAATTATCTTCTAGAGTGATTGTACCATTTTACAATCCTACCAACAGTGTATGAGAGTTCCTCCCTCCCCACATCCTCTCCAACATTTATTGCTTGCTGCCCTCCTAAACCTTGCCATGGCTACTGGGGTGACATGGTGTCTCATTGTGGTGTTGCTTTGCATCTCTCTGATTGCCAGTGATTTTTAGTATGTCTTTATGTGTCTGTTGGCCATCCCAGTGTCTTCCTCTTTGAAAACTCTATGTCTTTTGCCTATTTTGTAACTGGTTTATTGGTCTTTTTGTTCTGGAGGTTCTGTACTTAGATGTTCTGATGCACAAAGACCAGCTGTTTTCCTCAGCATCTCCAGAGCTCAGGGCTTCAGCTCACTGATGTGTCTTTCCCTTCTTTCTCCTTGATTCTATGTGGACCCAGGTGAATGAGGCAGAAGAGGAGCGGCTGCGTGGCGAGCGAGAGCACCAGCGGGTGACACGGCTGTGCCAGCAGGCCGAGGCTCGGGTCCAGGCTCTGCAGAAGACCCTCCGACGGGCCATCGGCAAGAGCCGCCCCTACTTTGAGCTTAAGGCCCAGTTCAGCCAAATCCTGGAGGTAGTTGAGTGGGGACAGGAGGGAGAGTGGTTAATCAGGAACTGGAAGAAGGGGCCAGGCGGGGAAGTGAGGCAGAGAGGAGGGGAGACACAGTTCTTTCTTTCTTCTGGAGCCACCCTCTTTTTTGAGGTGTGTAAGACTTGTGGTGGGGTATGGTGTTGGCTCCCATACATAGAGTAAAACAACAGGATAAGAGACAGGCTAGAGATTGATGGCAGAGAATGCTGCTGAACAGGGGAAAGTAAGCCGGAAGAAAGGTGAGAACCAGGGACTGGGAAAGAGAGGACAGTGCTGAGTATATACTTACTATGGAATCAGTTTTGACTGTAACAGCCTAGAGCTAGGTCCGATTTTACAGGTTAAAGGCATTGCCTTTTACACTGCCAAGTCCACCCAGGACTTCACATACCAACCACAAGCTTTGGGATCCTCATTGCCACTTCTCTACACATTTGAGGATTCCCCTTACCCACTCAGGTGCATAATTCACTAGACTCAACTACAACTCAGCAGAGTGCTATACCTACAATTATAGTTTGATTACAGCAGAATGATAGATAGACATCAGTACCAACCCAAATAAGAGAAACATAAGATCTGGAAGGCTTCAAAAGGTGAAGTCTCTTCTTTTGGAGTCAGGATGTCATCCTCCCATTACATCAGACCTCGATCGTCAGTCAAGAAAACTTCCCGATCCTCGGTGCCCAGCGTTTTTATTGTGGCTTCACTGTGGACACGTGATTGATTGACTTTTTCTCAGTGAGCTAGCACTCAGTCTCCATCGCTCCTTTTTTTCCTGAGGGCCTGCTATCCTCCCTGGACTGGTAGTGTATTCAGGTGTGGTTAGGAGCCCACCATGAATGACAAAAGCCCCCCCCCCCCCAGTCATTTGGGTAATTCCTGGGGCTTAAAAGAGAACTCTCAGATACAAGCAACAAAAGCCAAAATCCTGGAGTAAGGTTAATTCATCACCCCACACTCAGTTAATGGGGATGGAAGAGAAGCACCAGCAGGTGGGGATGAGGGCCTAGGACAGAGGCACTGGAAGGTACAAGGGTGAGGCCAGGAGAGGAGTGTGTCAGCTGATGGTAGCCCCTACATGCCTCAGTGGCTCATGGGGGACAGTGCAGGAGGGCCGTGGGAGGGTGTATGTGGAAGGAAGTTTTTATGGGTGTGAGAGAGGAAGCTTGTTTATGTCTCAGCACTGAGTTCTGAGCGGGGCTGGTGGGATCTACGTAGCTCCAGGTTCACCTCAGAATGCCCTATCCTCTGCAGGAACACAAGGCCAAGGTGACAGAACTGGATCAGCAGGTGGCCCAGGCCAAGACCTGCTACTCAGTTGCCCTGCGGAACCTGGAACAGATCAGCGAGCAGATTCATGCCCGACGCAGGGGCTTGCCAGCCCACACCTTGGGTCCACGTCGATCCTCCCCTGTTGGGGCTGAGGCTGGCCTGGAAGGCAAAGACGGGGACAGTGGGATTGAGGGTGCCGAGGGTGGGGGGCTGGATGAAGGAGGCAGCTTGGGGCCTGGCCCCGCCCCTGACACGGACACACTAAGTCTGCTGAGCCTGCGCACCGTGGCCTCGGACCTGCAAAAGTGTGACTCGGTTGAACACCTGCGGGGCCTTTCGGACCACGCCAGCTTGGATGACCAGGAGCTGGGGCCCAGAAGTGGGGGGCGCCGAGGAAGCGACGGTGGGGCTCGTGGGGGCCGCCACCAGCGCAGTGTCAGCCTGTAGTCGATGTCTTGAGAACACTGTCCCACTCAGGTGCCCCTCTCCTGGGGCTGGCCCTTCCCCCAAGTCACCTGCAGTGCTTCCCTTTGAGAGGCTGGCTAGGTCTGGAGTGCTCTGTCTGCCGTGGCTTTCTCACAGCGTCCCCCCACCCCCAGGTGGCAGCTCTCACCTTGCCTTACCTCCGAAGTTTCACTTTTGGCTCGCTCTCTTTTCCTGCTGGTTCCTCTCAGTCTAAGGAACTCTGTCTTTCACTTTCATTCTTCTGTCTGATCCTTTCTTCCATTCCTCTGGCTTTCCTCAGCCGTGGAACTTGATCTTGAAGGTGTAGGGAAGTCTGTTAAGAGAAGTGGGTGAAGTAGGGCTGAGTCCTGTTCTAGCTGCCCCCAGTCTGAGTGACTAGATGGGTCCCTCACATTGTCTCCCCACCTCAGGCAACCCTGGTGACACTAAAGAGCCCTCTTGGAAACCCTGCATTTATGTCTTCCCACACTGCCCAGAGTATAACTCCTAAGACAGACTCCTCCCTTGAAAACACTATCCTTCTGTTCAGTGTTAGCCTCATGACTCTAGCGGCTCTGGTACATGTACCCCAAAGCAGGACTTACAGGGTAACTGTCAGGAAAGAGGAAACCCAAGCCCAGAATCAGTGTAGTGAACACTAAGTCCAAGCTGGCTGGCTCTATTCACGTTTCACCAGTCAGACTGGGTCCCTTCAGATTGCAAAGGTGCTATTGGGAGTGGGTGTGAGGATTTAATTATGTCCTGATGATGGAGGCCCCCACCATTCCTGGTCCTCATCCCCTTGCGGAGGAGTGAGGTTTACCTTTCCTGGGTAGAGCAGCTGAACTGAATTTCAGCACGCTTCTGCAGGGTGACATAGGGATTTTGGTGCTCAATTGTTCTCGCTGGCTCTTCCTCATACCAAACAATTTTTTCCCTCCAGGATTCCTTGGGGAGTGTTCAAGTACGGCTACCCAGCCTCCTATGTCCCCTGCTGAAGGGATGCAGAGTCCTGGGTCCTGACCCTCTACAGACAGCCCTCAGTGCCTTGTGCTGCTCCCAGGCTGCAGGGAGAGGTGTGAGAACCACACCGGGATGGGAGTGCCTTGGGAGAGCCAGGCTTTCTCTTGTTTGACCCCGGTGTGAGAGCGGGGCTCTGCACAGGTGTATGTTGGTCTGTCCTGTTCCTCCACGTGGAGGGCACCTTCATAACGAGTGTCTCCATGTCCTCTGGTTCAAGGAGAACGGTCATAATGAGAACCACAGGTTTGAGGTGGCCTTTGAGTGGAGAGGGGCAAGGGAACAAGGACAAGAGTGTATGTGCGCGTGCTTGCATGTGCAGGTGTGTGGGCGAGATGGTCTACTGCTGGTTTTATTTAAATAAAATAGTTTATGTAACAGTAATGTTTACTGTCCCTGTCAGAATTGAGGATGAGGTAGGTGGAGAAAAGCAAAGAGGGCTCTTGAGTCTTTTGGGAGTCATCATCTGAACCCAGAGTTGCAGGATAAACTGGAGGGAAGCAGGCTAGGGTAGGTGGGAGACATTCCAGGTGGAGAGGTGGGTGGTTGCACTTCCGTGGCCAGGCATCCTTCAGATGATGGCAGGTGACATGGATAAATGGTGCTGGTGATGGGCTCACGGGCACAAAGAGGAGGATGCAGGGTCAGGGTGAGTAATGTCAAATCATGGAAGTCCAGGGGGAGAGATGGTGCTGGAAGAGGTGGGATTCTGTATGTGCCACAGTGCCTCAGTGTGAGCCTGAAAGAAAAGGGAGTGCTAGATTGGTAAAGTATAAATAATGTCCAGTTCACTTTCCAATAAATGGTGGGGATTTTGGGTCCATAGAACGTCCAGCACATAAAATGAAAATTAGTCATTGTCTACCCAAAATTCACACAGCACTGTATATAGGTGACTTCCAAATTGGGCTTGACCCGATTGATGGAGAGGGTGGAATTGAATTCTTTTGGACTCGTGGTTGGAGATAACTTTGAAATATGGTGAAATCTGGTCTGGAGATGAGAAGATGAGAATTTAAATAGCTGAATAGATAGGGAGCAGAAGGTTTTGTGCTGAGCTGTGAGGTAATACCAGCATCCAGAGCCAGATGAAGGTGTGGTCAAGGAGCTCTCTAGGAGAAGGTGAAGGACCTTGTTTGGAGAGTGCCAATGGAGCTGAAAGATGGGTGCAGGTTTAAAACTGGAGTAACATGAGGACAAGGCAGTGATGATGACCCAAACTTGATCAATGTCCCTGAAGAGGTGGCAGTCAATGCCAAACATGAGTGGGGCCCTCACTTTGTGCTTAAATATGATCTAGCTCAAAGAACTGAAGAGCAAATTCAAACCTCGAATTGCTATAATTAAGGATGCTTTAGGCAGAATTTTAAATGATCCAGGATGTATTAAAAGAAGATGGAAAGAGTATACAGAGTCACTATAAAGGAATTGGCAGATGCAGAAGAATTTCAGGAAACAACATATGAGCAAGAGCCTATGGTGATGAAGAAGTTCAAGCTGCTTTGAAGGAAATAAAAGAAAAAAAAATAAAGCCCCAGGAATAGATAGTATACCAGTTGACGTATTTCAACTAACTGCTCTGGACGTGCTCACCAAGTTGTGCCAAGAAATCTGGAGAACAACTACTTGGCCAACTGACTGGAAGAGACCTAGATTTGTTCCCATTCCAAAGAGAGTTGACCCAACAGAATATGGAAATTATCGAACAATATCATTGGTATATACAAGCAAGATGCTGCTGAAAATTATCCAAAAACGACTAAATAGCACATCAGCTCAGAACTGCCAGAACTGCAGGCTGGGTTTAGAAGGGGTTGTGGTACTAGGGACATTGTAGCTAATGTTAGATGGAGCTTGACTAAAAGCAGGGAATACCAGAGAAATGTCTGTGTTTCATTGACTATGCCAAGGCATTTGACTGTATGGATCATAACAAACTGTGGCTGACTCTGAGAAGAATGAGAATCCCAGAACATTTGATTGTGCAAATGTGAAACCTATACTTGGACCAAGAGGCAGTTGTCAGAACAGAGCAAGGAAATAGTGCATGGTTCAAAATTGGGAAAAGTGTATGCCAGGGATGTGTCCTATCTCCATATCTTTTCAACCTGTTGGCAGAACAGATTATCCGAGAGTCTGGGCTCTATGAGGAGAAGTGTGGCATCAGGATTGGTGGAATATCTATTAACAATCTGCATTATGCAGTTGACACAACTATGTTTGCTAAAATTGAGGAGGATCTGAAGTGCTTGCTGCAGAGGGTCAAGGACTGCAGCCTTCAATATGAATTAAGGCTCAGTATCAAGAAGACAAACATTCTCACCACTGGGCCAATTGGCAGCATCAGGATGGATGGTGAAGAGATTGTGATTGTTCACAGCTTTAGTTTGCTTGGCTCCACAGTCAACACCCTTGGCAACAGCAGCCAGGAAATTAAAAGACATACTGTGATGGGGAAGTCTGCTGTTAGGGACCTCTCCAAAGTACTGAAGAGCAATGGTGTCACTCTGGAGACTAAGGTGTGCCTGATAAGAGGTCATAGTCTTTGCAATCACTATGCTTCAGAGAGCTGGAAAATGACTAGGGAGGATAGAAGGAGAATTGATGCCTTTGAGCTGTGATGGTGGAGAAGAGTATTGAGGGTACCATGGACTGCTAAAAGGACAAACAGATTCATTCTGGGCTGCTCCTTGGAGGCAAGGGTTCTGAGGCTTCATCTGACATACTGTAGACATGTTGCAAGGAGGGACAGGTCCTTGGAGAGGGACATCATGCTTGGGAGGGTGGAGGGATAACACAGGAGGGGAAGACCCTCTATGAGGTGGATTGATTCAGTGACTGGGGTAATGTGGGTAGGTGTGTCAGACACAGTGTGATTGGCACAGGACAGAGCAGGGTTTAGGGCCGTTGTACATAGGGTTGCTATGAACGGCACATAACAACAACAATCAGAGGGGGCTTCCCTGACCTGGTTTCTGAACTTAATTCTGAAATACAGATATGTGCTTTAATATGAGAAATACAGAATATTGCTTGTTTACTAAAAAGGCAGCTGCAAGTGTGCATGGCTTTGTGCCAATGTGAGGATCAGCCACCTTAGGCAGCATAGGACCTGTGAATCTTCTGAAATGGAGAAGTCCCAGAAAACGGGCTGAGGTCTGCCTACCTCCTCTTTTCCTTACAAAGTAACTTACTAGATATGTCACCCCTCTGTGGGCCATAGATGAGTGGGGAGAGGTCATGGGTGAGTTAAAGCCAATGGAGCTTCCCACTTGTGGAAGAGCAAACTGTGGCAAAACATTCCAGTAATTGATTAATGGGCTTAATAATTGTGGCTTACACATCTCCTCACTTAACAACCTGGCATAGGTAATTCCACCCGTTTACAGATGAGGAAGCAGTGGTCTAGCCTCAAAATAGTGGAGCTTGGCTTCAATTCAGGCTCCTGGACTTGAATCCAGATTAGAGGCCCTTCAGTGAAAAGAATGGGAGGTGAGGACATGGTGACAGTGGGTGGAGCCACCTATTAGTAAGGTTACTGGGAAGAGAAACAAGTACAGCAGGAAGGTTACGATGAGCACGAGATGGTGTAGGTGGCACCTCACCCTTGTTCTGTATGGTGCTGGCTAACTTCACAGGCCCTGTACTATGTTGCTCACATGTGGAGCTGGGGCTGCCACTGTAGTCGACCTAACACTGCACACATCTGTTGCCTAAAAGAGCTCAGAAAATGTGCTTTTACTTTTCCCAGTTTGAATCTTTGCCAGGCAACTGTACCATTACTGAGTCTAGGAGGTCAGATTCTGAGGCAGTCTCAGGAACAAATGCCCAATACACTGAGGAGACTCCTCTATTTCTCCATTTTAAATGGGTTTAATAATTGTGTTTCGTATGATCATTTTGCCTAATAATGGGGAAATCTACGTGTGCTGAGCACAGATGTTTGGTGATGTTTGGTGACATCGTGAGCCTATGAACAAAAAAGCGCCATCCTGGTGATCTCCACCATACTCGAGCCTGTTGTTGCAGTCCCTGGGACCGTCTTATCTCATTGAAGGTCTTTCTTTTGCTGAACCTCTGATTTTCCAAGCGTGATATCTTTTCCCAAGGAATGGTGCTTTCTCAGAACATGTCCAAAGTATGTGAAACAAAGTTTCACCATCCTTGTGCCCTTGGATTCTAGGGGCAATTAAAAAAAATTATTATTAATTTCAATGAAAATTTACAGAGACTTTGTATTTCCATTCATTCATTGTTGCACTTTTCTCCCCTCCCAACCCTCCCCCTTCCTGTACCCTACCCTCTTTGAAAAGTAAAAGAATAATTCTTTCATTCTTTTACAATCCCTCCCCCCAGATCCACTCCACTATGCAGCCTTCGCTCTGGACTCCCATCATGACAAAAATACCTAGTCACATATCCCTTTTCTCCCTCATCTGTTTCAGTATAATATACATAATTAAATTCATCTTTCTCAGTCTCCTCCAAGCCCCGAGGTCAGTCCTGTTTTACAACAGTGGCACCATGCAGTATTTGTCCTTTTGTAACTGAGATACTTCACTCAGCATAATGTCCTCCAGGGTCACCCATTTTGAATAATATTGCATGAGTTCCTTGTTTTTTCAATGCAGCGTAGTAGTCCATCGTGTGAATATACTACAGCTTCTCTATCCATTCACTTGCTCATGGGCACTTAGGTTGTTTCCAACCCCTTGCTATAGCCATGATAAACATGGGTGTGTATATATCTGCATGAATGTCAGTTATGGTCTCTTTGGGGTACATTCCCAGTAGTGGAATTGCTGGGTCAAATGGTATCTCTATTTGCAGCTTTTTGAGAAAGCGCCATACCGCCTTCCACAGTAGTTGCACCATTTTACACTTCCACTAACAGTGAATAAGGGTTTCAGTTTCTCCACAACCTCGCCAGCATTTGTTGCTTGCTGTTCTGTTAAATTTTGCTATTCTGTCTGGGGTGAGATGGTATCTCATAGTTGTTTTGTAGGGGCAATTTTTTATGTCCTCAGAGGTTTTAGGATACCGTGAATTTTACCTGAAAATTAGACTTTTTCTTGTACTGGCCACAGTACAAGGGGCTGTATAAAGACTTCACTGCTGCTTAAGGTTTCTTGTGGATCGGGGCAGGTAAGGTGATGGCTGGAAGGTGGATTCTCTGACTGTCGTGGTTATATTATGTCGACAGAGGGCAGCAGAGAGCTGTTCATAAGAGAATTGGGTCGGCTGTTTACAAATTGTACATTGGTTTGCATACAAAATCGGTGTACATTGTCTTTCACACATTCCTTCATTCGTTGTGATTCATATGATAATTCACACGCATTGTGTTTTATAAAATTAATCACCATTGATCTATGCCCACTATTACTACATTGTCATTTCAGCTCCTCATTGGATTCTTCCTAATTCCTTCACCTCTTCTCTCTGCCCACCAAGCGCTGCCATCCCAGTGACTTAACCCCTCTCTCAACACTCTACTGCTTTTTTCCCTTCCCCTCCCTCCTTTGGACTTATATACACATTTTACTAGTTACCCTTCTGTTTACAATAATGATCTTATACAGTATTTATCCTTATGAGACTGAGTTCACTCAGCATATGTGGTCTACTTTCTGATGAAAGAAAGTTGGTCTCATTTGTTCTCCAGGGCTGTGAGAAGAGCCTGAGAAATGACTCCTGTGGGTGAAAGCAAATTAAACCCAAACTTGAAGCTGATTCCCTCTCATGGAAGCTTTCCATCGTGTTTCTGAAGCTGTGAATTTAAATGGGAGCAGGTTGCTCATATTTCTTCCATTAAGCTGCTGGTGGATTAAAACCGTTACCCTTCCATCTGGCTGCCCAACATATAACCCACTATGTCACCAGTGTTGCTTCGTGAGGGTGAGGTGGAGTGACATTATCAGAGTGGGACCCTCTTTGTTGTTGTCCTGAGCCTCTTGGATCTGGAGTGTCCTTGTAATTGTCAGCTGTAAGTGAGAGCTGGGCCAGGTCTTTGAGGTGTAGCTAGTCTGGGGAATTCCCTCATGACTTCCTTTTGTGCTAGAGATGTTTGTTGCCAGCTGATGCTCTGTTCTCAGAGTTCACCTATTTCCTTATCCTCCCTCCTCTCCTGCCCTTCTGCCTTCCCCTAGCCACATTCCATATCCCACTCCTTATAAAAATGACTGGTTTCCCTCCAGCCACACCTTCTCACCATTCCAGAGCACAACTCATCGTACTATGTCCTGTGGCAAAGGTGAGCCCTAGAGACTAATTCTGTGGCTGGAAAAATGGATGCATTTTAGCGAATTAAACACCAGGAACTTTCAGGATGCAAAAAAGTGTAGAGGTTGTTAGGAACATTGTGATGTGCACAGGTGATCAGGGCAATAAAAATAAGACTAAAGGGCTGTAATCAAGGTTCTAGGGGCCTGGGGAAAAGAGCTAGACTTCCAGCAGGGCTCTGTTCTCTGAGGGTTCCAGGTTGTGCCTGGTTTCTGCCTGGCAAAAAGGTGTCTGGAATCTTCCCTCATCATTCAGATCTTCCTGTTCCCAAGCTTCATTCCTCTGAAATTTCCACTCTCCACCAAACATCTGTCCCAACTGACTTCTTTATGGCAGTGTTCCCCTCAAATTGTTAAACTTCCGACCGGTGGTTTAAGGCTTGACTTATGTTCCCTTTCCCCGCCTCCTTTTTCTATTCTTCCCCAGTTTTCTTTCTTTTTCACAAAGGGTCTCAATTTTGTGTGTGTACTAAAAGATTCATTTTTTGGGGGGTAGATTTTTAACCAATGGCATTCCAACCCAGTTCAATTTAGTCTCCCCCTGACCTAAGCTGAAGTATTGTTTATTGCTTCATAAGCATATGAATCTTGGACAATGAATAAAGAATACCAAAGAATTGATGCCCTTGAATTATGCTGTTGGCAAAGAATATTAATTATACCATGAATGGCTGAAAGAACAAACAAATCTGTCTTGGAAGGAGTGCAGCCTATGCACTTGTTAGAACGAAGGATGGTGAGATTTTGTCCTCCATACTTTGGACTTACTAGGGAAGGCCAGTCCTTCATTGGAAAAGGGTATCATGCTTGGAAAAGTAGATAGCAAAGGAGAGGAATTTCTTCAATGATTTGGATCGACAGGTACTGCAACATGGGTTTAAGCCCCATGGAGATCGTAAGGGTGCAGAACTGGGTGAGATTTCAGTCTGTTGTGCGTAGGGTTTGAGCCTGACTTGAACGTACTTAACAACAGTTCACTCGGGACTTTCTTGACTTATTGCAGAACTGGCCCACAGTTGAAGACAAATGTCCTATTAGTCCTAAGATTCTTGGAAAGACTAAGAGTTACTCCCAACTCCATCTCACCTAATACGTTCAGGAGACATAAGTGAAGTGACTAATGTGATTTGTGATCTCAATCTAGAAACTCTCTTGTTTTATTGTGATTTGAGTAAAAGTTTAGAACGCTAATTCAATATTAATACATTTTTTTTTAAATTTTATTTCCTTTGTCATGTGCTGTCAGATCAGATCAACTGGCACAAGAGGAGATTTCCTGTCCTCCAGCAGGGCATCTGGTGGATTCAAACCATGTGCCTTAAGGGTTGCAGCACAGCTTCTTTGCCACTAGGCCACCAGAGCGCCCTCATATTTTGTTGTTTTATTAAGTGAAAGTACTCCTGAGGGTGAAAGTAGGCAGGCAGAAGCCGGCATTGTCCCAGTTGAGCCAAGATGTCTGGTTCAAGTATTCGGTGGTGTGGACTGGGTAGAGAACTGAAGTACTGAAAGCACTAGGCCACACTGTTGACCTGCCTTTTGTGAGGTCTGTGTGCACATGAATGAGCGAGTTCACTGAACGTCGGTATTCTAGTCTGGAAAAAGAAGCCAAGTTTGGTGGAATCTCTAGAGAGCTCTGATAGGCAGTTCGAATCCACCAGCTGCTCGGGAGGAGGATGAGGGAGTCTCATCCTGTGCAATTTACTGCATCTGAAAGCCTTTTGGAGCCTCAGATATGAGTTAGTTCCAACTTGACAGTATATAACAACTACAACGTTAGCTAATTGTTAGCTAATTAATGTGCAGTTGGTGGCAAGATATGTGAGAGGACCTGAGTTGACAAAATCTAGGCTTAGTTGGTAGCTTGAACCATATAGCACATGAGATGGTGAATGTGTCTGCAGAGATGCTTTAGAGTTAGAGAACTCTGAGGCCAGAGTTGGTTAATGCTCGGCCCAAAGGCAGTCAAGGGTGGGTTTTTTTCCTATCTTAAAGAGAAATTCCCTCTCTTTAAGGAAACCTATCCTATCTTCATGGCCTTTCTTAGTGCGTCAGTCCTTCCAATGGGGCAGACTTGGGGGTGAGGAAGGAACTATGACCAAGGAACGGGGTGGGGGGGGTACCAGACTATGAATCTCCATCCAGAAGGCATTCATTCACCACAGAGTGTAGCTGCTAATCCAACTGACTCAGAACTGACCCTCCAGCAGGTTTTTCGAGGGTGTTTCTCATACAGGAGGAGATGGCCACTTTCTTCAGAGAAAAAAAACACACACACAAAAAAATCATAAAAACAGGAACTCTCTGTAATAGAGAAACCACAAAACCTGATTGGAGAGAGTTAAGAAAGTGAGGAGGAAGAAAGATATGAAGCGAAATGAACTCAGCTGTTTCCCCATTTAGGAAAGAGTAACAATCAAGGACAGTATAGGGTCACGGAGTTTGGCATGAAAGAAGATAAATACACTTTATCAGTTGTTGTTTTATTTCAAATGCCTTTTCAAAGTCACTCTTTGAGGTCTGCTTGACATTTCTGTGGTAACCTAGTAGCTCTTTGAGGTCTGTGTTACCACTGGAGGTATAAAGTTCTTTCCATGCTCAAAAGAAGGCATTTCAGATGTACCAGCAGTGGAACTGAAATTCTCACAGAAACTTAGATTGGGAGAAGGAGGAGAGGAGATAATGGAGGAACTTACTGGCTGGAGGCTCATGAAGTTTGTTTGGATTCTCAGAGGCTGCCTCACACACATGCGAACACATCTTGCACCATTTCACCTTGGATAATCTGTTGTGATTTTAAAATCTCAACCTCCTTTGAGGGAGGCCAGAAACCTTCCTTCCTGGATGCCAGAGGTGGTACTGTTGACAGTCCCCACTCCTGTCTGGCCTTCCATCAACAACCTCTGCTCCTTTCACCTGATCTTCCATTCCTTTCCCTTGTGAGCTCACTCTCTCACAGAGCCACTCATAGCCAATCTATCAGTGTGCTTTCAGAGGCTGTAAATTGTACAGGAGGAGATTGTTCGTATTTCTCCTGAGGAGCCACTGGTAGAGTCAAACCTCTACAGAAGCAGCGCCATTGGATTAGCAGCTCGACTTCTATGGCCTGCACGGGTCACAAACCTCTCCTGCTCCTTCAGGTTGCATCTGAGCAGGAGGGATCCTTGACTGCCCAGTCAGAAGGAATATGTCAACAGGAAAGGGCGTGAAGGCTAAGGATGGTGCCCTTTAAAGAAAAGAAGCTACATTTTAATTATAGCCACAAAATTAGAAAGTTTTAAGAAAAGTAATCAGTCTCATTGTCACCTTGGACATGCATTATCAGTTTTTCCTGAGTTGAATTTGCTTTCTTCCCCTTAAATACTTAAAGACACATCCAGAGACCAGGAAGAGGTAAAAAACCAAAACCGAAACCAAAAACTCACTCAAACTTGCTGCCTTTGAGTCTGAACTGACTCAGAACTGACCCTCCAGCAGGTTTTTCGAGGGTGTTTCTCATACAGGAGGAGATGGCCACTTTCTTCAGAGAAAAAAACACACAAAAAAATCATAAAAACAGGAACTCTCTGTAATAGAGAAACCACAAAACCTGATTGGAGAGAGTTAAGAAAGTGAGGAGGAAGAAAGATATGAAGAGAAATGAACTCAGCTGTGGGAAAGGACCTAGGCGGGTAAATATCTACAAGTGGCAGAAATAGTAGCAGATCTGGGTGTTCACAGATAGATACTTGGACACTAATTGCACCCAGGTTAGATTTACAGCCTCTCTTATCTCGATCTGTCTTGAGATTTTTAGATGTGGTAGTTCCTTGAACTACTTATAGTTTGCAGCTGCCTGCTGACCAGAGGTTTATTGCTCTGGTGTTAAGTAAATCATGATAAACCTTGTTCAGACGTGCCTCACCCTGCTTGACTCCAACAGTCTTTGCTATCCAGTAATAGGAAACCATATCCTGTGAGTAAATGTATCCATGATCAATTGCTGGTAGAGCAACTTTCAAATTGAAAGTCCTGGAACTTTTATGGGGTGGGGGACCCATCTTTTGTAATAAGTGGAAGACAACCAAAAATCTGTAGAGACAAGTAAATCCAGAGTCACATCAAGATTGTCTAAAAAAACCATTGGACCAGAAACCATTTAGTCCATATATATTTTTTATAATTAAGTGCCTTTGTTGTTGAGAAATCCACATAGCAAAACAGGCACCAATTAAATAGTTTCTACATGTGCATCGTGCATGGAAGGGTGGACGGTAGTGCAGGAGAGGAAGACCCTGGATGAGATGGACTAACACAGTGAGTGGGGTAAAGAGGTAGGTGTGTTACAGACAGTGAGCTTGGCTTAGGATACCACAGGGTTCTGAGCTGTTGTTCATAGGTCAAGCAACTTGACAGCATGCGACAACATGTGCATTGTTTATATTCTTTGAGTTGTGCAATTTTTCTCATCCTTCTCTGTTCCTTCCCATTAACATAAACTCAGTAGCCCCTAAGGTTCTGAGTTATGTGATATTTTGAGTTTCTGTGCTTATTTTGACCCAATACAAAGTTCTTAAAAGAGTGTAATGCTCTAGTGGAGTGGACTGGGGGGGGGGCAGGGATTGTATAATAGTGAAAGAATTTTTTTTTTACACTTTTCAAAGAGAAGAGCCAACTGAGGGGAGGGGTGGGCAGGGAGAAAAGTGTAAAAATGAATTAATAGAAATAAAAATGAAAAAAGAATGTAATGCTCAAGACAGATATTCTTCACTAATAAGCTATTGCTTAGTTTTAAAAAGACTTCAGAACTTAATTTTGGTGTGAAGTTGAAAGATTATTCTAAGCAATACTGCCAGGGATTCATTCACCTTTAATGGCTCCAGAAAATCAGGATTCCATGGGAATCAGAAATTCAATTCTGCATTTCTCCTTTTGGTCAGTGTTCTTTTACAGAATTTTGGTCAAAATTCTAGTGGTGGTAGCTAGTAGCATCCTGAAGACATGTCAGAGAAAGCAATTTTTGTTCTTTTTTTTCCATTTTATTTTATTAATGTTTTGTGTGTGTACCATCAAATCAAATCTGGCTGGTACAGGAGGAGATTGCCTCTCCTTCTCCAGCAGAGCATCTGATGGATTTGAACCTCATACCTCTGAGATTGCAGTGCAGCTTCTTGCCACTAGGCCACCAGAGCTCCCTAGAGAAAGCAATTTTTAATGAAGGCAATTAGCTACACATTCCAAGTCCTCTTATTCCTGAGGGGAGCTCTGGTGGTCTAACGGGTAAGGAGTTGTACTTCTAACCCAAAGGCAGGGGCTTCAAATCCATCAGCACTCTGTGGGAGAAAGATGGACTGTGTCCTCTCATGATATTTATAGCCTCAGAAAATCTGCTAGAGGGTCAGCTACGAGTCAATTCCAATTTGACAGAATGTAACAAGCACTGCCTATTCTTGAATAACTTCTCTTTCTTCAGGTAAATAAAGTTTAGTTTTTGTGCCTTAAATGGCTTCTTGCAAGCTTTTAAGACCTAGGCACTACGCAATGAATTATGAGGTAGAACAGAAGCACTAAGCCATAAGTTAGGCCAATTACTTGGGGTGTCTTATGAAACCATGTCTCAATATTTCTATTACAAGAAATTCAACAATTTGGGTTTTTGGAAGGAGAGGGATCATTGTTGTAAATACAGTTTTCACAACTTTTGCTAATTCAACTTCTTATAGGGGTACAACTCATGGACATTAATTACTATAATCAGCTGTGCAACGTAGCCATTAATGATGTTCTTACCAGGCCCGGAGCTGAACCGATACTAATCCCAAGAGTCTCAAAACACAAGTTAGAAATGCTGGCGAGGTTGTGGAGAAACTGGAACCCTGATTCACTGTTGGTGGGAGTGTAAAATGGTGCAACCCCTGTGGAAAGCAGTATGGCGCTTTCTCA
>NW_006399883.1:554815-561045 GCF_000299155.1 Elephantulus edwardii
AAAAAAAAACACCACAAGTTAGAGTAAAAATATTGGAGGCCAGATTATTGATAGGTAGTTATAACTTCTCACACTGGATCAGGTGGGTATTTTAATTCTGTAGGGAATTCCCACATTTTCAGTTCAGTTTAGATTTCTTCCTTCAGTATCTTGGGTTCTTGATCATATTCTAGCTCCAAAACAGTGGATTGTGCTCATGTACAACCTCTATATAGACTAAGAAGCTAATCTTCAAACATAACAAGAGGATATTGCATAGTTTAAAATCAGGAAAGATGTGCATTAAGATTGTATCTTTCTAATATAGCTCTATTCAATCTGGATGCTGAACAAATACTCCCAGAAGCTGGACTACATGTAGAAAAACATGGCATTGTGATTGGAGGGAGATTCATCAACAGCCTTCATTATGCAGACAACACAAACTTGCTTGCAGATAATGAAGACTTGAAGCCATTCACTGATGAAGCATAAAGACTATAGCTTTCAGTGTAGATTGCTCTAGAAGAGAACAAAACCTATAAATGATGCTATGATAAATGGAAAAATATTGAAACTGTTTAAGGGTTTAATTTTACTTGGATCCATAGTCAATGTTTATATAAGCAGCAGAGAAATCAAGCTATATATTGCATTGGACAAATGAGCTGTAAAAGTGCTCTTTAAAGCGCTAAAAAGCAAGAAAGTCGCTTGAGAACTAAAGTGTACCTTGCCCTAGTCATTACAGTTTTCAGTCATCTCATGGGAAAGTTAATCAGTGGCTATGGAAGATATAAAAAGAATGTATAGATTGGAATTATGGAGTTGGTAAGGAAGATGAACTAAATTAAGAACTTCCAGAAGAACAAACACATTTTACCTAGAAGCAGCACAGTCAGAAGGTTCCTTAAAAGCAAGTACGGTGAGATTTCATCCCATGTACTTCCAGTGTACTGTCAAGGAGAGGTCAGTTTCTGATGGAAGATGTGCTTGGTGAAGTTACAACTTGTTTCCTGAGAGCAAAAAAGAACTTAAAGTGCTTACTAATGGAGAATGATAACTACAATTTCAGTGTAGATTAAACCTCAACATGGTTGTTGTTGTTATGTGCCGTTGAGTCGCCTGCGACTCATAGCGACCCTATGTACAACAGCCCTAAAACTCCGCTCTGTCCTGAGCCAATCGCACTGTCTCTGACACTCCCATCCCAATTATCCCAGTCACTGAATCAATCCACCTCATAGAGGGCCTTCCTCTCCTGCGCCGTCCCTCCACTCTCCCAAGCATGATGTCCCTCTCCAAGGACCGGTCTCTCCTCGCTACATGTCCGAAGTAAGTTAGACGGAGCCTCAGAATCCTTGCCTCCAAGGAGCCACCCGGTTTAACCCTCTCCAGGACAAATCTATTTGTTTTCCTAGAACCTCAACATAAAGAAAACAAAATTTTTCACAACTGGACAATTTAGTAAATGTCATAATTAATTGAGATAATATCTAAATTGTTAAAGTTTGAATTTTACTTCATACACAAAGTCTCTGAAATGGTATTCTAGTATCAAATGATATATTAGCCTAATCTGCAAAATAACTTTTCCTGCCAACTTTCAATTTTTATTTGAGTGGAAGTTTATAGAATAAATTGGTTTTTTATTTAACATATTTTCACCTTATGTTTAGGGACATTGATTCCAGTTCCCACATTTTAAGGGTACTCTTCACATTTCTCCATATTTCTTGTAAAAGTACTTATGTGTTACAAAAGCAAAGATAAAACTTGGAAGACTAATGTGCCCCTGACTGGAGTCCGATTTTCAGTTACTTCATTTGCATGTGAAAGCTGGACAGTGAATAAGGAAGGCCAAACAAGAATTGATGCATTTGAGTTATTCTATTGAAGGATACTGATTATGCCAGAATGTTAAATATTGAACTACCAGACTGATAACACACTGTGCTGCAACCCAAAGACATGAGGTTCAAACCTATCAGCTGCTCTGTGGGAGAAAAATGAGCAATTTCCTCTCCTGCTATTAACTGCCTGTGAAAACCCACTGGAGAGTCAGCTAGGAGTGGTTCCGACTTGACGGTGCACAACAAAAACAATGAGCAGATCAAACACATTGGCTTGGAAGGACAGCCAGAATGCGCCTTAGAAATGAGGATGACTATATTTATTAAAAAAAAAAAAAAAGAGGATGACTAAATGCCATATCACATGCATTGGATATGCTATGTGGAGTCCCTGTGAGAAGAACATCAGACTTGGCGAAGTAGAGGGTTGATGAAAAAGAAGAGGACATTTAAAAAAAATGTTATTATTTTTGTATGTGTACCGTCAAATCGGATCTGACTGGTGCAGGAGGAGATTGTCCCTCCTTCTCCAGCAGAGAAGAGGACTTTTAATGAGATGGTTGACACAGTGGCTGTAACAGTGGGTTCAAGTAGCAATGATAACATGAAAAATACTCTTGTTTCATATGATGCATGATATGAAATACTGCATGGTTCAAAGTCAAGAAAGTCGTATGTTAGGGATGCGTCTGAGCTCCATACTTTTTCAATCTATATGAAAAGATTATTCCAGAGGCTGTACTTTATGAGAGAGAATGTGGCATCAGGATTGGAGGAAGACTTACCAACAACCTGTGTTATGCAGATGACACAATTTTGCTCCCTGAAACGCAAGAGGACTTGAAACATTTCCTGTAGAAGGCCAAGTATTGCAGCCTTCAATATGAATTTCATCTCAACATCAAGAAAACACCAGTCCAACTGACAGGGTCATGACGGAGGAGATAAGATTGAGGTTGTTAACAATTTATTTTTGCTCAGATCCAGAATCAACAGCCTTGGCACTAGCAGTCAGGAACTAAGAAGAATTGCAGGGAGCTCTGGTGGCCTATTGACAAGATGTTGTTCTGCAACCCTGAAGGCACATAAGTCACGTGATTGGAATCCACCAGATGCTCTGCTGGTGAAGGAGGGGCAATCTTCTCCTGTTTCAGTGGGATCTGACTCGATGGTCAACACACACACACACACACACACACACACACACACACGAAGAATTGCTTTGGGAAAATCTGCATTTAAGTATCTCTCCGGAGTGCTAAAGAACAATGATATCAGTTTAGAGACTAAGGTGCATCTGATCCAGACTATGGACTTCTAAATTGTTTGTTATGCATTTGAGAATTGGACATAGATTAAGGATGACAGAAGAAGAATCAATACCTTTGAGTTGTGGTGTTGTAGAAGACTATTGAACATACCATGGACTACCAAGAGAACAAACAAATCTATCCTGGACAGGGTGAGACCGGGTTGTTCCTTCAAGGGAAGAATTTTGAAGCTCCATCTGACATACTTTGGGCATATTGCCAGGAGGAACCAGTCCTTGGAAAGGCCATCATACTTGAAAGGGTGAAAGGCCAAGCAGGAGAGTAAGACACTGGATGGGATGGATTGACACTATGACTGTAGCAATGGGGTCAGGTGAGTCAGAGACGGTGAGGTTGGATCAGGATATGGCATGCATTGTACATATGAGTTGTAGTCAATATGATGGCATATAATAACCACAACAAGATGAGGATGGTTCAAGATCAGGCAAGTATTAATTCTGTTAAATATAAAATCATCATATAAACCTGTTATTTGTTGGTTATAGTGAGTATTATTAAGTCCAAGAGTCTCTACTATGAAGCTCAATCTTAGGCCTCAAGGAAAGTCTGAAGCCCTCCCCTTGTCCATCCTGAACTTCTCTCTCATTTGTGTGGTTCTTTTATAGCTATGTTCCGCTATCTTGGGAGCTCCTAGAACACTGAGGATGACCAGGTATTCTTATCTCCCAAATGATAAGAATCCTTGAGTAGTCAGATATGAAATATACTTTGATGATAAGTCTTCCTCCAATTGTAATGCCACATTCCTCCTCCTAAAGTCAAGCCTCCTGAATGATCTGTTCTACATATAGACTGTACGGCATGGAGATAGAATGTAACCCTGACACACTTCTTTCCTGATTTTGAACCATGCAGTGTTTTCTTGTAGTCATTTCCATATCTTCTTTGCCACATTTAGATCTCCTCCCACCCTAAAACTCCTTTCCTCAATTTAAATATTCCTAAGGTCCAGGTTCTGTCTTCCTTCACTCCCTGGAGTCTGAGAGAGTTTTATTTTTAGTTTATAGTTACAACATTTATAGTTACTGCAAGGAAAGCAAGAGTGGCATCCATTTCCTAAACAACATGCCACTGGAAATTTTATGAACTTTGATAAATGTCGATAGTTATAAAAAGACTTCAGGCCTTTTGTTCACAAGGTCATTGTGAGTCACACTTGACTCAGTGGCAATCACCACCACCACCACCACCACCAGAAATTACTGCAGAGAGGTCACATACCTCTTTGACCTTTATTTTAAGACCTTGGGATTCGTTTTTATATATTGAATAAGCAATAGAATTTTCCCCTCCAGTTTTCCAACAGATATTACTCAGTGCCAACTTTGTCCTCACTCATGATACAAGTGTGGAAGTGTAAATATTCTTCACCCCCCATAGATTCATCTCTCAAAGAAAGGTTTTTGGCCTCTGTTATGAATTGAATTATATCCCTATAAAATATACCTTAAAATTCTAGCCTGTATGCCTATAAATATAATCCTGTTTGAAATAATATTTTCTTTATTATGTTAATTAAGTCATACTCAAGAAGCATAGGTTTTAAATCTAATCACTTTTGAATTATGAAAACAGTAGAATGGACACAGTCAGTCATAGGGTGACAGAGACAATATGTGAATATTATCTACATACAAAATATGTGAAGGATTGCTGGTAAACACTATACATAGGACAGAGGCTCAGGAAGGGAATTAACACAGCTGAGGCCCTGATTTGGGCTTTTGGACCATCAGAACTATGAGTTAATAAATGTCTGTTTTTAAAGTTACCCACCTATGGTATATCTGTTACATCAGCACTAGTTAACTTCTCCTTCTACCCCACTCCTTTATTCTTTAAAATGCAGTTTTTCCTAGAGGTAACAGTTTGAAAGAACTGGTAGATGAGTGTGGTACGAGGCCTGGTTAGGCCGAAGCTGCACTAACCTCTGAGCCAGTTGTTGGCAGACAGTTGCTTGATGGCTGTACCGTGGAGAGCAGAGTCACATTCAGAAATCTTTTCTGGACTAAAAAGTGCAGTGTGTGTCTGTACTTTTAAAATTTTTCTGCACTATTTACCATAGAAGAGAGTGATATTCCCAAGCTTTTCACTGATTCATCCACCATTATAGCCCCAATTATATATCCTATATATCACAACTCTAAATACTCTTTGTTTTTACAGTTCACAGGACAATGTAGTCAGAGCAGAACATGAAAATGTGAAAATTGTTGATGCGTACCATTTAGTCAGATCAACACATAGCTGACCTTCTAGCAGGTTTTCAGAGGCAGTAAATTGCATGAAATGAGGTTGTCCATAGTTCTTTCATGGAGCAGCTGGTGGATTCAAGCAGTGTACCTTTGGGTTTCCAGAATAATTCCTTACCATCAAACCACCAAGGATGGGCAATCTCCTTTTTGCCTTGTCTATTTACATCCCTGATCATGGATTCCATGCTGACATTGACAGGTTAATAGTAAGTACCTGGCTACTGGTAGAGGACTTCATAGTCATGAGATCTCTTATAAACTCAGAAAACGGTTTCTGTGATGGATTCTTGATACGTGTGATGCCTTTATTCACATGATTTACATTAGTTCAATCTACTCAGTAATGGTAACCCCCATAGTTTCTGTGGTAGATGTTAGGTACTGTTAAGTCAGCTGTGACTCTTACTGACCCTATGCACAACAGAATGAAACACTGCTCAATACTTGTAAAGTATAGAGTAATTGCACTCTCCTTGCCAATTAAATCAGAATCTGAGAAGAACCTGAGAACAGGTCTGTGATTCCAATTTTGTGAATGACACTGATTCCAGTGAAAAATGTTTTCAGCTTTAGGCCACAGACCATTAATTCTTTTTTAGTTTAGTAGTAGTATTATTTTTAAAAATTATTTTACTGGGATTCCCGTGACAGTTTTAGTGGGTTTTTGTTTTGTGGTGTTGTTGTTGTTCAATTGTGCTTTGGATAGTCCTTCCCTTCTTCTGTTCTAAGCAGTGTTCTTTATCTATCCACTCTTTTCCCATTCTTTCCCCAAACCCTTGATATTATGTAGTGTTTGTACTTTTTAAAAAAAT
>NW_006399883.1:564015-565514 GCF_000299155.1 Elephantulus edwardii
TTTGTTGATGGGCACCTGGGTTGTTTCCAACTCCTTGCTATTGTGAACAGAGGTGCGATAAACATGGGTGTGCATGCGTTTGCACTTTTGTGATTGAGATATTTCACTCAGCATAATGCCTTCCAGACTCCCCTATGTTGTGTAATGTTTAATGAGTTAATTTTTTTCAATGTTGCATAATATTCCATTGTGTGAATGTACCGTAATTTTTATATGCATTCATTTGTTGATGGGCACTTGGTTTGCTTCCATCTCTTTGCTATTGTGAATAATACAGCAATATACATGTGGTGAATAATGCAGCAATATACATGTGTGTGCATACATCTGTTTGAGTTGTAGCTCCGGTTTTTTTTAGAGTATACACCCTATACCAGTAATGGAATTGCTGAGTCAAACAGTATTTCTATTTCCAACTTTTTGAGAAAGTGTCAGAGTGCCTTCCATAGTGGTTGTACCATTTTACATTACCACCGGCAGTGAATAAGGGTTCAAATATCTCCACAACCTTGCCAACATTTGTTGTTTGCTATCCTGTTGAACATTTCTATTGTTACTGGGGTAAGATGATCTCTCACAGTTGTTTTGATTTGCATCTCTCTTAGAGCTAGGGATTTTGAACATTTCTTCATGTGTTTGTTTGCCATCTGAACGACTTCTTTGGGGAAGTGTCTGTTTATATCTTGTGCCCATTTTGTGATCGGGTTGTTTATCTTTTTCTTGTTGAGGTGCTGGAGTATTCTATAAATTTTAGATATAAGTCCTTTATCAGATATGTGATTGCTAAATATTTTTTTCTGAGTTTGTGAGTTTCCTTTTTACCCTATTGGAGAGTTTTTTGACGTGCATGTTTTCATCTCTTTGCTATTGTAAATATTACTTTCAACTTTTTAAGGAAATGCCAGGCTGGCTTCCATAGTGGTTGCACCATTTAACGTCTCTACTAGCAGTGTAAGAGAGTTCCAATCTCTCTACATTTTCATCAGGATTTTTTGTTTGTTTTCCTGTTGAACTTTGCTATTGTTGATGTGCAGTGATATCTGATCGTTGTTTTTATTTTCATATTTCTAAATTTAGTGTAGATTGATATTTTATGTATTCCTGTGGTCTTATTTTTTGACAATGGTTTCAGTGATTGCAGTTTGAGCTTCCTGCATTACCATTGGTTCTTGATCATGTGCTTCTTTCTGAAATGGTTCAGTGTTGATCAATTCTTTTTGGTACAGTAACTCCATGTATTCCTTCCATCTTTTTCCTCCCGCCTCTTTTTATTGTGATTTTAATGAAAGTTTACAGATTTTTATTCATTGATTGTTGCACATTTTTTTTTCCTCCCTCAAGTTCACTTTTTTAAAAAAAAGTATTCATCCATTGTTGTATAGTATCCTCTGTACCCAAAACACTAGTATGCTATTCTGAACTGTTGTACAGATAATGCTTAATCATATATCCCTTTTAAACAGTTTTCCCTTCATCTGTTCCAATGCAGTATCCATTAT
>NW_006399883.1:567039-568540 GCF_000299155.1 Elephantulus edwardii
ATCTGTTCCACAGTCAGTCCGTGGCTGCCTTTTTTGAGTGTAGATGTTTAACTTCTCCACGGACTTTTTCCAAAGATGCAGTCAATATAATTCCCCTGTAGTCCAGTAGGTGACATTTATGTGTGTAATAAGAACACATTGCAGTTTATGGTGTTTTTTTTTTAAAGCTATTTGCATGGAGACGGAGAGCGCCGAGGCAGGGGATGGTTTTCCTGAGGTCACCCGCAAGGGTGGCCTGCAAACAGCCTGCGGGAGACAGCGAAGACGCGGCCCTCATGGACACGGAGGAGGACCGGCCGGGAAGAAATCTGTCTACCTGCCTCTCTCGGGGGGCGGGCTCAAGGGTGCGAAAGAAGAAACAAGAAAAATTCCCGTCCCAGCCAACAGCTACACGCCACTTAAAGAGACTTGGTTGAAGATATTTACTCCTGTTGTAGAACATCTGGGACTTCAAATATGCTTTAACTTGAAATCAAGGAATGTTGAAATCAGGACTTGTAAAGAAACCAAGGATATTAGCGCTCTGACAAGAGCAGCTGACTTTGTGAAAGCCTTTATTCTGGGATTTCAGGTGAAGGATGCGCTTGCGCTCATCAGGCTGGACGACCTCTTCCTGGAGTCTTTTGAAATTACCATCTTTCAAGGGCAATAGGATGAATTGCTGGCAAAGGAGGAATAGCCAGATTCACCATTGAGAATGTAACACGGACACAGATCATTTTGGCTGATGTGAAAGTTCACATTCTTGGGTCATTTGAAAACATCAAGATAGCAAGAACTGCCATTTGCAACCTCATTCTGGGAAATCCTCCATCAAAGGTTTACGGGAATATTCGTGTTGTGGCCAGCAGAGCAGCAAATCGGTTCTGACCCTTGCACTCAAGAAACAAATTCTGCACTCTCCTACAGATGGTTACAAGAAGTTTTGTGACAAATTCTTCTGTCACTTTGTAATACCTCAGTCTCTTGGTCTGGAGCGTAAAGGGAAAGGAAAAGTTTGATAGTGATCATAGTGATCAACTTGGAGGGTAATGTAAATGTCAAAAGTTGCCATACTTCACATTGAGTGTGTTTTCCTTCTACATCACAGACAGATGAGGCACATTTGCAGTTGATAATTCCCTCATTTAGAGGGAAACTTGCTTCAACAGTTCTGCTGTGTGCATTTGTAAATTTTTAAATTAAAAACCATATTTTTTTAAAAAAAGGTATTTGCAATTAATAAGCAATTATACACAATTCTATCATTTGCTTTCCAGTCTCATTTCTGTCACCACTATCAGTCCTACTTCTTTGTTTCCAACTTTTGCATTCCGCTTACCAAGCATTATTAATATATATTGTTGAAAATTATCCAAAAATGACTGGAACAGCATATCAGCAGAGAACTGCCAGAAGTCCAGGCTGGATTTAGAAGAGGTCATGGTACTAGGGATATTACAGCTGATGTTAGATGGATCTTAGCTGAAAGCAGGGAATACCAGAAGAATGTCTATCTGTG
>NW_006399883.1:569570-572145 GCF_000299155.1 Elephantulus edwardii
GGTTGTTGTACATAGGGTTGCTATGAGTAGTAAGCGACTCAACGTCGTATAACAACAGCAACAATTAAATAATCTCATATTGCAAAAAATGGTGGTTGTTATTGTTAGGTGCTGTTAAGCACCTAACTCACAGTGACTCTATTAACAGATCTGAACCTTGTCCTATTCTATGCCATTCTCACAATCTCGGATACACTCAAGCCCATTGCTGCAGTTACTGTGTCGACCCATCTGGTTGAAATTCTTCCTGTCCTTCATCTTTCCCCCTTCTTTTCCAAACATGATGTCCCTCTTCGAGGACTAACCTATTCTAGTAACATACCCAAAGTATGTATGGTAAAGCCTTATAGTCTTTGCCTCCAAGGAGTACTCTGGCTCTACTTTCTTCAAGATGTATCTGTCTGTTCTTTAGCCAGTTCATGGGATGGATATTTCTTTAGCCAGTTCATTGGATGGATATTCAGTATTTTTCTCTAACACCAGAGTTCAAAAGAACTAAAAAAAAAATCAATTCTTCTTCTTCCATTCTCATTCATTGTCCAGCTCTCAGAAGTATGACAAGTGACTAAAAAGAACCATGCCTCAATGACTTCCATCTTAGTCCTAACGCTGGTATCATTGCTTCTCAATTATTGAAGAGGTCTGCAAACTTTCCCAGGGCAATACATCTCTTGATCTCTTGACTGGTCATCTTAGTCCTAACACTGATATCATTGCTTCTCAATTATTGAAGAGGTCTGCAGACTTTCCCAGGGCAATACATCTCTTGATCTCTTGACTGCTGGTATCAAGTATATTGATTATGAATCCAAGTAAGATGAAGTTGTTGAAGAAGAAAGAATGTCTCTGTTCCCCTAGGCCTGGCCCCTAGGTCTGATCGTTTGTTGAGTAGGCTTATGCTGGTTTTTTTTCCTTTTCTTTTTTAAAATTAATTTTAACTAAAGTTTACAGAAACTTAGGGTTTCCATTTTTTTCATTGTTGCACTTTTCTCCCTGCCCACCCCCTCCCTCCAATTCACTCTTCTCTTTGGAAAGTAAAACCCTTTCATTGTTATGCAATCCCTCCCTCTAAGTCCACTCCACTCTGCAGCCTTCATTCTGGACACCTGTCATGACAATAATACCCAATCATATATCCCTTTTAAACAGTTCTCTCCCTTATCTGTTTCAATGCAGTATACATCATTCATGCCCTCCTTCTCTGTCTTCCTTCAACCCTGATGTCTGTTCCATTTTACAACAGTGGCCCTATGCAATATTTGTCCTTTTGTGACTGAGATATTTCACTCCAGGGTCACCTGGAAATAGTATTTTGAATACTATTTCATGAATTTCTTGTTTTTCAGTGCTGCATAGTATTCCATTGTGTGAATATACTAGAGCTTCTCTATCCATTTTTTGTTGGGCACTTGGGTTGTTTCCAGCTCTTTGCTATTGTGAACAAAGCCACAGTAAACATGGGTGTTCATATATGTGCTTGGGTGGCAGTTATGGTTTCTTTAGGTGTTTTCCTTTTTCTTATAATACTTGCCACCCATCTTGGATGTTCAGACAGGATGAGAGGCTAAAAACTTTTTCTAAATTTATCTTTTTCTCCTTTTTGTTTTAAGTTTAACACAGCAATATTTTAAAGCTCATAGGCTGTGACAATTCCAGTAAAAACAACAACAACAAACACACATACACCATGAGAGTCCATTGTTGCAGACCAAGGGTAAAGTAATTTTATAATTATTAATAATGAGCCAGACAGCGGAGACAGAGAGCATAAAACAGAGGGTCAGCAGTTCTCAGCTGAAGACCCAAGTCATGTTTCTCTGTGTATTCATTGATTATCAGGGGAAGCAAACCATAAAAGGAATTCCTTGTAAATGAACCCAGGCTCTTTCTATTGAAAACCTTCCTTTTCACTCAGGAGGGAGGGGATAGCAAATGCAAGAATCTGGTATACCCTTAAGGGTTACCTTGATGCCTCAGGGTGAACTCTAGCTCAGGAAGTAACACTCCCTCTGTAGGGGTGCCCTAGCTGTCTCCTGTCTACAGGGAACAAACAGCTCATTTTCTGTCATCTGCCACAAGAGAAATCCTAACTTATAAATCTGTAATTTCTTCAATTCTTGAACAAAGGTTTTCATATAATATTTGGTATAAAGTTTGGCTTCCCATAGTCGATATTTTTTTGTATATATAAAAACAAATTTAAAAAGTTACAAATACAAAAATGTTCTACATACAAACTGAAAAGCTTTTTCTCAAGATCCTGAAACACTTATACAAACATTTCCTATTACTACTATTTTTAATTTATCATAGAAAGATTTAACAGTTTTGCTGTCTTTCTTCTGTTCTTCTGATAAGAAACACAAAAATTATTACTGATGACAATAATACAGAAGGGTGGAGGGACAGGGCAGGAGAGGAAGACCCCGTATGAGTTGGATTGATACAATAACTGGAACAAGGGGGTTAATGTGTTGAAATTAGTGAGACTGGCTCAGGACAGGGCAGGATTCAGAGCTCCTGTATATAGGGTTGCCTGGGTTGTCCCACAATCAGCACCTGGCCTGGTTTTCAC
>NW_006399883.1:577105-578271 GCF_000299155.1 Elephantulus edwardii
CTGGTGAGCACATCCAGGGCTGCATCTGTTTGTTGAAACATTTAGCTCTGGCCTTATTTTTTGCCAATGCCTTCAGTGCTGCTTGAACTTCTACCTACATCACTGTTGACTTCTGATCATATGCTACTTCTTGAAATGGTTTCATGTCAACCAATTTTTTTTGGTACAGTGTGGAGGAAGAATATGCCAGTTGCCTTCCCTCCCTCCTGGGCCCCAGGCTTGATTACTTCCTGAGAAAACATCTAAGCTGGTCATATCAAAGACCAGACCAGACCAGACAATGGATCCTGCTAAGGGTCTAAGTAGATCAAAATAGCCCAAACCTCACTTAATTAATACCCCAAATTTTGAGAAATACCATCTTAGTCCTCCCCAGAAACCCTGTAAGAAGGACCCCCCCCAAAAAAAAATGCCCTTGCTCCATTTTCTCTCCCTTCATGCACAATAAAAGCCTGTTCATTTCTTAGGATCAGTTTCTTTCTTTCTTTCTCTCCCTCACCCTCGGGCTCTTTTTTCTATCTAACACAATGAATCAGTGTATTCCTTGTACCTTTTTATGTTTTCTGGATAATTCAGAGTTTTGTCAATGGTATCCCTTGAGCCTTGAATTTGTTTTTCAGTTTTGTTAGTTAGCTTGAGGAATGTTGAGTGAGTTCTTTCCATTTTGTTTTCTAATTTCAGCTCTTTGCACATAATATAGTACATTGTGTTGTATGCTCAAGCTGCCCTTTGAAATTTTCTGTTCATCTTCACTTTGACAATTGTTCCCTTAGTTTTCATCTCTCACAATTCTCAGAGTATCTTGTGACCCTTATTTTGATCTTTTCTTTCATACCTGTCTTTCTAATGACTTCTTGCTTTCTTCATGGGTGATATCCTTCCTTCCTTCATTCATTGGTTTTCAATGCCCCAAACTTATTCTTGAAATAGATTTTTCCCCCCATTCATTCATTGTTGAACTTTTCTCCCTGCCCACCCCTCCTCACTGAAATAGATTTTAAATTCAGGTCAGAGATTCAAAATTATATTTTGGTTCTTATGGATTTGTTTCATTTTCTTCAGCTTTAATTTAAACAAGATCAATTGATGTCTATTCCACAATTGTGGAATTCCACAATTTTGTCTATTTTGCAATCAGCACCTGGCCTTTCAAACGAACTTTTTTT
>NW_006399883.1:580159-581022 GCF_000299155.1 Elephantulus edwardii
CTCCTTCAGACCTCATGGGGAAACCAACCCCAGCTTCCCAGCATCATCCCTGTGCAGCAGGAAGTAGCTAGAGACAACTTCGGCCCTTCTCCCTGTACCCTTTAAGGTCTGAAATGGAGGAAGAATGTCACAGTACCCCCCATGTCTGACCATTACTTGACGAAGCCTGTATTTTGAGAAGTCTTGACCACATCCTGACAAAGGTAACTGGATGACTAAATCCTGATCAAGTCCTATGCCTAATTACGTGTTGATAAGATCCCTGTCCCCAATTCCTGAGCAAACTACCTTCTCCTCTAAGTCTCCTTAACAGCTCCTATAAAAACCAACCAAACAACAGATAACTGTCTTTGTCTGCCTGCACTCCATTCCGCTCTTCTCTGCACCTGGCTTCCCTCTCAGGTCTACTTAACAAAGACCTATTCATTTCTTGGGACCAGCTATGTCTTCTCTCTGTCTCTCCTGTTTTTTTCTATCTAGCAGTTGAAAGTTTCAATCTTTTCTCTACCTATTGTGATGGTACTTATTGGTCCAGTGGTGAAGACTTTTATTTTCTTGATGTTGAGATGTAATCCATATTGCAGGCTGCAGTGTTTAATGTTCTGCAGCAAGTGCTTCAAGTTATTTTCACTTTCAGCAGGTGAGATTGTCTCATCTACATAGTGAAGGTTATTGATGAGTTTTCCTCTGATTTCCTCCTCACAGAGTCCAGCTTTTTGAATGATTTGCTCAGCATACATATTAAATAGATATGGAGAAAGAATACAACCCTTGACCCACACCCATCTCAATTTTAAACCATGCAGTCAGTGTTCCCCTGTACTGTTTGCACAACAGCTTCCTGGTCCAGGGGTGGGTTCCAC
>NW_006399883.1:583067-583627 GCF_000299155.1 Elephantulus edwardii
TGGAGAAAAGTATAGAATATGCCATAGACTGACAAAAGAAAAATCAGGTATGCTCTGGAGGAAATGTAAACAGGTTTCTCCTCAGAGGCAAAGATGGTAAAACTCCATCTTACATGGGTGTGTTGTCGTGAGGGGCCAGTGTTGGGAAAAGTGAAAGGCCAGAAAAGACAAGGGTCAGGAAGGTGAGATTTATTGACAAATTGTCTGCAAAATGTCTGTAACGATGGAGTTAGATCGTGTTGGAGATTGTGAAGATGGTACAGAATAAGGCAAAGTTCAGATCTATTGTTCATAGGATGACTATGAGTTGTAGTCTGCATCATGGCACACAAGGACAAGAACTAACGACAGAGTATTTCTTCATATGTTGGGCATCTGAATGTCTTTGGTGAAGAGTCTTTTTATATTCTCTGTCCGTTTCTTGCTGGAGAAGAGTATTGAATATACCATGAATTGGTAGGAGAACAAACAAGTTCATCCTAGAAACGGTGAAACCAGGCTGCTCCTTGGAGGCAAGGATTCTGAAGCTTCATCTGACATACTTTGGACATGTTGCAAGG
>NW_006399883.1:583763-595231 GCF_000299155.1 Elephantulus edwardii
TGTGCAGGAAGAGATTGCCCCTCCTTCTCCAGCAGAGCATCTGGTGGGTTTGAACTGCATACCTTTGGGATTTCAGTGCAGCTTCTTGCCACTAGGCCACCAGAGCTCCCTAACAATCCATTTTTTAATTGATATGTTCACGTCTTTATTTTTGAGAAATTGGAGTTTTCTATAAATTTTAGAAAGTAGCTATATGATTGCCTAATATTTTCTCTCAATTTGTAGACTTTCTTTTCATTTTTTGGAGAAAGTGTTGCACATAGGGATCTAGTTCTTTAAAAGTCCCAATAGTCTGTTTAACCTTTTTCTGATTGTGTAGTTTTTAATGTTTAATAGTCTACTTTTACCTTATATTAAGAATCTTAATGTTGCCTCTATTTTTTATCTGTAAGTCTTTGATCAATTTCGTGTTAGTGATGGTTTTCTTTTTAATAATTTTGTCTTTTTTTGGTATATGGTATGAAGTATGGATCCTGTTTTATTTTTATTTTTCTGAAAATAGATATCTAGTTTGCCAGAACCATTTTTAAAAGAGGCTGCTTTCAATCTGTTTGTCAAAGCACAGCTATTCATAGATGGGCAAATTTATTTCTGTGTTCTCAATGCTTTTCTGTTGATTTATGATTCTATTGCTATACTAAGTTGTTTTAATTACAAGGATTGTGTAGTAGGTTTTGAGATGAGGAAGTGTAAGTTTTCTATTTTGTTTCTCTTCTTTGGTAATGTTTTCTTTATGCAGTATTCCTTTCCTTTCCATAACATTCCATTTTGTAACTCTTTTTTTTTTAAATTTTATTTTATTATTTTTGTGTGCATGTACCGTCAAATCAGATCTGACTGGTACAGGAGGAGATTGCCCCTCCTTCCTCGGCAGAGCATCTGGTGGATTCGAACCGTGCACCTCTGAGATTGTAGTTGCAGCTTCTTGCCACTAGGCCACCAGAGCTCCCCTGATTTTGTAACTCTTTGAAAATGGATAATTCGATTTGAATTGGGACTGTATTATATCATTAGATTGCTTTTTATAGTTTTGACATTTTCTTAATGTTAAATCTTACTATCTAAGACATGATAAATGCTTATATGTATGTAGATCTCTTTGGATTTCTTGTAGTAGAGATTTGTAACTTTCTTTGTATAGACCTTTTATCTATAGGTAGAGATTTGTTCCCCAAAATTCTTAGCACCAGCAGTAAGGAAATCAAAAGATGAATTCCATTGTGGAAATCTGCTGTCAGGGACCTCTCCGGAGTGCTAAGAAGCACTGATATCAGTCTCGAGACTACTGTGCATGTGATCCAGGCCATGGTCTTTGCAATTACTTGCTATGCATCAAAGATCTGAACAATGACTAAGGATGACAGAAGAAGAATTGATGCCTTTGTGTTATAGTGCTGGAGAAAAGTATTGAACCATAGACCATCAGGAGAAGAAATAGGTCTGTCTTGGATATGATGAAACCAAGTTTCCCCTTAGAGGTAGGATTTTGAATCTCCATCTCACATACTTTGGACATGTGGCCAGGAAGTCCTTGTAGAAGGACATCATGCTTGGAAGGGTGGAGGGACAGCACAGGCGATGAAAACCCCAGATGAGATGGATTGATACAGTAACTGGAGCAATGGGATTAGGTGTGTAAGAGTCAGTAAGACTGTCTGAGGATAGGGCTCAGAGCTGTTGTACATAGGGTTAATAGGAATCATAAGCCACTCAATGGCATATAACAACAACAATGAATAATGAATATAGACTGGGCCAGTGTTGGTGGGGTAGGAGTCAATTTTTGCTCTTGTCCAATAAGTGAAGCAGCAAGAAATGAGTATGTGCCTGGGCTGTGTGTGGACACAATTATCAGAAGAGTCAAAGAAATGGGAAATAAAACAGCAGAAAATAGCTTGCAAACAAAACCAAATTTGAACAATGATATAAAAACTTGAGTACAAAAATGAAGGAAAATTATACTAGAGTGGAGAAAAGACACAGAAAGGAAAAGCAGGAAAAAAAACTAAAGAGAAGAAGAGAATAAGAAAGAAATTGGAACAAATAAACAAAACCAAAATAAAAAACCAAGGAAATAAAAAAAATATTGGCAAGTGATGGAAAAAAAGAATGAGAGGAAAGAAGGAGGAACCTTGGTAGGTGGGGATGAGATAGACATGTAAATCTGTCATCATCCAATTTATTGAGGAGCAATGATGTCATTTTGAGGAGTAAGGTGCACCTGATTAATACTATGGGCTTTTCAATCACTTGCTGTGCATCTGAGAGCTGGGAAATGAATAAGGATTGGAGAAGAATATTGACCATCCCAGGGACTGACAAAAGAACAAATATATGTCTTGGAGAAAGTGAGAACAGAGTGCTTTTTGGAGGAAAAGATAACAAATTTGCATCTCACTACTTTGGGCATGTTGCTTGGAAAAGACTATTCTTTAAAGAGGGACATCATGCTTGAAAAGATGGAGGAGCAGTGAAAGAGAGGAAGACTGTCAAACAGATGGATTGACATAACTGCTGCAATGGGCTCAAGTATATCAGAGATAACAAGGATGGCACAGGATAGGTCAGGGTTCAGGTCTGTTGTTCATAGGAGCACTAAGAGTCATACTTGATTTGATTGCACTTAACAGCAACAATACCACTTCAAAACCTAAACCCAAGTGCCAAAATATTCTTGGCACAAAGTCTGACACATGCTGCCTGGCAATAGAAACTGCTGAATATAGAACTTATTCTGAAATCTTATGGCCTATGGCAAATTGACAGAGACCTCCATGCTATCAATTCTTGAGAGTTTTTGCTAGCTATCTTGCTAGCAAATTTTATTTATTATGTACATATAGACAGCAAAAGAGTACTCTGTAAACTTTTGTTATGAGACCCTTGTCTGAGATGCTACTGACAACTTTTTTTTAACCCCAGGCAGTAGATTTTCTTTTTACCCTGTTGGAAAAAATTTTGATGTATACAGAAATTTAATCTTTAGATGGTCCCATTCATCAGTTTTATTCTCTTCTGGTTGTGCATTTCTGGCTGTATTTGTCAGCCATTTTATACCATAGGATAGGCCTTCTAGGCTTGGTCTACTTTGTCTTTTATGATCTTTATGCTTTTGGTCTATACCCCTAGGTCTCTGATACATCTTGAGTTTATTATTGTGTGTGATGACAGGCGTGGATCCAAGAAAAATCTGATAACCTATACAAAGTGGGCACGAGACATGGAAAGATTTTTCACAGAAGAAGGCATTTGGACAGCCAATAGACTCATGAAAAAAATGCTCAAAATCATTAGCATTAAGAGAGATTCAAATCAAAACCACAATGAGATGCCATCTCACTCTAGTAGCAGTAGTATAGTTTTTAGCAGGACAGTAAGCAATAAATTTTGGAGAGAAAGTGAAGAGATAGGAACGCTTGCACGCTGTGGGATTGTAAAATGGTATAACCACTCTGGAAGGCAGTTTGAGGTTTCTTCAAAAGGCTGAACACAGAATTTCCACTATTGTTGTTGTTATGTGCCATCAGGCTGCCCTCAACTTATAGTGACCCTATGTACAATAGCACTGAACCGTGCCCTATCCTCAGCCAGTCTCACTGATTTCAACACACCTAATCCCATTGCCTCAGTTATAGTGTGAATCCATCTCATCTGCGGTCTTCCTTTCCTGAGCTGTCCCTCCACTATTCCAACCATGCTGTTCTTCCGTAAGAACTGGTCTCTTCTGGCCATGTGCCCAAAATATGTGAGACAGAGCTTCAAAATTCTTGCTTCCAAGGAGAAATTTGGTTTCAACCTCTCCAAGACAGACCTATTTGTTCTCTTATAGGTCCATGATAGGTTCAATATTTTTCTCCAGCACTACAACTCAGAGGCATCAATTCTTCTTCAGTCATTCTTAGTTATTGTCCAGCTCTCTGATGCATAACAAGCAATTGCAAAGGCTATGGCCTGAATTAGCTGCACCTTAGTCTCTTGACTGACAACATTGCTCTTCAGCACTCTGGAGAGGTCCCTGAGAGCAGAATTTCTCAATTCAGTTCGGCTTTTGATTTTCTGACTGCTGGTTCCAAAAATGTTGATTGTGGAACTAAACAAACTAAAATTGTTAACAACCTCAATCTCTTCTCTATTCATCATGGTGCTGCCAATTGAAGCCGTGTTAAGACTCTTTCTCTTCTTGCTGTTAAGACTCAATCCATATTGAAGACTACAGTCCTTGATCTTCTGAAACAAATGCTTTAGGTCCTCCTCAGTTTCAGCAAGTAAGGTTCTGCCATCTGCATAATGCAGGTTGTTGATGAGTCTTCCTGCAATCCTGATGCCACATTCTTCCTCATAAAAGCCCAGCCTCTTGAATGATCTCTTTCACACACTGATTGAAAAGATATTACCCAGTATTCCACTGCATATGCAAAGACATTTGACTGTGTGGATCATAACAAGTTGTTGCTGACATTGAGAAGAGTGGAAATCTCAGAGCACTTAATTGTGCTCATGTAGAATTTATACCCGGACCAGGTGGCTGTTGTGCAAACAGAGCAGGAGAACACTGCATGGCCTAAAATTGAGATGAGACAGCATCAGGGTTGTACTCTCTCTCCATACCTATTCAATCTGTATGCTGAGCAAATTATCTGAGAAACTGGACTTTATAGAGAAGAGTGTGGCATCAGGATTGGAAAGAGATTCATCAATAACCTGCGTTATGCAGATGACAGAACCTTGCTTGCTGAAAGGAGGACTTCTTTTTTTTAGGTTATCTTTTTTTATAATAATAAAGGAGGACTTCTTAAAGGACTTCTTGGTGTAGAAAATCAAAGAATGCAGCCTTCATTCAGTATGGATTACATCTCGATGTCAAGAAGACAAAGATTCTTATCACTGGACAGATAGGCAACATCATGATGGATGGGGAGGAGATTGAAACTGTTAGATCTACAATCAAAAACCTGCATAAGAGTTGTTTTTGTTGTGTCACTGAGAAGCCTGCTACTCATAGTGACCCGGTGTGCAACAGCCCTAAACCCTGCTCTATCCTGTGCCATTCTCACTGTCTCCGATACACCTACCCCCATTAATACAACCACTGAATCAATCCATCTAATCTTGGGTCTTCCTCTCCTGCACCGTCTCCCCATCCTACCAAGCATGATGTCCCTTTCTGAGGACTGATCCCACCTTGTAATATGCCAAACTATGTCAGACAAAGCTTCAGAATCCTTGCCTGCAAGGAGCAGCCTGGCTTCACCATCTCCAGGACAAACTTCTTCCTATTTTCCTCCCAAACCTTCATGTCAGACCTGCTTTATAATAGTGGTGCTATGCAGTATTTTTCCTTTTCTGATTGAGATATTTCATTCAGCGTAATGTCTTGCATGGTCACCTGTGTTGCATATTGTTTTATGAATTCATTTTTCAGTGCTGCTTAGTATTCCATTGTGTGAATATACCATAGTTTTTCTAACCATTCGTTTGTTGATGGGCACTTGGCTTACTTCCATCTTTTTGCTATTGTAAATAATGCAGATACAAACTTGGGTGTGCATATTTCTGTTTGGATGACGATTAGGGTTTCTTTAGGGTATATTATTAATAGTGGAATTGCTGGGTCAAGTGGTATTTCTACTTCCAACGTTTTGAGAAAGCACCAAACTGCCTTCCATTGTGATTGCACCATTTTACACTCCCACCAGCAGTGGATAAGGGTTCCAATCTCTTTATAAACTCGCTAGGATTTATTATTTGTTACTCTGTTGAACTTTGCTATTGTTGCTGGGGTGACCAAATGCAAAAAACAAACTCAAAGTGGATCAAGGACCTCAGAGTAAAACCATAAATGATAAACTTTATTAGAGAAAAGCTTGGAAGAACTAAAATATGAACAGCCCTCCAAGCATAATGAAAAACCTACAATGACTAGAGGACAAAACAGGTGAATAGGACCTTCTAAGAATCAAATCCCTATGCGCATCAAAAACATTCTCTAATGGCAAAAAGGAAAGCCACAGTCTGGGAAAAATATTTGGTAATAATATATTTGATAAGGGACTCATACCTAAAATTTGTAGAATAGTCCAGCACCTCAACAAGAAAAAGGTAAACAACAAAATTGTAAAATGGACACAGGATATGAACAGACACTTCACCAAAGAAGCCATTCAGATGGCAAACACATGAAGAAATGTTCAAAATCCTTAGCTATCAGGAGAGATGCAAATAGGAAGGCTATAATTTGGATGCGTTGGATAGCTATCAGTTCTAGAATTCTATAAATGAGTGTCATAAAAAAGGATTGAGTATGTTTGTGAGGCTTTTATTTCCTCCTCCACCTTCCCATGACACATGTATATCCTTAAAAGGAAAGCACCATCTGTGCCATTTCACGATGGTATAGAATCTCAGAGGCCCTGTTATTCTAGTGGCTATGGTGTCAAGGTGATTCCTTCCCAGTTGGCGGGTGGACAACCTGACAATGTGCCATCTCTTTGGCTTGTGTTAACCTGTTTTCAAGGGTTGTTGTCAGGTGTCATTGAGTCTACTACAACTCACGGCAAACTCATGAGCAACAGATTGAAACCTTGCGCCATCCTGTACCTCCCTTTCCCTGAATGACGTCTTTTTCCAAGGAAAAATGTGCCCAAAGTATGTGAGATGAAAGTTCACTATTCTTGCCTCTAAGGACTACACTGGTTGTACTTCTGCAAAGACAGATTTATTTGTCCTTTTGGCAGCCCACAATATATTTAATATTTGTTGTCAACACCACCATTCAAAGGTACAGACTTTTTTTTTTCTTACTGCTTGCACAATTTTCACATGAATTTTCAGGGATTGTTGTTTTTGTTGTTATTTGCTGTTGAGTCTACTGTGACTCATAATGATCCTATGAACAATGGTTCTGAACCTTGCCCTGTCCTGAGCCAACTTCACTATGACACACCTGACCCCACTCTCACAGTCACTCTGTCAATCCATCTCATCCAAGGTCTTCCTCTCTTCTGCTGACCTTCTACCCTTTCAAATATGATAGCCTTCTCCATGTATTGGCTGTTCTTGACAACATGCCTGAAGTATGTGAGGCAGAGTTTAAAAATCCTGGTTTCTAAGGAGCAACCCACTCCAAAACACCTATTTGTTCCTTCAGCAGACTATCGTGTATTCAATACTCTTCTTCAGCACCATAACTCAAACACATCATTTACTCTTTTGTTATCTTACCCATTGTCCAGATCTCAAAAACTTAATAGCAAACCTTGGAGAATACCATGGCTTGGATCAGGTGTACCTTAGTCTTTAGATGGATATTGTTCCTCTTCAGCACTCTAAAGAGGTCCTTGAAAGCAGATTTCACCACTGCAATTCATTTTTTGATTTCCTGACTGGAATTAATCTTTAGAGTTCCAACGGTGTTGATTGTGGATCTTCGCAAAATAAAATTGTTAACAACTTCAATCTTTTCTTCATCTATCATGTTGCTGTCTATTGGCCTGGTGGTATTTTTGTTTTCTTGATGTTGAAACGCAGTCTACATTGAGGACTGCAGTCTTTGACCATCTGTAGCAAGAGCCCCAAGTCCTCCTCAGTTTTGGTGAGCAAGGTGGTATAATCTGCACAACACAGTTGTTAACGAGTCTTTTTTCAATCCTGATGCCACATTCTTCTTCATAAAGTCGAGCATCTTGAATGATCTGTTCGGCCTTATAGTTACTGATAAAGGACTCTTCCTCTCTCTTGATTTTATTGCAGCTTCGGTGATTTTACAGAGCAAATTAGTTTTCCATTTAACAATTTACACATTTTCTTTAATGACATTTTTTGCAATCCCTTTAATCCTGTAACTGAACCCACCATCATGGGTCAACTTTCAACCCATCTCACTTCTTTCCTGGTTTCTCCATTTCCATTTGTTCTCCTTTCCTGCTTCTTCTTTTTCACTTTGTTGTTGTTGTGCTGTTGAGTCACCTGCGACTCATAGCAAACCTATGTACAACAGCCCCAAACTCTGCCCTATCCTGTGCCAATCTCACTATCTCTGATACACCTACCCCCATTACCCAGTCACTGAATCAATCCATCTCATCTTGCACTGTCCCTCCACTCTCCCAAGCATGATGTCCATCTCCAAGGACTTGGTCCCTCCTTGCAACGTGTCCAAAGTATGTCAGACGAAGCTTTAGAATCCTTGCCTAGATGTGCCTTGAAGTAAAATATTGTGAGTGACAGGATAATATCCGTAGTTTTCAGCAGGAAGTAGCTAAGAGAATACGCCGTCCCCTTTTCCTTATGAATCAGGGTGAAGTCGCACTCAGGGAGGAGTGATAGGGAATGGCAAAGGACACACTGACAAAGGAGATTAATCAGAACTGGCTTTGACAAGCAGTTCAATTAAAACAGACTTTCAAGGAAATAGTGCCACAATGAATGAATGGAAATCTAAAATCTCTGTAAATTTTCATTAAAATTAATAAAATTTAATTTAAAAAAGTCCTATTAGCTTTCCTTTTGGTGAATGCTGCCCTTTTGACCTCAGTTGGGTGATTGTACTGAAGGCTGTACTTCTCTCCAGTCTCATTATTCACTTTTTTAGGTTTTCCCATTGTTTGTTTGAAAGTTGATCATCAAGGATGGGTTCAGTTCTAAGCTTAAAAGGTCACAATCTTGGAGTCCCACCTGTCTCTATGAGACCTGTTAGTCTGGCCTTTACTTTTTTTGTAATTGTGGTTTAAAAGTAGCCACTCATACATGTTTTGTTCAATAACATTAAGTTCAATATCCACAATGTAACTGCACTTTTCCCATTTTGTCCCTATGATCCTGATTTCCATCAGTGCTTATATACTCTTCTGTTTCTTCTTTTTATTTTTTTTTTTTTAGAAATACCAAGCTGATCATTCTCTTATTGGATATTGCCTTTCCCTTCATTCATCTTAATATGTACCTATTATCTAATTTTTTACTCCCTTCCCATCTCTCCTTAATATTCCAGAATCTTTCTAGCTGTTAGACTAGTAAGCTTGGCCTCTTTTATGTTTATGAGCTCTCTTCCACAGTTTTCACCCACTCTGTCCAGGACAAATTGTTGTATCAATTTGACCTTGATGGCCTCAGAGATTATGAGACTTTAGGACCAGCCACTCATTCCCCAAGGTGTTTGGTTATGATTAAGAAGTTTACATAACCTCAGATGAATATATTTATAACACATGCTAATATAAAGGCCACCAGCTGCTCTGTGGGAGAAGGATGGGCAATCTCTTTCCATGTGATTATTGCCTCTGAAAACCCACCAGAGGGTCAGCTATGGGTTGGTTCTGACTCTATGGTACACAACAACAACAACAATAATATAAATGTGGAAATATTACCTATCAAAGTCATGCATGGTCATGGGTGTAGTTGCTTGCCTGTCTGTTTTCCTATATAATAACTTATAGATTAATGTTTACTATAACTGATAATGCAGGATTATGTAAGTGATAATATTGCCTCTGTTGATTGTATCTCCTGTGCACTTCTCAGTGTCTTCATTTTCTTTAGTGACTTTATGCTGGTCACTTCCTTATTGTGTATTACCTTTATTTTACCTAACTTAATATGTCTCCTAGCTATTTAGTGAATTTTTTTCCCTCCTGATAATTTTCAGAAAATATTTCAGTGTGTAACCTTTTCCTTTGGTTTTTATAATGTTGTTGTGTACCATAGAGTCAGAACCAACCTATAGCTGACCCTCCCGTGGGTTTTCAGAGGCAGTTAATTGCATGAAAGGAATTTGCCCATCCTTCTTGTACAGAGCATCTGGTGGCCTTGAACCATGTCTCTTTGGGATTGCAGCACAGCTTTGGTTTTTATAATAGTTTTCGTTATGTCCCATAGAGTTGAGCAGGACTCCTAGGGACGGTGTCCAGATTCATTGTTCATAGTGTTGCTATGAGTTATACTATGAGTCATACTCAACTCAATGGCACCTAACAATGTAGGAATATTAGGAGTAATAGATCAATATCTTGCCCTGTTCTGTCCTATCCTCATGATCTCCAATATTCTTGAGCCCATTGTTAGAGTGACTGTGTCAGTCCATCTTGTTGAAGGTTTTCCTCTCTTTCTCTCACCCTCCATCTTTTCCCCAAGACTGACTGATTCCTCCTGATAACGTGTGGGAAAGAGAGGGAAAGTTTGACTTTTTTTCACTGTTTGGCTATGACTTTTTGTTTATTGTCTTATTGAAATTTACTACTGTTGGTGTGCTGTGAAATCTGTTATTTTGAATTGTATCTCTCTAAAGCTAATACTTGGACCAGGAGGAACTCCTCAGAACGGAGCAAGAAAACACTGCATAGTAAAAAATTGAGAAAGGTGAATACCAGGGATTTATTCTCTTTACATACCTTTTCAGTCTATATGTGGAACAGATCATCTGGGAGGCTGGGCTTTTTGAGGAGGAGTGTGGCATCTGGATTGGAGGAAAACCTGTATTATGCAGATGACACAACCTTGCTTGCTGAAACTGAGAAGGACCTGAGACATTTGCTGCAGAAGGTCAAATATACCGTCGTCATTTGGAGTGAAGCTTAACATCAAGAAGACAAAGATTCTCACCACTGGGACGGTTGGCAGCTCCAAGATACATGGAGAAGAGATTGAGATTGCTAACAGCTTGCTTGGCTCCACAATCAACATTCTTGGTACCAACAGCCAGGATATCAAAAGACAAATTGCATTGTGAAAATCTGCTGTCAGAGACAGCTCTAGAGTACTGAGGAGCAATGATGTCAGTCTAGAGACTAAGGTGCACCTGGTCCAGGCCATGGTCTTTATAGTTACTTGCTATGCATAAGAGAGTGTGGTAATGACTAAGGATGACAGAAGAAGAATTGATGCCTTTGAGTTGTGGTGCTGGAGAGGAGTATTGAACGTATCATGGGCCACCAGGAGAAGAAATAGGTCTTGGATAAAGTGAAACCAAGTGTCTCCTTGGAAGCAAAGATTTTTTTTTTTTTAATTTTAATGAAAGTTTACAGAGACTTTGGATTTTCATTCATACATTGTTGCACACTTTCCCCCCTACCCACCCCTCCTCCCAGTTCGCTTTTGTCTTTGAAGAAAAAAAAGAAACTCTTTCATTGGCATACAATCCTCCCTTCCCTCCCCAAGTCCACTTTACTATGTAGCTCTTATTCTGGACTCTTGTCATGAAAATAATACCTAATCATATGTTTCCTTTAAACAGTTCTCTCCCTCATCTGTTTCAATGCAGTATACATTATTTATCCCCTCTTTCCTTAAGTTCCTCTCAACCCTGATGTCAGTTCTGTTTTTTTAAAATATTTTTTTTATTGGGAAAATCATATTGGGGGTACAAGGAGGTGAGGGTTGGGGGCAGAGGGTGAGGATGGGCCAGGATGCAGTTGCAGAGCTGCACAGTTTGGTCGGTGGGGGGAGCAGGTGAAGGAAATGATGAGGGTCCA
>NW_006399883.1:596415-601463 GCF_000299155.1 Elephantulus edwardii
TCCAATGCATAGGTAATCATCTTCTTTGGCCCATTTATCCTTGGGAATCCTTGAATTCCTGTTGTTGAGCTTCAATCTTCACTGATGGCCAGTCATCAACTGTTTAAGTGTTCAATTATCAATAAGCCGAAGTCTGTGGAAGGCCGTAATGGCCCTGCTTTAAGTGGTTCGCTACTACCGCAGCTCACCACACTGTCTCTGCCTCTGCCGCCATCTTGGATCTCCCCGTCAGTTCTGTTTTACAACAGTAGCACTATGCAATATTTCTCCTTTTGTGACTTAGATATTTCACTCAGCATAATGTCTAGAGACACCTATTTTGTATATTTCATGAGTTCCTTATTTTTCAATGCAGCATAGTATTCCATTGTGTGAGTATACCATTGTTTCTCTATCCATTTGTTTGTTGATGGGCACTTGGGTTGTTTCCAACTCTTTGCTATTGTTAACAAAGTCACAATAAACATGGGTGTGCATATATCTGCTCAGGTAGCAGTTATGATTTCTTTAGTGTATATTCCCAGGAGTGAAATTGCTGGGTCAAATGGTATTTCTATTTTCAGCTTTTTTTTTCTTTTTTTTAAATTTTATTTTATTCATTTTAATGAACATTTACAGAGATTTTGGATTTTCATTCATCCATTGTTTCACTTTTTTCTTTATCCCCCACCTTGAACTTTTTGAGAAAGTGTCATATAGCCTTCCTTAGTGGTTGCACCATTTTACACTCCTACTAACAGTGAATAAGGGTTCCAGTTTCTCCACAACCTCGCCAACATTTGTTGTTTGCTGCTCTGTTGAATTTTACTATTCTTACTTGGGTGAGATGATTATCTCATAGTTGTTTTGATTTGCATCTCTCTTAGAGGTAGGCGTTTTTAGCACTTCTTCATGTGTTTGTTTGCGATTTGAAGATTTCCTTGGTGAACTGTCTGTTCATATCCTGTGCCCATTTTGCAACTGGGTTGTTTACCTTTATCTTTCTGTGGTGCAGAACAAAGATTTTGAAGCTCTGTCTCACATACTTTGGGCACATGGCCAAGAAGGACCATCCTCACAGAAGGACATCATGAAAGGGTGGAGGGACAGTGCAGGAACGGAAGACCCGAGATGAGATGAATTGATGCAATAACTGGGGCAATAAGGTGTGTCTGAGTCAGTGAGACTGGCTGAGGATTGGGCAGGCTTTAGAGCTGTTGTACATAGGCAGGCGACTCAATTGCACCTAACAACAACATCAACAATAACAAAAATAACAACAATAGCTAATGGAACCCTGGTAGCCTAGTGGTAAGGAACTACACTACCAATCGAAAGGTACATAGTTTGAATCCACTAGGTGCTCCTTAGGAGGAAGATGGCTAATCAACTCCCAAGCAATTTATTGCTTCTGGAAACCTGCTGGAGGGTCCACTAGGAGTAGCTTCTATGCCAATGGTACATAACGACAGTAGCTAATAAGGGAGTGCTGGTGGCTCAGGGATAAAGAACTGCACTGCTAAGGCAAAGGTATGCAGTTCGAATCTACCATCTGTTCCAAAGGAGAAAGATGGACAGTCACCTCCTATCAGATTTACTTCCTCTGAAAACTTGCTGGTGGATCAGCTTTTTTTTTTCTGACTTGATAGTATACAGCAACAACAACGACAACACAATAGCTAATGATATGGATAATTTTTTTCCGTGTGTTGGTCCTCTGAAGTGTCTTTTCATGTTCACTCCCCATTTTTAATTTAGTTGCTTGCCTTTTTGATGTTGGTGTTGGAGTTTTCTATAAATTAGAGATTAGTCATTTTTTGGTTATGCCATTGCCAAATGTTTGATAGGATCTCTTTTTGAATAAGTTTTTTTGATGTCTGGAAAGATGTCTTTTGTTTATGATAAGAAAATTGGGTGTTACACTTTTCACTATTGCAACTCATTTTAAATGCTTTTATTTTTCCTGTATGAAACTTTTCTTCAGTAGCCCAGGGGAATGCTCTACACCAACTAATGCATTTAAGCATATTTATTCATAATGGTAAGGAGATGGAAACTACCTAAGTGCCCATCAAATCAGATTGAAACGGTTGATAAGATCCTTTTATTGTATCCAGAGTCAACACTCACAGAAGCAGCAGTCAAGAAAATAAATGACATATTTCATTGAGCAAATCTATTGACAAGGATCACTTTAAAATACTAAAGAGCAAGGATGTCAAGTTAAGCGCTAAGGTATACCTGACTCAAGCCATCGTATGCTTTAAAAGATCACGTTTACTCTTTCCACCTGCAGAAAAAAAGCCCAATGACACAAAGACATAAACAAAGACCCACTTGCAGACACGGAGCTATGTTGGCAAAACGGATAAAGAGTTGTGTTGCTAACTTGAGGTTGTTGCTGTTGTTGTTGATTACCTTCAAGTCCAGTACGACTCAAAGTGACCCTCTGAACAAACAGCCTGACTCCCTTCTACAACTACCGACATTTATCAATGTTCATAGAGTTTCCGGAGGCATGTTGTTTAGTAAGTGGATGTCACTAGAGGAGGAAAGAGTATATTCTTTCTCAGAGTATGTTCAATTTTCTTCACCAAAATATAATCCAATCCAGACAACCTTTTCAAGAGTTATTTTACCGAGTACACTATGTATTAAATTCGTATGTGCATTGTTTCTGTGGACACACCGTAGGTGAAAATAAGGAACGTCTAAATCTAATCTCTTAAATTCAGCCATCTTGTTCATTGTTATGTTCTTTCTATCATTACATCTATCGTTTCCATTTTGAAATGCCTATTATTTAGTAAAATTAAACTATTTACTGGCTGTTAGTTTCACAAAAGCTCAGAATATTGCCTTGCTGAAAAGTATAATGGTTGTACACAAATGACTTTCTTTACAAATTACATTTCCAGACAGTAATGAGGAGCCCTTGTTAGCAACAGGAGACTTTAAGTCTGAGTGGTTATGCACTGGAATGTCACATCCCCATTTTTCTCTAGACTTCTCTCAGGTGTACTTCACACCAGTATGGTACTGGTACTCCCCCACCACTTGTGGGAGCTACTGATGTTCTTGGCTTTACTGACAAGGAGGTAAGAAAGCTCAGAGAAGGCATCAGTGTTAGCACTGGGCAGCAAAGAAGGTGTTTCTTTCATGGTGCTGTTGCCTCCAATGGAGGCATAGGAAAAGCAGTTCTGAGAGTAAAGGACAAAAATTCGTCAGCAGTTGGACTGTTGCATTGCAACGATGTTTGTGCATTTATTATTTCAGAAAACTTTCTATCCCCCTCTATGGAAACAATTATTTGTGTTCATGTAACATTCCTGGTAAAAGACTATCAGGAGTTCTTTCTCCTGTGTGTTTCCTCTAGTGTCCTTGTATTCTATGATACTAACTGAGGTCATTAAGGAAATAAAACTAAAGGACCGGAGAAGATTATTCTGATACTTCCCTAGATCTTTGTGTTGCACATTAGGTCTGAATTATTTAACTGGTCTGTGAGGTTTGCAGTTTCTCCTGCTTTGTGTCTATCCATGGGTTCAAATTCACCAAGGTAGCCAAGCTTTGTCATCAAAGTTAGAAACTATTTTGGAGCACAGCCTGATAAGAACCTGGTGTTTACCCCTTATCTCAGCATTATAGATGCTTTTAAGTACGTCAGACAGGATATCTGAGCACACTCAGGAAGTTCTATAATCCACTTGGAGACACTGATCATCCAAAAGCTGATGTGAGGAGGCTCCAACAGTCTCTCTTGTCATCACTGTGGGGGGCACCACACCAGTCCTCCTGTTTGCATGCTTCTTCGTTGTTTACAGAGTATGATGGCTTCCAGTTCTAGCCTACCTGGAAGGCAAGTTCAAAGAAGGCAAGACAAGGAAGTGTTGAAGTTAGCTGGGGATGCGTTAAACTTCAGTTACTCTTCAGCATCCAGGTGGAGGCCACCCAAGGTCAATGGAAGGGAGTAATGGAAATGACACCTAGGAGAGGGAGAGGTACAGATCTGAGGAAGGCCTGATCTTGAATACTTTTCATTGTATTTTTAAAAAATGATCAGGAAGCTTTGATTATTTAGTTATTAATAAGTACTCCAATGTTTTCCACAACTTATTTGAAACTTGTGGAAAATATCATGATTGAGATATCCTGCACTCGTTTTTCTGCACTTTGGCCCTGTGCAATTATAGTGAATTTTTCCAGGTTGTAAATGTTCAGACAATTGCAAACAGCACTATTCCCAGAAAAGGTGCAGGGAACAGGAACCCTCTCCCCTCCCTTTTACCCATATCTTCCCCAAGCACATTGTACCTGGGGCGGCATAATCTAATTGCTGTGTTTGTTTCCAAGGAATCTCTGCAGATGGTTTTCTGTATGTTGGTCCCCTGCTTTTGTACAGAAACTCCATTGTAAATGGACAGAGAAACACTATCAATGATTAACCATTCCAATGTGTTTCCTTGGCATGCACCATAAGCAGATGCCACCTGTATGAAAAGCTATGGGAGCAACCTCGTGTGCTTTTCCTAAATCTCCAGAAGAGCCTCAAATCTAGGCAAAGTCTGGGTCTCCCAAAAGTGTGCAGGAGAGGAAGAGGTGGATGTGTGCAGGTTGTGTTCTGAGGGGAGGGGTGGTTTTGGTTCCACAGTCGTGTTGAGACTTTGAGCCCTAGTTCTATCACTTTATAGTGACAAGTCTCTGCAGGGAGGGCAAAGGCTAATCTTTAAGTTTCTTTTGTAGATCCAGTGGGGACATGAAAAGATGGGCCATAATTTGATGGTGATTTTTTAAAAATTTATCATTAATTTCAATGAAAATTTACAGAGACTTTGGGTTTCCATTCATTTATTGTTGCACTTTTCTCCCCTCCCATCCCTCCCCCACCATACACTACCCTCTTGGAAAAGTAAACGAAAATTTTAAACAGTTTTCTTCCTCATCTGTTTCAATGCAGTATACATCATTGAACCCATCTTTCTCAGTCTCCCTCCAACCCTGAGGTCAGTCCTGTTTTACAACAGTGGTACCATACAGTATTTTTCCTTTTGTGACTGAGAAACTTCACT
>NW_006399883.1:601902-623429 GCF_000299155.1 Elephantulus edwardii
CATTTCTTCATGTGCTTGTTAGCCATCTGAATGTCGTCTTTGGTGAAGTGCCTGTTCATATCTTGTGTCCATTTTTCTACAGGATTATTTATCTTTATCTTGTTGTGGTGGATGGTGATTTATTTTATAAAACACAATCTAAGGTACAGGAATTATTGTATAAAATACAATGTGAATGAAGGAATTTGTGAAATACAGTGTGTATGAATGAAACACAATGTATACGAATTTTGTATGCAAATCAATCCTTAAGGATGCTTTGGGAAGAATATTAATTGATTCAAGAAGCATTAAAAGATGATGGAAGGATTATGCAGAGTCACTGTACCAGAAGGAATTGGCTGACACAGAAGAATTTCATGAAACAACGTATGAGCAAGAGCCTTTGGTGATGAAGGAAGAAGTTCAAGCTGCTTTGAAAGAATTCTCAAAAAACAAGACCCCAGGAATTGATAGCATACCAATTGACACATTTCAACAAACAGACACTGCCCTGAATGCATTCACTAAGTTGTGCCAAGAAATTTGGATGACAACCCCCTGGCCAACTGACTGGAAGAGATCTATAATTGTTCCCATTCCAAAGAAAGGTGACCCAACAGAGTGTGAAAATTATCAAACAATATCATTAATGTCACATGAAATCAAGATTCTGCTGAAAATTATTTTAAAATGATTGGAGCAGTGCATCAACAGAGAACTGTCAGATGTGCAGGCTGGGTTTAGAAGAGGTCATGGTACTAGGGATATTATAGCTAATGTTAGATGGATCTTGGCTGAAAGAGAGTACCAGAGGAATGTCTGTCTGTGTTTAATTTACTATGCAAAGGTGTTTGACTGTGTGAATCACACAACAAACTGTGGCTGACTCTGTGAAGAATGAGAATCCAAGAACATTTGATTGTGCTGATGTGAAACCTATACTTGGACCAGGAGGCAGTCGTCAGAACAGAGCAAGGAGATAGTGTATGGTTCAAAATTGAGAAGGGTGTATGCTAGGGATGTATTCTGTCTCCATACTTTTTCAATCATGCAAAATAGATCATCTGGGAGGCTGGGCTGTATGAGGAGGAATGTGGCATCAGAGTTGGAGTAAGATTCATCAACAACCTGCATTTTGCTGAAACTGAGGAGAACCTGAAGCACTTGCTGCAAAAGATCTAAGACTGTAGTCTTCAGTATGTGTTGAAGCTCAACATCAAGAAAACATAGATTCTCACCACTGGGCCAATGGCAGCATTATGATAGATGTTGAAGAGACTGAGATTGTTAACAGCTTTAATTTGCTTGGCTCCATAATCAACACTCTTGGTACCAGCAGCCACGAGGAAATTAAGAGATGAATTCCACTGGGAAAGTTGGCTGTCAGGGACCTCTCCAGAGTACTGAAGAGCAACTACATCAGTCTGGAGACTAAGATGCACCTGATCCAGGCCATAGTTTTCACAATTGCTTGCTATGCATTAGAGAATTGGACAATGACTAGGGATGATAGAAAGAGAATTGATGCTTTTGAGCTGTGGTGCTGAAGGAGAGTGTTGACCATACCATGGACCGCCAGGAGAACAAACAGGTTCGCCCTAGAGAGGGCTGCCTACCTAATGGTTGTCAGTTCAAACCTGTCAGTCTTTTTGTTAGAGAAAGATGTGACAATTGCTTCCATAAATATTTTTAGTCTTGTAAACTCTGTGGGGAAATTCTGCTCTTTCCTACTAGGTCACCTTGAATTGGAATGGACCAAAAGAAAGTAGACTGTAGCAGGTTTAGTCAGAAGACAAAGACCAATACAGGGAATCAAGAAGTTTCTGTCTCAGCCTCTCCTTCCCCGTAGGATCATCAGCTTGGATAGATCAAGCAGAGGAGAGAGTTGAATATACAACATGAAGAAGGTTATGAAGAGATTTAACAGTGAATCACTTAATAATACTAGATTATTAGAATCCTTCCTTTCCTTCTAAATATGTTAGAGAGGCTTAGGAGGTTTAGGAGAATGGAAAAGAATTGAACTCTTACATATATTGTGAGGATTTTTTATACCTCTGCCTTGCCCTTGAACTCTGATGATCTCGTTCCTTCTGCTGTACTATGGAGAACACACCTTAGGGAAATTGCCAAGTAGGTGATAAAGTTAAGGAACAAGAAAGAAGGGTGGTACTTGGGAATTTCTCCTCCTACTAGCTGGTGTGGAGAGAGAAATGAAACTAATATTTCATTCTTCCCGCCCTGTCCAAAGAAATGACTGTTACTGGGTTGGGAATGTTTGCAGACTTTCTCCTCTGCTTGCCCACTCTCTCATGCCTGTCTTAGTGAGCCTTTGAGCTTGTGTGTGTCTCTCCTCATACTTTGACCATGAGAGGTGAAGATTCTGTAATGCCTGAGGTCCAATACATGTTATTTGGTGCCAATTTTAGTCATGTTATGACATCAAACCTGGAAAAAGTACAACCAAAATTCTCCTTGGAAGCGAGGATAATGGGACATTCACATGATTTGGACATGTTATCAGGAGGGACCATTCTCTGAGGAAGATACTGTGTTAGATGGATTGACACAATGGCGGCAACAATGGCCTCAAACAGCAATGGTTATGAGGAGGACTCAGGACTAGTGCTTCAATGTAGTGAACAGGTCTCAGTTCGCTATGAGTTGGAGCTGACTATTTGGAACCCAGCAACAACAGGACATCAAACAAACTAACATAGTGAACAATCCAAAACCAAACCAAACCAAACCAAACCAAACCAAACCAAACCAAACCAAACCAAACCAAACCACTCCCTCTGTTCATTGAGTGGATTCCATGTGTTACAACAGAGTAGAACAGCTTCCACTTGGCTGTAGTTTTTTTTAAAATTTATTATTAATTTCAATGAAAATTTACAGAGAATTTGGATTTCCATTCATTCATTGTTGCACTTTTCTCCCCTCCCAACCGTCCCCCCTAGTACACCACCCTCTTGGAAAAGTAAAAGAAAAATTCTTTCATTGTTTTACAAACCCTCCCCCCAGGTCCACTCCACTATGCAGCCTTTGCTCTGGACTCCAGTCATGACAAAAATACCTAATCACATATCCCTTTTAAACAGTTTTCTCCCTCATCTGTTTCAATGCAGTATACACTATTGAACCCACCTTTCTCAGTCTCTCCCGAACCCCAAGGTCAGTCCTGCTTTACAACAGTGGCACCATGTAGTATTTGTCCTTTTGTTACTGAGATACTTCACTCAGCATAATGTCCTCCAGGGTCACCCATTTTGAATAATATTGCATGAGTTCCTTGTTTTTCAATGCAGCATAGTATTGCATTGTGTGAATATACCACAACTTCTCTATCCATTCATTTGTTGATGGGCACTTAGGTTGTTTCCAACTCCTTGCTATTGTGAACAAAGCCTCAATAAACATGGATGTGCATATATCTGCTTGGATGTCAGTTATGGTCTCTTTGGGGTACGTTCCCAGCAGTGGAATTGCTGGGTCAAATGGTATCTCTTTTTGCAACTTTTTGAGAAAGTACCATACCGCCTTCTACAATGGTTGCACCATTTTACACTCACCAACAGTAGATAAGGGTTCCAGTTTCTCCACAACCTTGCCAGGATTTGTTGCTTGCTGTTCTGTTAAATTTTGCTATTCTGATTGGGGTGAGATGATATCTCATAGTTGTTTTAAATTGCATCTCTTTTAGAGCTGGGAATTTTGGACATTTATTCATTTGCTTGTTGGCCATCTGAATGTCTTCTTTGGTGAAGTGTCTGTTCATATCTTGTGCCGATTTTTCTATTGGATTATTTACTTTTATCTTGTTGTGGTGTTGGCTGTGGTCTTTAAGGAAGCAATTTGCCAAACCTTTTTTCCATTGTGTCTCTGAATGAGTGGTTTCACCATCTGTTGTTGTTAGGTGAGTACAACTCATAACGACCTTATGAACAACATATCTGAACCGTGTCCTATCATGGGCCATCGTTGTCTCTTATACACTTGAGCACATTGCTGCAGTCATGATGTTACTCTATCTCATCAAGGGACTTTCTCTCTTTAGCTGACCCTCCATTTTTCCAAATATGATATTCTTCTCCAACTAATAACCTTATGCCACAAGTATTTGAGATAATGCTTTGCCATTCTTGCCTCCAAGGATCATGCTTGCCACACTTTCTCCAAGACATATCTCTTTGTTCTTCTGGCAGCCTTTGAGATAGCAAGTACTTTTCTCCAATACCACAACTCAAAGACATTAATTCTTCTTATGTCATCCTTATTCATTGTTCAGCTTTCAGATGCATAGCAAGTGTTGGAAAAAACCATGGTCTGTGCCTTAGTCTTCAAACCGATATCATTGTCCTCAATAATTTGTAGATATTCCTGACAACAGATTTGCCAATGCGTTCTAATTTCCTGACTGACTACTGATATCATGGGTGTTGATTGCAGACACACATAAGATGAAGTCATTGACAACTTCAATCTTCTCCATCTATTATGATGCTGCCTATGAGTCCAGAAGTGAGGGTTTTTGTGTTCTTGATGTTAAGATACAATCCACATTAAAGACTATAAGTCTTTGATCTTCTGCAGCAAGTGTTTCAAATCTTCTTCACTTTTAGCAAGCATCATATGCATAGTACAGGGTCTTTATGAGTCTTCCTCTGGTCCTGATCCTATAGTCTTCTTCATAGAGTCCAGCTTCCTGAATGATTTGCTCAGCATACAGCTTAAATAGGTATGGAGAAAAGATACTGCCTTGATGCACACCTTTCCTGAAATCATGTAGTGTTCCCTTGCTCTGTTTGGACAACATTTCTTGGTCTAGGTGTAGGTTTTGTATAAGCATAATTAAGTACTTTGGGATTCCCATTCTTCTTAATGTTAGCCATAATTTGTTATGATCCACATAGTCAAATATCTTTTCATAGTCAACAAACACAAACAGATATTCTTCTGGTATTATTCTCTGCTTTCAGTCAGGACCTATCTGACATCAGCAGTGATATCTCAAATATCATAGTGCCTTCTAAGCCCAGCTTGAACTTCTGGCAGTTCTCTCTCATTATACTGTTCTAGGTATTTTTTGGATGACCTTCAACACTATTTTGCATGCATGGGATATTAATAACATTGCTTGATAATTTTCATTCCGTTGGGTCACCATTCTTTGCAATGGGAACATATAGGGATGTCTTCCAGTCACTTGACCAAATAGCTGTCCTCCAAATTTTCTGGCATAGACTGGTAAGCATATCCGGGGCTTCATCTGTTAGTTGAAACATGTCAATTGATGTCATCACATTGAATTCTGGTGTCTTATTTTTTACCAATACCTTCAACACAGCTTGAACTTTTTCTTTTGTTACTGATGGCTTTTGTTCATATGGTACTTGCTGTTGAAATTTTTCAGTTTTCAAACACTCTCACCAACAGTGACTCTATTTCCCCCCCACCCCCCATCTTCTTTTGATTTTCATGGTCATTCAAGATTTTACCCATAGCATCTCTCAGTATAGCAACTTGCGGTTTGAATTGTTTTTCAATTCTTTCAGCTTGAGAAATGCCAATTGATTTCTTTCCCTTTTTATTCTCCAATTCCAGCTTTGCACATTTCATTACAATACTTTCTTTTGTCTTCTCAAGCTGCCTTTCTATTCATCTCTTTTATTTCCACATTTCTCCTTTTTGTTTTGACTTCTTGATGATTTAGTGCAATTTTCAGAATCTTTTCTGTCCTCTATTTTAGTACTTTCTTCCTTCTTTGTTTCTGTAAGAACTTTTGCTCTCTTCACGAGTTGTATGTTTGGTGTCACCCCATAACTAATCTGATATTTGATCATTAATTTTCAATACTTCAAACCTATTCTGGAGATGATTTTTTAAATCAGGTGGGATAGACTCAAGGTCATATTTTGGTTCTTGCAGGATGGTTTTCATTTCCTTCAGCTTCAGTTTGAACTTGCACATGATTAATTGGTGGTCTGTTAAGCATCCAGTGGTTGGCCTGGTTTCAAGTGCTGATATTGAGCTTCTCCAACACTCAGACTTCCACAGACATAGTCAATTTGATTACTGTGTAGCCTAGGATGTAGTAAATAAATAATGGTCCTCCAAATATTTGCTCAGTAATACACTTGCTATTAATAATATATTAATAAATTTGGTATTAATAATTTATTAATAAAGTTGCTATGAATAAATATTTGCTCAATAATAAACTGAATTTATCCAACTAAATAACCACTGATTGTAGAGTTATTAACACTCACTCATTCATTGCATTCAAGTCAGTTCTTACGGAGACTCACTATTGGGTTTGCAAAGCTCTACATCATGGCAAGGGAGATCAATGGTAAGGAATTGTGTTGCCACCCCAAATGGTTCAGATTACTATATTAGTGACAATATAGGAAACTCTGGTAGCCTAGTGGTAGGAAGCTGTTCTGCAATCCCAAAGGCATGTGTTCAAATCCACCTGTTGCTCCATGGGAGAAAGATGGACAATCTTCTCCCATGTGATTTACTGCCTCTGAAAACCCACTGGAGGGTCAACTATGGGTTAGTTTCAATCCAAAGGTATACAGCAACCACAACAAATTTTGATGGTGGATAGCCTGTTCTCCCTGGGAGCCACGGGTGGATTTAGACTACTGTCAAAGCAAAATCATTGGATTAGGAGTGTTGTTTGCTGTGGACGAAGCCACCAGAGTGCCCTAGTGTTAATAAAGATCTCTAAATATTTAACTAAAATAACATATCTAATGTATCAGAAGATTCTCAACAGATACTTTAATCTCTTTAAAAGATAGAAGACACACACACACACAAAAGATAGAAGACACAGCTGGATTTACCCTCAGTGTTCAAACACCATACTGCTTTTAAAGCATTGATTACTACAGATTGATAGTAATTTATCTGTCTCTGAAAGCATTGATTTTTATTAAAGAAATAATTTTCTAATGAGACTATATTTCACTTTTATTTTTTCCAGTGATATATTTTTCTTTCTTTAATCACACACACACACACACACACACACACACACACACACACACACACACAGAGTTTTATGTAAATTTCCTAACCAAAACAATTCAATAAATACCATTAACCAAGACATGAAATTTTAAAAATTACACAGTGATTTTTAAAATCTACAATTTCTACATGTGCGATTTACTGGCATTAATTGCATTCTTCAAACTGTTTTTCCATTTTGTCCTTCTTTTGTTTAGTATTCCTCCTCTATTTACATAAACTCACTACTTTAGTATACTTTTAAATTTTAATAAGTTCTTGGATTTGCCTCCATAGAATCTTTTCTGTAAACTTTCCAAATTTTTATTTTAATTGTAAAAGTTGTATTAAAATATAAGTAAGGAAAATTTATCCTTTTAACAATCTTCACCCACATTGTTCAGTAACATTAACTATGTTTGTCATAATGTTCAATCATTAACAAGTTCTGATTTTTCCTATCCCCTTTTAACAGAAGAGTAGATTGCTTTTCCCCCACCCACTTGTCCACCCCTGGTAACCATTAATAAATGTTGTAGCTAACTAACTGGCACCCAACAGCAAAACACACATTTGCTTATTGGAAATATTTTATAGAAGTGGGCTCATGCGGTGTCTGTCTGTTTTGTATGTCTGTGACTGAATTATTTCAGCATAATGCTTTCCAGGTTCATTTTTATCATATATTGCATGCAAATATGGATTGAGGCTCAATGTCAAGAAGACAAAGATTCTCACCATTGGGCCAATTGGCAGCATCAGGATGGATGGTGAAGAGATTGAGATTGTTCACAGCTTTAGTTTACTTGGCTCCATAGTCAACACCCTCGGCACCAGTAGCCAGGAAGGCGTGTTTGCCATGGGAAAGTCTGCTGTTAGGGACCTCTCTGGAGATCAAGGTGCGTCTGATACAGGTCATGGTCTTTGCAATCATTTGTTATGCATCAGAGAGTTGGACAATGACTAAGGAGAATAGAAAGAGAATTGATGCCTTTGAGCTGTGGTGCTGGAGAAGAGTATTGAGAGTACCATGGACTGCTAGGAAAACAAACAGATTCATCCTGGAAAGGGTTAAACCAGGCGGCTCCTTGGAGGCAAGGATTCTGAGGCTCCGTCTAACACACTTTGGACGTGTTGTAAGGAGGGACCGCTTCTTGGAGAGGGACATCATACTTGGTAGGGTGGAGGGACAGCACAGGAGGGGAAGGCCTTCTATGAGGTGGATTGATTCAGTGACTGGGGTAATCGGCATGGGTGTATCGGGGACGGTGCGATTGACACAGGACAGAGCAGAGTTTAGGGCTATTGTACATAGGGTCGCTATGAGTCGCAAGTGATTCGACGGCACATAACAACAACAAGAACAACAATTGTATGCATGAGAATGACATTTCTCTCTATGGTTGAATAGCACTCCATTGTATATAAGTTGCACATTTTCTTTTTATCCATTCATCTGTTGATTCATGTTTAGGTTGTTTCCACTTTTAACTCTTATGAATGGTGCTGTAAAGATGATTACTATACCAAAACCTGCTTGTGTTTCCTGCTGTCAAGTCCATTGGTTATATATCCAAGAGTGAAATTGTTGGATCATATACGTGGCACCAACAGTCAGAATATCAAAAGATAAATTGCATTAGGTAAATCTGCTGTCAGAGACCTTTCCAGGATACTGAAGCAACAATGTCAATCCAGAGACTACGGTGTGCCTGGTTCAGTCCATGGTCTTCGCAATTACTTGGTAGGCATCAGAAAGCTGGACAGTGACTAAGAATAACAGAAGAATTGATGTCTTTGAGTTGTGGTGCTGGATTAAAGTCTTGAATATACTGTGGACCTCCAAGAAAACAAATAGGTCTGTCTAGGAGGTGGTGAAAGTAAGTTTTTCCTTGGAGGCCAGGATATTTTTAAAGCTCCATCTCACATTGTCTGGGCATGTGACCAGGAGGGACCAATCCTTGGAGAAGAGCATCATGCTCAGAAGAGTGGAGGGAGAGCACAGGAGAGGAAGACCCTGGATGAGATGGATTGGTACAGTAACTAGGGCAATGGGGGTAGGTGTCAGAGTCAGTGAGACTGGCTCAAGACAGGGCAGGGTTCAGAGCTGTTGTACGTAGGGTCTCTATGAATCACAGGTGACTCAATGGCACATAACAACAACAACATTTAAGTTTTTGAGGAAACTTCAAGTAGCTGTACCATTTTACAAACACTTCAGCAGTAAATAAGTATTTAGGTTCCTGAATATCCTTGTCAAAACCTGTAGTTTTTTAGACATTTTAACACAGAAATTGCATTGGACAATAAACTGTCCTTAAGTCTGGGTGTCTGACCGAGTGCGTGTTGGTGAAATTCTGACATAGCTGTGTAGCTTTATCTCAAAATCTCCCTTTATTCCTTCTTCTTACATAATCTGCACTAGTCATGTTAGTAAGACATCTTTAAAATTCACACTGCTCGCCTTATTTTTCACTACTGTACAATCAGAGTTTGGTTTATGGGAACCCTGTCATGGTATTGTGATCCACGAGGTTTTAATGTATTGATTTTTGGAAATAAATCTCCATGTCTCTCTTCTTAGTGGTACCAGTTGTCAAGATTGGCTGAACCTGTTTGGTGTCATAGCAGCATAGAAGCTTCCACTGACAGATGAGTGGTGGGGTGTCTGCACTTGATGTGTATTGGCTGGGAACTGAACCTGGTTTTCCAACATGAAAAGCAAGAATTCTACCACTAAACTCTGTTAGCAGTGTGAAGAACTATGGAACATACATTGTTGTTGATTGCCATTGAGTTGAACACAACTCATAGTGATCCTCTGAACAAAAGGCCTGAAGCCTTTCTATAACTATCAACATTTATCAAAGTTCATAGAGTTTCCACAGGATTGTTGTTTAGGAAGTGGATGCCACTCCTGCTCCCAAACATATATCAGTGTTTTTTCTATAGTCAATAGGGGCCCAGAAAGGTAAACTAGCTAGAGGGGAGGTTCCGAGTCTGCTCCTCCTTTTAGTACTGGGCTCATTCTTTTCATTGGCAAATAATTCCCTCAACTATTATTGGGATTGCCATATCCTTCCAAGTTTCATAAGACTTTATTTCCCTCAGATGTCACAAGAGTCACCAAACTCAGTCAGAAAACCTGTGTCAAACTGATTCCTGAACCTTATCTTCTTGTTCAAGTACTGGAATTTTGTTTGCTTTTTTGTTCTCCCACCTTATAAAGTAGAACATTATATCTAGGCAAGCTCTGGTGGCCTAGTGGCAAGAAGCTGCACTGCAATCCCAGAGGCATGTGGTTCAAATTCACCAAATACTCTGCTGCAGAAGGGATAATATCCTACTGTGCCAATCAGATTCTACCTGATGGTGTGCGTGGCGCGCGCACACACACACACACACACACACACACACACACACACACACTTTAAAAAAATGTTATATTTACACTTTTACTTAGCTATTGTTAGGTGCCATTGAGTATAACTCATAAGAACCCTATGGACAAAAGATCTGAACTCTGTGCCATCCTCACACTTCCTGACACACTGGGGTCCATTGTGGCAGTCACCCTGCCAGTCCACCTGGTAAAGGGTTTTCCTTTCCTTTGCCGACCCTCCATCTTTTCAAGCATCATATCTCTTTCCAAAGAATAACCAGCTCCTCTTAGGAACATGTCTAAAGTATGTGAGGAGAAGCCTCATAATTCTTGCCTTCAAAGAGCACTCCAGCTGTACCCTCTCCAAGATATATTTGTTCTTTTTGTCATTCATGGAATGTTCAGTGCTCTTCTCTAACACCACAGCTCAAAAGCAACATTCCCCCAGCCCTCGTCATCCTTATTTATTGTCCAGGTCTCGGATGCATAGCAAGTCATCAGAAAGATGATAGCCTGAATCAGATGCACCTTAGTCCTTAAACTGACAGTACTCTTCAATTATTTGGAAGGCTCCTTAACTGCAGATTTCCCAAGTGTAATGTATCTCCTTATTTCCTGACTGCTGGTACTAAGGATGTTAACTGTGGATCCAAGTAAGATGAAGTTTTAACAATTTCAATCACTTCTTCATTGGTCTATGGTAAAAATATTTGTTTTCTTGACACTGAGATGCAATCCATATCGAAGACTGCATTCTTTCATCTTTTGCAACAAGTGCTTCAAATTCTCCTCACTTTCAGCAAGCAAGATGTGTCATCTGCATAATGCAGGTTATTGATGAGTCTCCCTCCAATTCTGATGCCACACTCTTCTTCATAGAGTCCAGCTTCTTGGATAATTTGCTCAGTGTATATGGATTAAATAGGTGTGGAGAGAGAATACAACCCTGACACACTTTCTTCTTACTTTTAAACCGAGTAGTGTTCCCCTGCTCTGTTCATACAACAGCCTCCTGGTCCAGGTATAGGTTTCGCATGAGCACAATTATGTGCTCTGGGATTCCCATTCTTCTCAATGTCAGCCACTACTTTTTATGATCCACACAGTCAAATGCCTTTGTACAGTCAATAAAAAAATGAATAGATATTCTTCTGATATTCTCTACTTTCAGCTAGGATCCATCTGACAGCAGTAATACTATTCTGGTGCCATGGCCTCTTCTAAATCTTGTTTGAACTTACAGCAATTCCCTATCTATGTTCTGTTCTAGGCATTTTTTAAATGATCTTCAGCAGTATTTTGCTTGTGTGTGGTACTAATGATACTGTTCAAAGTTTCCATATTTAGTTTGATAAATTTTCTTGGGAATGGGAAAAAATATGGACCTCTTCCAATCCTCTTCCATGGAAAGCTTTGCCACTGGTGTGTCAAATGCCATAAGGGTTGTCCTTGGTGGCAGGTTTTAGTAGAGCTCCCAGATTAAGACAGAGTAGGAAGCAGGATTGACCATCCACTTCTTAAATAACGGGCCTTTTCAAAACCCTCTGAACACTAGAGATTTAATCTATTAATCTAATAGATTAATCAATAAGCAAACCTAATAATAAAAAAATCTGCTAATAATAAATCCTAAACCTCCAAAAATAGCAGAGGGTTTAGAAGAAAACCCAATCACCCTTAAAACAAACACCACATTCAAAGAAAAAACTACATACATCATATCTATTCTTGGAATATAACTATGACTAATGACATGAAAAATCACCGCATACTTCAACTACAAGAACCATTAAATGACGAACAGTCACAAATCTCACCTACTACTCAAGATTATTAACCACTCTTTCATTGATCTCCCAGCTCCATCCAACATCTCAGCCTGATGAAACTTTGGCTCCCTTCTAGGAATATGTCCAATTATTCAAATCCTAACAGGTGTCTTTCTAGCCGTACACTGTACCTCAGACACCTTAACAGTATTTTCATCTTTACTCATACCTGCCGTGATGTAAACCACGACTGATTCATGCAATACCTCCACACAAATGGAGCCTTCCCTGTTCTTCATTTGCTTATTCATCCATGTAGGACGAGGAATCTACTACTGATCATACTTATTCTTCAAAACATGAAACATTGGAGTAGCATTACTATTTGTCATCATAGCCACAGCCTTCATAGGCCATGTATGTCATGAGGCCAAATAGAATCTTGAGGTGCTACAGTTATTACTAATCTCTTATCTGCAACCCCTGATATCAGCATTACCCTTGTAGAATGAATCTGAGCAGGCTTCTCCATAGACAGAGCCACCTTAACCCAATTTTTCACTTTCCACTCCATCCTTCCTTCTATCATTGCATCAGCCATAGTCCAACTACTCTTCCTTCCTGAAACAGGCTCTACTAATCCAACCAGTCTCATCGTTGACTCAGACAAAAATCCCATTCCATCCCTGCTACACTATCAAAGACCTTCTAGGAGTCTTCAAAATCCTCCTCCCTCTTCTTACCCTAGTCTTATTCTCCCCAGTTAGCAACAGCCCTGCTAACCCTCTTTAACACCCACCCCATATTAAACCAGAGTGTTATTTCCTATTTGCATATGCAATCTTCTACTCTATCCCCCCAAAACTAGGAGCTGTCCACGCCCTAGTCTTCTCCATCCTAACTCTAGTCATCTCCTCCCTCCTCCACACATCCACACAATAAAGCCTTATGTTTCGACCCATCAGCCAATGTCTCTTCTGAATTCTAGTAGCCAATCTGATCACACTCACTTTGAATTGGAAGACCTCTAGCTGAACACCCCATATCATTATCAGTCAACTAGCCTCCATCCTCTATTTTTTCTTCATCCTAGCAATCATACCCTTTGCCAGTCTCACTGAAAACCACCTCTTAAAATGATAACTTCCCTAGTAGTATAACTATAAATATCATCTTGGAAACCATCAATGGAGAAAATACCTCCCAAGGGCATCAGGAAGAAGGCATACTCAACCTTACCATCAGCACCCAAAGCTGATACTCTATTTAAACTATTTCCTGAACTACTATGCTCAAGTTATCTGCCTATGTATATCATGCATATTTTTGCATCTCCCCATTAATATATACTATACATGATTAATCATACATATATTATTATGTTTAATCATGCATTATATTATTTTATCCAAGCATATAAGCAAGAATTAAATTATCGTTGCCAGACCTCTATTCCCTTATATAAATCTCTTTAACTCTATGAAGAGTGCTTAGACCTTTTGTTCATAGGGTCGCCATAAGTCGTCTACAACTTGACGGCACCTAACAACAATAACAACGATAACCTAGAGAGAGCAACGTTGGCCTGGTGGACAGAAAGTTATGCTACCAAGCCCAAGGTGGGTGATTTTAATCGGTGGCCCTCAGGCCAGGTTCAAATTTGTGTGCTTTTTTTTTTTTAAGGCAATCATTCTTCTAGGTGGTATAGCATTGGTCTGTGCATTGCTGTACAGAGGTAACTCGTGTTTGCTGTGATGCTAAACATTGTGACACTGATGTGCCAAATGTGATAATGGTCACCCATGGTGGACAGTGTTTCCTGGAGCTTCCCTATTAAAACAAGCTTGGAAGCAGGAGTGGCATCCACTTCTGAAATGGTTTGCCTCCGGAACCGGAAACTCTATGAACAGTGCTCAGGCCTTTCGTTCATAGGATCACTATGAGTCATCTACTACTCGATGGCACCTAACAACAACAAACAACAACAGAGCCCTATTCCCTTATATTAATCTCTTTATCAACTCCTCACACCATGCTTATCACCTCCAGCATTTTTGCTTGATCACTTTGAGAAACCATCAATCCTTCCAATTTATACCTTTCTTCTCGCTCCAGGCCCATCAGTTTTGGAGGTTTCTATTCGGAAACTATACTTGGCATCTAGTTCTTTCTTTAGGACCATCTCACCTAAAATCGCCCATTCTTTCCTCTTAAATAAGACATCTCGATGGATTCGTGACTAATCAGCCCATGCTCACACATAATGGTGGTGTCATGCATTTGGTATTTTTTTAATTTTTGGGGTGCCTAATCCAACCAGTATTCAAAGATTTAACTCACTCAAAACTATTGTCGTCAGACACAACATGAACATGACCATCGAGCGGTATTAAATCTCAGGTGTATATTAGTTAATGGTCACAGGACATGACTTTTTTTAACCCTAATTTCCAGTCTCACACATACTCACACACACACATACATACACACACACACACATATGCATACACATGCACGCATATGCACTTGTACCCACGTATGCGTATGCACACGTACACACACCACATCCACAAGCATAATCTCTAGTACTAAAGATTTCCTGATGCAAACATCCTCACCTGCCTTACATATCCTAAACTAGATTGCAGATACTTTATGTCTTGGCAAACCCCCCAAAATGCATCAAAAGGCATGTAGGATACTAAGAACTAAATTTCTGCTTTATCTACTCTAAATACTACAATTCCCCTAACATAATGGACCTGACTTTATCTAACACTAATATGCTACTTAAATAAGTTACTTTTGAGAAAAAACAAAATTAGATTGAAAAAACAAAATCTCGAGATTGAAAAAACCAAAAAATAAAAAGTTAATATAGTTTAATTTATAAATCAAGGCACTAAAATACCCAGATGAGTTTCCTCCCAACTTCATAATCACAAAGTTTTGGTCTTGGACTTATTATTAGTTACCCTGCTTGCTGAAAATGAGGAGGACCTGAAGCACTTGCTGCAAAAGGTCAAGACTGCAGCCTTCAATATGGATTGAAGCTCAGTATCAAGAAAACAAAGATTCTCACCACTGGGAAAATTGACAACATCATGATAGATGGTGAAGAGATTGAGATTGTTAACAGCTTTAGTTTGATTGGCTCCACAATCAACACTCTTGGCATCAGCAGCCAGGAAATTAAAAGACATATTGCGTTGGGAGAGTCTGCTGTTTGAGACCTCTCCAAAGTACTGAAGAGCAATGATGTCATTCTTGAGATTAAAGTGCGCCTGATCCAGGCCGTGGTCTTTGCAATCACTTGCTATGTGCATCAGAGAACTGAACAATGACTAGGGATAATAGAAGGAGAATTTATGCCTTTGAACTGTGGTGCTGTAGAAGAGTATTGAATATGCTATGGACTGCTAAGAGAACAAACAAGTTCATCCAGGAGAAGGTGAAACCAGGCTGCTCCTTGGAGGCAAGAATTCTGAAGCTCCATCTGACATGCTTTGGACATGTTGCAAGGAGGAACCAGTCCTTGGAGAGGAACATCATGCTTGGGAGGTAGTAGGGATAGTCGCTATGTGTCGTGATCAACTTGAAGGCAATCATCAACAACAATAATCATTGATATCACATGCAAGCAAAATACTGCCGAAGGTCATTCAGAAATCGCTGGAACAGTACATAGATAGGGAATTTCCAGAAGTTCAAGCATGATTTAGAAGAGGCCGTGGCACCAGGAATATCATTGCTGACGTCAAATGGATCTTGGCTGAAAATAAGGACTACCAGAAAAATGTCTTTTTGTGCTTTATTGACTATGCAAAGGCATTTGACTGTGTGGATCATGACAAGTTGTGGCTGACATTGAGAAGAATGAGAGTCCCAGATCACTTGATTGTGCTCAGGAGGAACCTATAACTGGAGCAGGAGGCTATTGTGTGAATGGAGCAGGAGAGCCCTTCATGGTTTAGAATTGGGAAGGGAGTGTATCAGGGAGAAAATTATCTAAGAAGCGAGACTCTATGAAGAGGAATGTGGCTTCAAGATTGGAGGGAGACTCATCAATAACCTACGCTATGCAGATGACACAACCTTGCTTGCTGAAAGTGAGGAGAACTTGAAGCCCTTGTTGCAGAAGATCAAGGAATGCAGCCTTCAGGATGAATTGTGTCTCAATATCAAGAAAACAAAGATTCTTACATTGTAGACAATGTCATGATGGACGGAGAGGAGATTAAAACTGTCAACACCTTCATCTTGTGTGAATCCACAATTAACAACCTTGGTACAACCTGTCAGGAAATAAGGAGATGTATTGCAATGGGAAAATCTGCAGTTAGGGACCTTTCCAAATTATTGAGTAATAGTGATGTCAGTTTGAGAACTAAAGTGTGTCTGATTCAGGCCATGGTCTTTTCAGTTATTAGCTATGCATCTGAGACCTGGACAATGAATAAAGATGACAATGAATAAAGATGACAGAAAAAGAATTGATGCCTTTGAGCTGGGGTGTTGGAGAAGAACACGGAGTATCCCATGCATGGCCAAGAGAACAAACATACATGTCTTGGAGAAGGTGCAGCTGCAGTGCTCTTTGGAGGCAAGAATGATGCGGCTTCACCTCACATACTTTGGACATACTGCTAGGAGTTGCTATTCCTTGAAGGACACAATTCTGGGAAGGGCAGAGGGTCAGCGTAGGAGAAGAGCAACCTCAAACAGGTGGATTGATAAGGTGACTGCTGCAATGGACCCTTGTGTGTCAGGAAGTGTGAGGATGGTGCAGGACAGGACTGGGTTCAGATTTTTTGTTTCTAGGATTGCTAAGAGTTGTGCTCAACTCGATAGCTCCTAACAACATAATAACATCCACATCTAGTTTCACATACTTGATGATCTCATTGGAGCTTGTATCAAGCTCACTATTATTGTAGCTCAAGGCACCTTGCTTATAAGAGATAGAGCAGTCATAAAAATTAAGCAGTAAACAGAAGTTTGACTAAACTATACCAACAAAGGGTGGGTCAATCTTGTGCCAGCCACTGTGATCATATGATTAGCCTGAATTAATAACAGCTGGTGCCAAGTGTGCTTAAGAAATAGTAAAATAAAGTTAAACTAGATCTCAGCTGTAAAAAGCTAAAGATCTACTCTAAATAGCTCACTCAAGTGACTTTAGTAATATACTGCATCCACAGAAGCTAATACACAAACTGGAATTAGATACCCCACTATGCTTAGGCCTAAATTTTGATAGTAACCAAATTTCCCGCCAAAGAACAAGCAAAAGCTTAAAACTCAAAGGGCTTGGCAGTGCTTTATATCCACCTAGAGCATCCTGTTACATAATTGATAAACCCTGATATACCTGACCATCACTTGCTAAACCAATCAATATACTGCCATCTCCAGTAAACCCTTCAAAGGCATCATAGTAATCTTAAACGTAATCACAAAAATGCCAAGTCACGGTGCGGTGTAACCTATGTAATGGAGTGTAATGGGCTATGTTTTCTTTCTAAGAACACATTACAAATTCTAACATGAAATAAGAGGGTGAAGGAGGATTTAGCAGTAAACCCGGAACAGAAAGTCTGGTTGAATAAGGCCATGAAGCATGCACATACCGCCTGCCACCCTCCTCTGGTATCCAAGTTGCAGAATCATATTTTAATCTACCATAATATGAGAGGAGACAAGTTGTAATAAGGCAAGCTTACTGGAAAGTGTGCTTGGATTACTCAAAGTAATCTTAAACTCAAAGTAGCTTAAACGAAAGCATCTGTCCTATAGCCAGAAGATCCCATAACTTTGAACCAGACATAGCCCTAACCTGTTTAACCCAAACTGTATTTTATCGTAAGATAAAACATTAATTTTCTATTTTGGAGGAGAATTCTTCTAAGTGGTAGAACATTTTTCTGTTAGTATGCTGTGCTGAGGTAACTTGGGGTTGCTCTGATGCCAAACCTTGTGCCATTGGGATGTTAAATGTCATAACAGTTACACATGGTGGACAGTGTTTGGTGGAGCTCCCAATTTAAGAAAGGTTTGGGAGCAGGAGTAGCATCAGCTTCCTAAACAACATGCCTCTGGAAACTCTATGAACTTTGATAAATGATGATAATTATAAAAAGGCTTCAGGCCTTTTGTTCATAGGATCTCTATGAATCATGTTCAATGTGACAACAATCAACAACAACAGCAACATATGAGATACAAATTCTATTTAAGGTGTTATAGAAAATGTACCATAAGGGAAAGATGAAAGATGCCTCAACGTAATAAATAGCAAAGATTAAGCCTTTTACCGTTTGCATAATGGATTAACCAGGACAAAGAGCTCTTCAGCCAAACCCCTTGAAACCAGACGAGCTACTTATGAACAATTGTTAGAATGCACTCATCTATGTGTCAAAATAGTGAGATGATTCGTAAGCAGAGATGAAAAGCTATTAATAGTGTTAATAGATTATTAACTACTTAGTAGAAGAAATAAAATTTTCATCTTATATCAATACTTCCTGCATTAGTTTCCTGTGGCTTCTGTATCAAATTATCGCAGACTAGGTAGCTTTAAAATAAATACATTTATTCTGTCATAGTTTTGGAATATAGCAGTCCCAAATCACTTTCACAGAACTAAATCGAGCTGTGATGGGATCACAATCTCCTTGGAGGGTTTAGGAGTGAATCTGTTCCTTTCCTCTTTAACATCTGGTGGTCGCCTCCTTTCCTTCACTTGTGACTGCATGACTCTGTTTTCTACCTTCGTGATCATGCTGCCTTCTCCTCTTCTGTGCTGAATTGTCATTTGCGGTTCTTTCTTTACTTTCCCTGTTGTATGCAGAACAAACAACATCTATGTTGTTGAGTTGGAATGCATAGCTGACTCTCCAGTGGGCTTTCAGAGGTAGTAAAGTGCACAGGAGGAGATTGCCTATCTTTCTTTTGTGATGGGTTTTAACATGTGCCTTTGGAATTGTAGCACACCTTTTTATCTCTAGGACAATATTGCCCTTAATAGTTATAAAATGATTTTGACTTTTTGTGGAAGAGATTTCACACTAACCTTACACAGGAGAATTAACGTAAAGCTGATTTTCAAAAGGTAGATTTCACTTACAGCCTCACTTTGACACTTATCCTGCCATCTCCGACAAAAATAATCTCTGTGGCACACATAATTTCTCTTTTTCTGTCTTATATCACAGCTCACAATTTAGAAGGACTCTGTCCTTGAGTTCAGTAATTTGCTTGAAGAGCTCATAGAACTCATGGAAGCTATTATACTACGACTAATGGTTTTAGTATAGTAGGGATATATGAATCAGCACCATTAGAAGGAAGAGATGCACAAGGAAGGCCTATGAAAATTCCCAGTGTGGAGCTGTTTGAGTCTCAAAGAGGACAATGTTATCCTTCCTTCCCTACCAGGAAGTGCTCTCATCCCCAAGGCTCCTTCCTGGCTTTTATTGGGCAGTTCTACATGAAAGAATCAATCATGCCAGAAAAGTTAGTTGGTATTAAATGCCCATGTGAATCTTTTATGGTCAGACCAGTCCCTATAGCCAGTAAAAATTTTCAGTTGGAGGCCTGGAAATTCCAAAGCAATCATGTTTCCTTTGCCTAAGGATTAATTCTCTAGAACCAAGGACAAAGGCCCCATTACTGAGGATAAAACAATGTCATTTGCCCCTCACACCACCATCATATTTCCTGCCCTGAGTCATGGAGCCAGCTGTCTAAGAACTCATACTTTCTGTAGGTTAAGATCAACATTAGATTCCAGAATCGAGATTTCAGAGTGTGTAGGAAAGTTCATGATGTGGTAAGTGTTGCTGAAGCCAAGTGATTGTTTTTAGGAGTTGAAGAAGGTGCAGCCAGAGTGCTCTTTGGAGCTAAGAGTGATAACACTTCACCTCACATTCTTCAGACATGTTGCTGGAGGGACTATTCTATTATGAAGAGGGACATAATTCTAGGAAGAGTGGAAGGTCAGTGAAGGAGAGGAAGACTAAGTGGATTGACACAATGAGTGCTGCAATTCACTCTTATGTCTCAGAAAGTATGAAGATAGCCCAGGAAAGGACAGGGTTCAGATCTTTTGTTCATAAATTTGCTGTGAGCCATACTCGACTCAACAGCACCTAACAGCAAGTAACACTGGATCAGGAGCCAGAACCCTGAATTTTGATAATAACTCATATTTCTGACTGTTTTCCTCCAGAGATGTTCACATTTGTTAGCTGGGAGTCTGGTACATTGTGTACTCAGTAAACATAACAATCCTTTAAAATAAGCAGATTATGCCACTAGAGTGCTTTCAAAGAATAAAAACCTGTTTTCTTCACAATTCTAGAAACTGAAATCCAAATCAAGATCTCAGGAGCGTGTCTATACATTTTGTAGGTCACTCTCCTAGTTCTGGTGACAGCTGGTAATAATCGGTAATCATTTCCTGCTTATAGATATATCTTCTACAGTCACCACTAGCACATCTTCTTAGGTGTTTGTCTTTTCTATGACGACATTTCTCTTCATAAGACACCACTCAGAAAGGGTTTAAGACTCACCTTACTCAGATAGTAAGCCTCATTAACATATAGCAAAAGAAAAGGCCTATTTCCAAACTCTGGAAGCACTTTTTCTATTAAATCTAATTTCAACTCATTGTAAAAAATAAAGGTTTGAGACCTTCTGTCTTAGGAGAGAAATCCATGAGCACAGTGAGGTTGATTCCATTAGTGATAAGTTCTTGGTTCAGATCACATGAGTCTTAACCCCACATTTTAAGGTCCCATCTCCACTTTGATGTCACAAAGATGTAAGGAAAGTGTTTAGAACTCAGTGTGCTGTCAATAACAATAGCTATTTTCATAGCATGTGGCATTGCATTCTGTTATGTTATTATTCATATTGTCATCTGCGATCTTTTAGACCTTGCTTACATGGAATGTCCTCAGGAAAGGAGAGGTTGCCTTGGTGAATGATAACATGCTCCTTATTATGCAAAGGCATTTGACAGTAAATAGTAGCAAACTATGTCTAATATTGAGAAGATTGGAAATTCTTGAACACTTAATCATGCTCTTATGAAACCTATACCTAAACCAAGAAGCTATTGTACAAACAGAGCTTGCAACACAGCCTGGTTTAAAATCAGGAAAGTGTGTGTCAGGGCTGTATTTTTTCACCGTATCTATTCAATCTGCATGCTGAGAAAGAATTTGAGAAGCTGCACTATGAGCAAGAGCCTATGGTGATGAAAGAAGAAGTTCAAGCTGCTTTGAAGGAAATAGCAAAAAATAAGGCCCCAGGAATAGATGGTATACCAATTGAAGTATTTCAGATAACAGATGTTG
>NW_006399883.1:624644-625955 GCF_000299155.1 Elephantulus edwardii
GGTGGAGGGACAGCGCAGGAGGGGAAGACCCTCTATGAGATGGATTGATTCGGTGACTGGGGTAATCGGGATGGGTGTGTCAGAGGCGGTGCGGTCGGCGCAGGATAGAGCAGGGTTTAGGGCTGTTGTGCATAGGGTCGCTATGAGTCGAAAACGACTCGACGGTACATAACAACAACAACAAGCACTATATGGAGAAGAATGTGGGATCAGGATCAGGGAAGATTCATTAACAACTGGTGCTTTGCAGATGACACAACCTTGTTTGCTGAAAGTAAGGAAGACATGAAATTCCTGCTGCAGAAGATCGAAAACTACAAACCTTTTAGATTAGAATACAGATTACATCTCAACATCAAGGAAACAAAAATCTTCACCATGGTAGTTGGAGAAAAGATTGAAGTTATCAATGATTTAATCTTACTTAGATTCGCAATGAACCTCCTTGTTGCTAGCAATCAGGAAATCAAGAAATGTATTGGGCAAGTCCACTGTCAGGGTCCTCTCCACATTATTGAGAAGCAATAGTGAGAGTTTGAAGACTAAGGTGTGTCTGATTCAAGGCATGGTCTTTTAAAATCACTTGCTATGCATCTGAAAACTAGATGATAAATAAGATGATAGAAGAAGAATTGATGTCTTTGAGTTGTGGTATTGGAGAAGAGAACTGAATATCCCATAGACTGCCAAAAGAACAAACAGGTATGTCTTGGAAAAAGTGTAGCCAGGGTATTCCTTGGAGGCAAGGATGACAAAGCTTTATATCACATACTTTTGGCGTGTTGGTAGATAAGGCTATCTATGGGGAGAAGATATCACGCTTGGAAAGGTGGAGGGTCAGTGAAAGAGAAGAGGATCCTTAAAATGAATTGACACAGTGAATACAGGAATGAACTCAAGTGTGTCAGAGACAATGAGGATGGGACCACAGAAGACAGGGTTCAGATATGTTTTCAATAAATTGTTATGAGTCATACTTGACTCAACAGTACCTAACAACAACATCATATTGTTTGGTGCTTGGAGTCAGCTGTCACTCATAGTGACACTATGTTCCACACAATGAAATCTTTCCCAATCCTGGATTATTCTTGATCGCTGTTCTTTTATGTCCGTTGTTGTAGTCACAGTGTCAGTCCATCTCTTTACAGGTTTTAATCTCTCTTATAGATCTTCGTATTGTCTAAGTGTGCTACTGCCCTTTTCTAAGGGTGGCCCTTCCTGGTAACATGTTCAAACATGTTCAAAGTATGTGAGGCAAAGTCTCACCATTCTCACTCTTTAAGGAGTTTTCTGTCTGTGTTTCTCCTT
>NW_006399883.1:626055-656654 GCF_000299155.1 Elephantulus edwardii
TCTTCTTCTTCTTCTTCTTCTTCTTCTTCTTCTTCTTCTTCTTCTTCTTCTCCTCCTCCTTCTCCTCCTTCTCCTCCTTCTTCCTCTTCCTCTTCCTCTTCCTCTTCCTCTTCCCCTTCCCCTTCCCCTTCTCCTTCTCTTCTTCTTCTTCTTCATTTTTATTTTATGCTGGTTTACTTACAAAGTTCGTATACCTTGTGTTTTCACACCAGATCAGAGAGACTTCTTTGTTCTTTTGGTCATCCATGGTACATTCAATCTTCTTTATCAACATCACAATTTAGAGACAGAAATTTTTTTCTTCAGTCTTTTTTTTATTCGTTGTTCAATATTCATGTGCATATGAAGCAATTGAAAATACCATGGCTTGGGTTACCCCCTCACGTTATCTTTGGGATTTCATCCTTGCTGTTAAGCACTATAAAGAGATCCTTTTTATAAAAAAATAAAATTTTTTCTTTTGTCATTTTAACAAAAGTTTTCAGAAATGTTAGATTTTCATTCATTCATTGTTGCACATTTTACCCCCTTCCCCTCCCCAGGTTGACTTTCCTCCCCCCACTATTTTATTTATAAAATTCTAATACAAAATTGAGCAAATTCTTTCAATTTCCCTCACCGCCGCCCGTCAAATTGTACAATCCAATGACTAATCCCCTCTTCCCCCTGTACATTCACATCCCTCTGCTTCCAGCCTCTCCCACCCCTCCTGGATCTCATTCTACAGTAATAGTCATATACAATATTTATCCTTGTGGGACTGAGTAAAATGGTGCAACCATTCAGGAAGGCAGTTTGGCACTTCCTCAAAAAGCTGAATATAGAAATTCCATATGACTCAGTTATTCCACTAATTGGAATATACCCTAAGAATACGACAACTGAGGCACAAACTGAGATTTGTACACCAATGTTCATAACAGCATTATTCGCCATTACAAGAACATGGAAACAGTCCCAATGTCCAACCATAAACATATGGATTGAGACATTATGGTACATTCATATAAACAGATCCTTGGCAGTAGATTTGCCCAATCCAATATGTTATTTAATTTCTTTAAATTGTGGATCCAAATAAAATGAAATCCTTGATAAATCCAATCTTTTATCCATTTATCATGATATTGCTTATTGGTCCAGTGGAAAAAATTTTAGTTTTCTTTATATTGAGGTGTAATTCATACTGCAGGCTTTAGTCTTTGAGCTTCAGTAAGCGCTCCAAATCCCCTTCTCTTTCATCAAGCAAGGCTATACCATCTGTATAATACGGGTTGTTGACAAATCTTCCTCCAATCCTGACACTGCATTCCTTTTCATATAATCCAGCTTCCTGGATTATTTACTGAGCATACAGATTGAACAGGTATGGAAAAACAAAGATACAACCCTGATACATACCTTTCTTGATTTTAAACCACGCAGTAACTTCTTGTTCTATTTGAACAGCTATGTCTTCATATGCATAAGCACAGTTATGTATTCTGAAATTCTCATTCTTCTCAAAATCATACTTATTTATTATCATTCACACTGTCAAATGCTTTTGCAAAATCAATAAAACATGGATAAACGGATTTCTGAATTTTCTGCTTTTTGACAAGATCCATCTGATAGCAAAGCTATCTCTATTCCATGGGCTCTTTTGAATTCAGTTTGATTTTTGTGGTGGTGCCCTCTCAATGGACTGCTCCAGCCATTTTTGAAAACTCTTCAGCAATATTTTACTTGCATGTTTTATGATATTGTTCAATGATTTCCACATTTGATTGGATCACCTTTTTGTGGAAAGGACACAAATATAGACCACTTCCAGCCAGTAAGTCTGGTAGCTGTCTTCCATATTTCTTGGCATAGATAAATAAGGGTGTCCAGGCTTGTCTCTGTTAGTAAAACTGTTCTATTGTTAAGTGCCAATGAATAGAGTACCACCCATAGTGACCATATGAAGAACAGATCTGAACCCTGTACGATGCTGTGCCATTCTCACACTCTCTGACACTCTCAAGCTCATTACTTCAGTTCTCGTGTCAGTCCATCTGGTTGAGGATTTTCCTCTATTTTGCTGACCCTCCACCTTTCCAAGCCTAATTTCTCTCTCCAAGGAATAGCCTCTCTAGCACCATGCCCAAAGTATGTGAGGTGAAGCTTTATCACCTTTGCTTCAAGGAGCACTTTGGCCACACCTTCTCCTAGACATATCTGCTTATTCTTTTGGTAGTCTATGAAGTATTCAGTAACCCCCTCCAGCACCAGAGCTGGAAAGCATCATTCTTCTTCTTCTGTCATTCTCATCCATTGTCCATCTTTCAACGGCATAACAAGTGACTGAAAAGACCATGGCTCGAATCAGGCACACCTTAGTCCTCACACAGACATCCTTGCTCCTCAATAATTTAGAGAGGTGCCTGACTGCAGACATCCTAGTGCAATGTATCTCTTGGTCTCATGATTGCTGATACCAAAGGTCTTGATTGTGGATCCAAGTAAGATGAAGTTGTTGACAGTTTTGATCTTTTCTCCCTCTATCATGATGCTGCCTATTAGTCAGTGCACTGGTGAGAATTTTTGTTTTCTTGATGTTGAGATACAATCCATTCTAAGGCTTAAAGGCTTGATACTTTGATTATATGCAAATGTTTTAGATATTTTTAATTCCGTTTTTATGACTAAGAAATTATGATTTGTCGATGAAAGTTAACACCTGTATACTACTGTGGAGTTGAATTGCCTCATAGGATTTACAAGGTTGTAGACCATTATGGTAGCTGGTCTGCCTCATTGTTCTCCCACAGAATGGCTAGTGGATTCAAAACACTCACCTTGTGGTTAGCTAGTTAATCCCCATGCACTGTCAAAGCTTCTTGAAAGTTAACACACCGTTAGTAAATGACAAAACCAAGTTTCAAACACCAGTCTTCCACCAGTAAGCTCAGTGCTCTTTTTGTATTTCCTCCCTTCATAGAATTCTAAAATGTGTTCAGCACGAAGTGTGCAAATTTTCATTTTTATCTTTAGTAAACTTGTGTTTTGTTGTTGGTTCCTTGAGCAAGACACATTCCTCCCCAGTACTGGGCCTTTTGGACACACTTTTGATCTTTATGGAGCCATCGAACCCTCCCTTTCTGGTTGATCGACTCCTTCTCACCTTTATGACAGATGCTCCCTGATCATACTAATTTAATTACTTCCCTGTCTCAATTCTACCATTTGCTGTCTTGTAATGTGTTTTGTCTTTATTACAATACTCTCAATTTGATGATTTTGCTTTTCTGGCTTACTTTGAAAAATATGTTTACTTGTGATTAGCTTAAAATCTTAGAGCTTAGCTTAAAATCTATCTACTTTGCATTTGTATCCCATATACATAGTCCTTGTCTTTGGAGAAGACAACCAACACATATATTTTTAATAAATGCCCAAATGTAAGATTCCTCTGTCAAAATAGGGAAAAAGCAAAGACAGCATTAATTTTATTAAGCAATCTGTATGTGTTAGTCACATATTTGATGCTTTAAATAGATTAATTAAGTGACTTCTTACAAAGTTCATGTGAAATAGGTATTATGTCCTCTGTTTTGATGAAGATATTGGGTCTCTTAATTATGATCACACACCAGATAACTAGTGTAGACAGATGTGAAGGCACATTTGTCTGTTATTTTTAATATTTTTTAAAACATTTCAAATTATATTTTTATTTTCTTCTTTTACTTTCTAATCTCTCAATTTCATACAGCTCATATAGTGCATAAATTCTTTTTTCTCTTTTTAAAAATTTTATTCTGATTTATTCCTTAACTTGGAATACATTGTTTTTTTACAAAAGATCCTTTTCATTTTCTTCACCTGACCCACACATCAAATTGTGCAACAGTGCAGATAACCTGTATTTTCAAGGTGGGGAGCAATAATTTTTCAAAACACCTTATTTTTAGAGGCTGAATTTTTTAGGAAAGTGATCAGACTGAAAATTTCCTGAGAACATAATCATTGAGAATATTTCTGCTATTCAGTCCTTTAAAGAGATCCTTGACAGCAAATTTGCCCAAAATAACAGTCTTTTGGGTATTTTTACTGCTGTGAAAAATAAAAATAAATAGATAATAGATACTTATTGAGACAGTGAAAAGAAAATGCTGAGTGTATAATTAGACATTGTGCATATTATAATTTTTTGTTATAATTTGTTATAAAACCACAATATATGGGAATGAGTAAATGAAAAATCAATATGTTTTGTAAACTTTTACTCAAATTATAACTTAAAATATTCTTTTTTCTTTTTTTAAAAAAGGTTGTTAGTAGCCCAGTGGTAGATGGAATTTTCTCCAGGATTTAAGAAGCATAAATGACATAGCTGAGCCTCTACCTTTTGTGGTTCCTAACCTGTACACTATAATAGACGAAGTGCTAGTCTATAGGCCTTTTATTGTAAGAACCACCTTCCCTCTGTAACTTGATTTGTGCCACTACTAGAACCTCTACTCGGAATATTTTTGCTTGTTAATTTTTGACTCATGTACTTTTAACTTGTTAGTTATGTGTCTTCTAGGTTGCAACACCTCCATGATACATCTTCAAGGATATGAACATGTACGACTAAGCACAATTAATAACAGGGCATCTAAATTCCAAAATCAATCTCCATAATAGTCTATGTGCTTCCTACTGCCAAAGGGGCCCTTTAGAGTAGTGAGAGAAGATCTTCACCCTGAAACCTACAGTGTCCCTTTTCAGCAGGAAGTAGCTAAGAGAATACGCCATCCCCTTTTCCTTATGAATCAGGGTGAAGTCTCTCTCAGGGAGGAGTGATAGGGAATGGCAAAGGGCACACTGACAAAGGAGATGAATCAGAACTGGCTTTGACAAGCACTGTGGCAATTGGACAATTAAAACAGACATTCATGGGGCGGGGAAGAAGAACGAATTGGGGAGGAGGGTAGAGAAAACAATGCAACAATGAATGCATGAGAACCCAAAATCTCTGTAAATGTTCATTAAAACTACTAAAATTTAATAATAATTAAAAACAACAACAACAAAAAAAAGTTGTTAGTATGCTTGATTTTATTGTATCTGGCACTGTTTTGAATGCTTTTCTATTAAGGAAGCTGATTTTCTACTACAGTATTGGACAATAATTTGTTGTGATCCACTGGGATTTTTATTAAGGTTTTCTCCATAAGGATTTTCAGAAGCACAATGCCAGGTTTTCTGCTAAGTTTGTCTTATTCCATTTGCTGAAATTACCTACCATAAATACTAAGATTGTATTTGAACTATGTATAGAATATCTTCCAGCATTTAAGCAACATGCAAACTATCACAGTATGACAAATTGATAGGCAGTTGTAATAGGTATGATGAGATAGGTACATGCTAAATATTTGCACCATTGTTGTGAGGTGCTCTCCACAGTTGACTCTGTGTGTGTGCTCTTATATGTGTATATTTGTGTATTTCAGGGACAGTGGGCTGGGAGAATATGAATATACACTTAAAATTAGGAATATCCATTGCACAGCTTGAAAATAGCTGGGGAGGACTCTGGAGCTCCTTGAACTGACATGGGGCTTTTATCCAGGCTGCATGACATGGGGGTGGCAGTTGTCACTCCTGGTGGCCTTGGTGTGTAGAATGGGCAGTGATTTCATTACCATTATGGAGGATTTACCTTCATCTTTGTGGCAAGATCTTAAAACTCAGGTTAAATCACTGACTCTAGGGGACTTGAACCCTCATTCTTGAGCCACATGGACCCCACATCACAGAAAAGATCAAATTAAAGAAGTTGCTGTTAGACCAGCCTTGTTCAGAGTTGTGACTCTGCCTGGCTGTGTGAATCAGGACAAGGCTAGTGAACGTGTATAGGGTAACTCTGCTGAAACATGTCATTTGGCATTCCATCAATTCTTGGGGTCTTATTTTTTGTCAACACCTTCAGTGACACTTGAACGTCTATTACTCTTGGTTTTATATGCTATATCATGAAATGGCTCAATGTCAAGCAACCTTTATGTTACAAAGACTCTGTGTATTCCTTTCATTACTTTTTTTTTACTATTAAGATAGCATTGTGTCTATTTTTTGTACTGATTTATTTACAAAATTCAAATACATTGTTCTTCACACTAAATCATTCCTATTTCCTTCACAACCTCCCACTCATCAAATTATGTGACCCTATGATGCATCTTTCTTAAAATTTTTTTTTAATTCAACAGTTTTATTTTGCCTTAGAATAAAAACCTTGCTTTGCTATTATGTAATGCATTGCAAGTATGCCATGCTGCAGTTATTGGGGCATCAAATGCCTTAATCAGAGGGTGGGAAAATGAATAAATTTATACTTCAAGCATGTAGAACTGATATTTACAGTTTTTCTTCCTAAAATTGACCAGGGACATCTCAAAACAGTCTATACAGGTTTTCACCATAGCACTTGCTGGATGCTCAGAATACCTTAGAAATATATTGAGTATCATGATTTGTGTTTCTTCCAAAATGTTTTGCTGTCATGCAAGCAAACAGTACTAAACAATACTATCTATACTGTGGCTGTCAAATACTGGACATTAATAATGGAACCAAATTATAAAATATTTTCTCATAGATCTATACAAAAGATATAAAATTAAAAATAATACCAACCACTTAAAAAACTCTAATTCTTCTCCGGGGCAGTACCTCACATCTTTCTCACTACAGAGTTAAGGAGAAAGTTAACCAAGAGTCAAAATAGGTAAAAAAAAGATTTAAATCTTTGGATCCCTTTATACCATGGCCTTAATAAAACACTAAAGTGGCCAGATTCCACCCACCCTTAGACTATCAAAAAGGCTTACTAGTAATTTATGAACTCTATACAGAGTCATTTGTGAATCACAAGCCTAAGGACTGATGTCCTGATGGCTAATAGAAAAAGTTACTAACACTCCAAATTGTGAAATTGAATGGAGTTAAGGGATCATGACAACATATTTTAGTCCAGGCATATCAAGAAGGATAAATGAATTTGTGCCATTTTATTATGGGGAAGAGAGAGAGGTGGGTAATGGGACAAGATATTTACTTATCTGAAAATACAGCTAAGTACATTTTTATCTATATTTATATTTGTTTACAGAAAATATCTATTATTTGGACAAATCCTGTGATATTCCATTTGCAACAAAATGCAGTTCTTATGAAACAACTGATTAACAGGTTTTTTTAAGATAATGGAAACATGTATTAAGTCTTTATTTATGTATCAAACATTGGAAAAAAGAAAGACAAATTAAAAAAATCTTAAGCTGGAAAACTAAGGGGGAGAGGGGGTCGGGAGAATGAACCAACAAAAACCCTCACTCGTAATTCTGATCTTCAGCTCATCAACTTCTGCAAGGGTACAGTATGTTTGCTGACTTTAAAATGTTTATTCTTTAAGAAGTTAGTTGCTTTTTATACAGCATGCAAAGTTCTTAATGTTTCTTTGGCAATGAAATTTAATGGAATTTTACAACTATATAAAAAAGTTATCTTTGCCTAAGAAACAGTATGATGCATCTTGTATCGTTCAATATTTTGCCTATAGTATTCAGTATTACAATATGAGGCTGGGGTTTGTTCCTCATTTCTTTCAGCTTAAGAGATGCCGAGCACGTTCTTTCTTTTTGGTTTTCTATTTCTAGTTTTTTGCACATTTTGTTATGGTACTTTGCTTTGTCTTTTCAAGCTACCACTTGAAATCTTCTGTTCAGCCTGCTTACTTCAGCATTTCTTCCTTTTGTTTGGGAGGCCTCAGAGAGAGGATGCCAACTACCTAGAGAACACAGGCAGAGCCAAAAAGGGGTTAAGTTGTCTGTGGCACTAATGTTGGGCAGGGCATTTTGACAGCCCAGGACCTTGGGAGAAAGGCCTGCCTGACCCGGAAGCCTCTCCCCACAGGTGGCTGTTTTATGATCGCACAGCTGCCTGCTATATAAGGCCCCTCATCACATACCTGTCCCTATTCTCTGCTGACTCCACCTCTGCAGGGAATCTCTGGACCAGACCCAGAAGGTAAGAGCAAGTGTGCTGGGCTGCAAGGCTGAGTCTGAGCACTGGGAGAAGCAGAAATAGAGGAAAGCATTCAGTCTCAGTTACGTCCCAGCCCAGAGGGAGTTCTAGGACTTTGTATGGCTTCTCTTCACTTTGCTGTTGTTCTCCAGCATGGTGTGTTCAGGAGAGGAAAGGTTGAAGAGACAGAAGGCAAGGGCTTGGGACCTGGTTTACTGGGAGGTTTACTTCTTTTATGCTCTCTGTGGCACCATATCCTCAGTGACTCTTTCTACTCCCATTCACCTATAAGACATAAATTATTGTGGTAGGATCCCCCGGACTGTTGAAAAGATGAACTGAAAGAATGATTGGAGACACTTTGCAATGTAACACACACATACTCCTTTTCCTCAATCGCCACCTGAGGCTTGTCTTAATTATCTGGTACTGCTATGACAGAAGTACCTCAAGTGGATGGTTTTAACAAACAGCCATTTGCTTGCTTATAATTTAGAATTTTACAAGTCCAAATTTAAGGTTTCCGCTACAGGAAAATCTTTCTCTTTCTGTTAACTCTAGAGAAAGGTCCTTGTCTCCTCTGAGCTTCTCTGCCCTCACAATTTTCTCCCTCTTCTCCCATCTCAGCTTCCTCTGCTTGCCAATATAACTCTTTTACATCACAGGAGAGATGCACTCTGACACATCCTAGATATACACTACTTTATTAACATAACTAAACCAACTCATTTCCAAATAAGATCATAGTATCATACTAACATGCTTCCAGAAACTCTATGAACTTTGATAAATGTTGATAGTTGTAGAGGTAGTGTTCATAGTGGTACTATGAGTCGTGCTAAATCCAAAGGCAACCAACAACAACACCAATCATATTCACAAGCAATTATGGTTTATAATACATAAGTTTAGGGAACATAATTAAATTCACAAGAAGATCCTCTTATCCTGACTCCCAGTCTTGCCATTCTTTCTCCATAAAAGAATGTCTACAAATCAGTGTTGTTGTTATTATGTACTGCATGGCTGGAGCCGATTCATAGCTAACCCTCCAGCAGGTTTTCAGAGGCAGTAACTTGCGTGGAAGAAGATTGCCCATGGAACTAGGTGGACTTGAACTGTATGCCTTTTGGCTGCCAACCAGCTCTTTACCCCTGGGCCACTAGGGTACAAAGCAGTGAATAGATCCCTTGAATACCATTGGTGAGCCACCTTCAGACTCTGTTTCTTTGCATCTTTGGGCAAATTCCTTACCCATCTGAGTTTTTGCTATTTTCCTCTAAAAATAAGACATTGACTAATGGTGACTGTTGTATGCTTTCTTTTCTTTTTTCCCCCTTTCCCCTCCTTTTTTCTTCTAAATAAACCTTGCTAGACTTTTCATCAGGGACCTCTAGTGGCCTAGTGGTAAAAAACCCACACTGCAATCCTGAAGGCACATGGTTCAAATCCACCAGCTGCTTTGCAGGAGAAGGATAGGGAGGCTCCTGTGTGATTAACAGCCTCTGAAAACCTGCTGGAGGGTCAGCTAGAGGAGCTATTGCTGAACCTTTTTATCTACTGTAAAGAAGAACCTGGGCCTGAAACCTGGTCTGGAAGGGTGACTAGATATATGAGAGATGCAGAAACCTAGCACATATTGTGTCTGCTCTCTCTGTGTATAGAGGGTATATGTGTGTTACATATGGCCAAGTCCGAACAGACTCGTAGCTGACCCTTTAGTGAGTTTTCAGAGGCAGTAAATTATGCAGGGAGAGATTGGCCATCTTTCTCCTGCAGAGCAGCTGGTGGGTTTGAAATGTGTAACTTTCGGTTGACAGTTCAGCTCCTTAATCAATAGGTATTTTCTTGTTCTTAGCTCTAGACAGTAAATAATATCTGGATAATAGTTGATCCCTGTCTTTCCAATTGAACTTGTTTCTCTTCTGTTCCAATGACCCATAGTAAGTCAACTTTGTGTCACAGTGCTGATTGTATGTGCTGTTGTGAGATGTGGTGTGATGATGTTTACTGCATTGTAAGTATTCTGAATGTATTACAGTGGTGGGGTGTGGTGTGGGGTGTGTGGGTGTGTGTGGTGTGGTTTAGTAGGGTGTAGTATGACTTGCAGTATGGTGAGATATGTTGTAGTGGTGTTTGTGTGTAGAATGCATATGTACGTGCAAGATGGTGATGGTATGTTTATATGAGTCTTATGTGGGCTGTGTGGTAAAGTGTGCTGTGGTGATATAAAGTGTGTGGCATGGCGTCGTGTGTGTAGAACAGTAAGGTGTGCTGTGGTGAGATGTACAGTGGTGATGGTGTGGATGTGTTTGTTCTGTATTATGACGTGGGTATTGTGGTATGTGTATGTGTGATGTGGTAAATGAGATAGGAAGAGGAATTACAGTAGATACATGAATTCTGCTTTTATAAATACAACTATCATTGCCCTTCTTCAGAGCTGAAAGGACCTGGGTCACATTCTAGTTTTTGGCCTTATAAGCGGTGTGACCTTGGGCAGCTTTCATTACCCCTCTAAAGTGTAATTTTTCCATATTCATAGGACCACTGTCCAAAAGAACTTTCCACATTATGAAAATGTTTCATTTCCGCACCAATCAATAAATACTGTATCCACTTGCTACATATGGCTAGTGAATACTTAAAATGTGGTTGACATAACTGAGGGACAGAATTAGATTTTTTTTAATACATCAATTAACTTACATGTAAATAGCTACATAGGGCTCAAAGCTGGATGATTAAAGGAAATAATGCTTGAGAATGATTAGAAAGGAGTTACTGTAGAACTAGATAGATATCCTGCTATCATACACAGGCAAGTTGAAATTCTTCTGATGTAGGATCCTCGTAATGATAAACTTTGTTATTTTTTTTAGTTGCTGTTGAGTTCAGTTCACATCATAGCAATCCCTTTGTATGTAGAATAGAATTGCTTTTATAAGGTTTTCAAGTCTGAAATATTTGTAGAAGCAAGCCCCAGACCTCTCTTCCACGCAATCCCTAAGTGGGTTCAAATTAAGACATTTTTAGCACTTAACTATTTTTGCCACCTAGAGATTCACAACCAAACTTTTGTAAAAATCAAAAGTTCTAACTCTGATGATTTTAAAGTGGGAGTTTTAAGGAACAGAGAAAAAGGAGACATTAGCCATAGTTCACCTTGGACACCAAATATGTCACAAGCTCTGGGCTCTGGGAATCACCATCTGTGGGAAGATAGAAGGAAGTGGTGGTTAGGGCCTCAAATCCTTGCTCCAATACCCTATTGTAGTGTCTCTTTGACTTTGGATTTGATCTTTAACCTGAGTTAAATTTTCTCCATTTGGAAATGAGACTAATGTTTTGTAAGGTTGACTAATCCTATAAATTGAGCCACTTAAAGTGCTCAGGACAAAGTACACAGTCTATCAGTGATAGTCTGTTATTACTGGTGACAGTAGGTGTGAGAGCACCTGTGAGCCTAATATGAATACAGGGAGATAGAAGGTTGGAGATAGAAGGAGATAAGGTACCAGAACTTAACCCTACTTTTTCCTCTTGAAGACATCACTAATGAGGCTGGTGATGGATCAGAATTCCCACTTTTGTACAGAAGTGGCTTGGCAGGAAATAACCAAGGGCCATGTTTCATATCTGTGTGTAGTCCTTTCTGGAGGCATTTGAGATAAGAGGCTAATATCAGGAAGACAGATTAGGGCACTGTGGGCCCAGTGGTAGAATGCTCCTTTAATATGTGGAAGACGAAGTTCAATTCCAAATTAATGTACTTCACTGAGCAGCCACTTCCTGTCAGAGAGTGGAGACATGCATATGGCTATGAACATATATAATATTGATCAGGTTCCATCAGCGCTTTCAGATGAAGATAGACTAAGAATAAAGATTGGGCTGAAAACTAGCCAATGGATCAGAGTGCTGTGATGCGTGACAAATCACTTGCTCCATAGCAGAGGATCCTGAACTTCTGTCAAAAGTGCTAATTTAGCACCAGACATCCTAGTGTAATGAAAGGTCCTTAGTGATGGTGTGTCCCAGAGGATGACTTCTTTGTGTCTCTTCAGGTTTGTGGTTCTGTGACTGTCATCTGAGAGAGAAGCCATCTTCATTCATCACCATGAAGGAAATCCTTGTCGCTGGCATTATTGCTGCACTTGCCATTGTGACTGTAGGTGAGAAAAGCCACATGATCACATTTTGGGGCCCTTACCCACCTTTCTCAAGTTACCTTGTCTCTTATAGTATGGTCAGTGGAGAGCATGAGACCTCTCTTCAGTAGACTACTCTGTGGGACCTCATTGCTCCGTGGGGCTTCTCTGAGGGTCACAGCTGACTCTCCACTGGAGAATGGTGTTACAGGAAGTAATAGGATAAAGGGTTGAAGTCTTCAAAGACATTGCTGTGCCGTTGTAACTGACTCATAGCTGACCCTCCAGTGGGCGTTTAGAGGCTGCAAATAGCACAAGAGAAGATTGCCCACTTCTCCCCTTGGACTGACTGGAGGATTTGACTCCCCTGCCTTTGGGTGGGCAGCGTAACTTCTTACCTTCTGGGCTACCAGAACTCCTAGAAAGGGTCATTGGTGGTGGTGGTGTTATATACTTCAAGTCAGAACTGACTCCTAGCTGACCCATTAGAGAGAGGTGTTTTTTTTTAATTTATTATTAATTTCAATGAAAATTTACAGAGACTTTGGATTTCCATTCATTCAATGTTGCACTTTTCTCCCCTCTCAACCCTCCCCCCTAGTACACTCCCCTCTTAGAAAAGTAAAAGAAAAATTTTTTCATTGTTTTACAAACCCATGTCCACTCCACTATGCAGCCTTCTCTCTGGACTCCTGTCATGACAAAAATACCTAATCACATATTTCTTTTAAACAGTTTTCTCCCTCCTCTGTTTCATTGCAGTATACATTATTTATCCCATCTTTCTCAGTCTCTCCCCAACCCCAAGGTCAGTCCTGTTTTACAACAATGGCACCGTGCAGTATTTGCCCTTTTGTGACTGAGATATTTTACCCAGCATAATGTCCTCCAGAGTCACCTATTTTGAATAATATTGCATGAGTTCCTTGTTTTTCAAGGCAGCGTAGTATTCCATTGTGTGAATATACCATAGCTTTTATCCATTCGATTGTTGATGGGCACTTAGGTTGTTTCCAACTCCTTGCTTTTGTGAACCAAGCCGCAATAAACATGAGTGTGAATATATCTGCTTGGATGTCAAGCAGAGCTAGTTTTAAGAGACAATAAATTGTACAGGAAGAGTTTGTCCATCTTTTATTTTTCGGAGCAGCTGGTGGATTAAAACTGCATGATTTTGGATTGGTAGCACAATTCCTTACCACATTGGCTGGCTCCATTGGAACCATCACGTTTGAGGAGCTCCCTAGATCGCAGGGATACGATAGCATCTAACCCTGAGGTGGATAAATTCCCAGAAAATTTTCTATAAATGTTTACTGAATGTAGACTGATGTCAGTTATTTTGTTTCTTCAGAATCCCTGAATTGTACGCAGTGCAACTCATTGTCTGAGTCCTGCAACATCACTACTGTCTCTCCATGTCTCGGAAACGTCAGCTCCAGCTGTATTAGCTCCTCAGTGGACTCCACTCTAGGTTAGTCCAGACGGCTCATCACTCTTGCCTTTGGAAATTGCATCAAGATGGATTGGATTACTAATGAAGAAAGAAGGGATAATGGGACCGAGGCTCTGCACACAGAGAAAAATCACATGAGTGAACTTAGAGGAGAAGCAGTATATTAGCAAGACATACAGGAGTTAGATAGTCAACATAGAGATAGGGAACTTAGCAAATAGACAAGACCTCTGCGTCTTGGAAATTGCTGCTACAGATTGGAGCCTTGGTCTGGATGCACATTACTGACTCTGACAAGCAGGGGCATGCCACCGATAGTGCTGTCTACATTACATTGTGCATAAAGCCCACCATGTCTGATTGTTTTTAGTAATGCTAAAACTGATTGGTGAATTTATGGATGTCAGCTTAATCCATTCATTACCAGTCTACTTATTAACCTTTAACTTAGATTTTAACATCATATTTGATCAGTTCCTGCAGTGGCAAGAAAACTCTCCCCAATGTCGCTAAAAAGTCATATTTCATGTAGCTGTGTGCTATCTGGTCAGAAATGACTCATAGCTGACCCTTCAGCAAGTTTTCAGAGGCAGTAAATCACATGGGAGGAGGTTGCCCATCTTTCTCCTATAGAGCAACTGGTGGATTTGAACCACATACATTCAGGGTTGAAGCACAGCTTCTTGCCACTGGGCCACCAGTACTCCCTATATATTAGCTGTGGTTTATTTTCTTATCATTGTCTGAAAAGTACTACTTAGAGCCCTAGTTCTCTCTACAGTCTCTCCTCACCAGTAGTTACCAGTCTATGCTTGACTTTGTGTAGGAAGTATCAACTCATACTTGGAAAAGTCTTGCTTTTCGGAAGAGTGTACAGAGACGGAGAAGATGATTGCAGCTTTCACAGTCCGTGTGTCTGATAAAGAGCACTTTTCTTTTGCAAGCCAGTGCTGCCAAGGAGAGGGCTGCAATGCCAACAGAACTGTCTCTGGTGAGTGTCTCTAGTGCCCCCATGTGCCCCCTGGGGCTTCCTGGCTCTTGTTCTTCTTTTCTGTATTCCTCACCTTTGAGTGGATGTCACATGTCCAGACACTTGGGTTCATATCTGGAAAACAGTGACATTTGACTTATAGTAATTATTTTAGAAATAAATGGAAGGAAACCAAAAACACCACTCTCCCCATTTCTAAGTAAAGACTAAATTTTTAAGCACTCTAAATTTTATAGGTGTCCTCTGGGAGATACATTAGATGTTCATATACTTTTTAAGTCTCAGGCCTTCTTTATCGTCTTAAAATTATTGAAGACTTCAAAGAATTTATGTTTATATGGATTATATTTATTGATGATTATTGTATTAAAAATTAAATCTGAGAAAGTACATGTTAATTTTAACAGGATTTTAAATAAGGTAAATTTCCCAGAGCAAAAGAAAAATTAGGAAGAATTATTAGCATTGCTATCTTTTCAAAGCTACTAAATTTCTAAATTAATAAAAGGCAATTCGATTATTGTCATTTATTTCTATATTTAATCTGTTGTGTAGCCTCTGGAAAACTATACTGTAAATTAATAAGATAATGAGAGAGGATAGATTCCACAAATAATATTTGTTTCATTATAAAAGCAGTTTTATTTTCTGGATTTATTAAAAGGGTTTTGAGGATTACTAGAGATTCTTAGATAAAAATTTTAGAACTGTTGCGTTAGACCTAAGCCATATTTTTGAAGAGGATAAAAAGAGACCACACAAAGGACGAGTTAATTTGTTATAGTTATATCTCTCATTGCTGTCTAGTTGGAACCAACTCATAGCTGACCCTCCAGTGGATTTCCAGAGCCTGTAAATCACAAGAGATGAAACTGTTTATTTTATGGTGTATTCAAATCACCTGCCTTCGGGTTGACAGAGCAACTCCTTACTAGGTCACTATAGCTGTTTTTGTGTTTTTCTTTTTTATCACAGTTAATTAAAAAGCAGAGCTGGGATACAAAGATTTTCCCCTTCCTAGTCACCATATTGGGAGCTCTGGTGGCCTGATGGTAAGAACCTGTGCTGCAATCCCAAAGGCACACAGTTTGAGGCCACCAGCAGCTCCGTGGGAGAAGGATGGGCAATCTCCTCCTGTGGGATTAACTGCTTCTGAAAACCCAACAAAGGGTCAGTGATGGATTGGTTCCGACACTGTGGTACACAAAATTAGCAATAATTCATCATATTCATCTATGCAAAGTGAAATCTAATAATAGTCATTTACCTGTTGGTTATTGTCAGATTGACTATAGATTACTTTAACTAGAAATGTTACCTTTTAAACCTTCATAGCTTGTAGCCCTATATACCGCTGTTGTTATGTGCTATCAAGGTGTAGCTGGCCCACAATTGACCCTCCAGTGAGTTTTAAGAAGTAGTAAATTGCACGTGAGGAGATGACCCATTTTTCTTACATGGAGAAGCGGATGGATTTAAATGGTATCTTTGCCTTAAAAGTACAATTCTTTACTATTAACCCATTTGAACACAATTCTTAAAGATTGGACAGTCTTTTGAGGTAGATAAGTTCTTATGTTCAGGTGATCAAATAACTTGTATCTTCAGGCAGGATCTGAGTTTTCAAGGACTGAATAGAAGCCATTCCATTGCTCCTTTCTCAGGATCCCTCTGGCCAGCTTCTTTACCTGCTTGCTTCTTTCGTACAGCTATTTAGCTGCCTCTCCTCACTCACTGGGAAGTGCCATGTACTAAGTCATAGTTCTTGCTTTACCTAGCCCCTTCATCAGAAGGTAAACCCGGAAGCACGATCTGCCCTGCTTGCCATGAATCTAATGAAACTTCTTGTACAAACAAAAGCCAGACATGCAACCAGGAAGAAAAATGTGTGGAGTTAGTGGCGTTCTTTAAGAATGGTAAGTCTTAGAGATCCAATTACTTCATGGGACTTGAGTTGGAAACATCAAGCCTTTAAGTCATAAATTCTGGGTTAATAAGGAAGGGCCAGAAAGAGTAATAGAACAAAGACATAAAAGTATGAACACCTTTGAGATTGAGAAGCTGATAGTGTGGCAATAAACTTTCTTTCCTTTTTGGTTCAGAACAGTACTTTCTCTTGGATCTCATCCTTTTGTGCCCTGAAATCAAACTAGACAACTATTCTTCATTTCCCCCCCCTTTTTAAGATTCATTTAAATGAAAATTTACAGAGAATTTGGATTTCCATTCATTCATTGTTGCACTTTTCTTCCTGCCTCCCCTTCCCCCTCCAAGTACACTACCCTCTTGTAAAAGTAAAAAAAAAATTCTTTCATTGTTTTACAAACCCTCCTCCCAGGTCTACTCCACTATGCAGCCTTTGTTCTAGAGTCCCATCATGACCAAAATACCTAATCACATATCCCTTTTAAATAGTTTTCTCCCTCACCTGTTTCAATGCAGTATACATTATTTATCCCATCTTTCTCAGTCTCTCCCCCCCCATCCCCAAGGTCAGTCCTGTTTTACAATAATGGCACCATGCAGTATTTGTCGGTTTGTGACTGAGATATTTCACTCAGCATCATGTCCTCTAGGGTCACCCATTTTGAATAATATTGCATGAGTTCCTTGTTTTTCAATGCAGTGCAGTATTCCACTGTGTAAATATACCACAGCTTCTCTATCCATTCGTTTGTTGATGGTCACTTAGGTTGTTTCCAGCTCCTTGCTATTGTGAACAAAGCTGCGATAAACATGGGTGTGCATATATCTGTTTGGGTGGCAGTTATGGTCTCTTCTGGCTATATTCCCAGTAGTAGACTTGCTGAGTCAAATGGTATCTCTATTTGTAACTTTTTGAGAAAGTGCCATACTGCCTTCCACAGTGGTTGCACCATTTTACACTTCCACCAACAGTGAAATAAGGGTTATAGTTTCTTCACAACCTCGCCAGCATTTGTTGCTTGCTCTTCTGTTAAATTTTGCTACTCTTACTGGGGTGAGGTGATATCTCATAGTTGTTTTTATTTTCCATATCATGGTGTTCCTGGGACTTACATCTTTACTAGGGTGTTACTATTCTGAAGATGTAGGTCAATGGGCTTTAATTTTTGCATTTTTTACTTCTATGTTCTCTTTGGAAACAATAATGGTGAGAATTCACCTCACATATTTTGGGCATGTTGCTAAGAGGGGCTATCCTTTTGAGAAGGATATGATTCTGGGAAGGGTGGAGTCTCAGTGAAGGAGAGGAAGACCTTCAACTGGGTGGATTGACACAGTGACTATTGCAATGGGTTCTTGTGTGTTAGGAAGTATGAAGATGGAACAGGATAGAACAGAGTTCAGATCTTTTGTTCATAATTGCTATGAGTTATGCTCAACTTGATGGCACCTAACAATAACAACCACAACAACTTGTCACTGAAAGGAGCAAGTTTATGGAAACTTGGTTCATCCAACAGAAAGAATCAAAGTGGACTTTAATATCCAAATCAATAAAACTTTTTACAAAAGTTATTTGATATTAGCATACAATTTTATGCTAATATCATAACATTTTTTATGCTAATGTAAAAAAAAAGTTATACCAGGTCTAGCATTTACCTGGTTGTTAAAGATTTGTTAATCAAAACAGAACAAAATGGAAACAAAACCTGATTGCCATGGAGTTAATGTCAATTCATGACAACTCCACATGTGCCAGAAAAAGAGTTTCTTTTTTAATTTTTTCCATAGGATTTTTAGTGGCTGACTTTTTAGAAAGATTGCCAATTAATTAAAGTTAAAGAGCAACTTTTAAATCTTAAAGATGCCATACATTAGTTACTGATTTCTTATGTAACATTTTAGTGCAGGGTCCCAGGGTCAGGATTGCTTCTGTCTCACAACCCCAGCCCCATTTGTCCAACATTCTGCATTCTGCTCTATCTCTTGTATCTTAGCTGCAGGTGGAGAAGAGAAGAACAGGGAGGAAAGAAACAATTTTATGAGTCATGCCTAGAAGTGAATGCCTTGCTTCCTCCCACATTCTGTTGTCCATTGCCAAATGCATGGGCATTCAGATTGCAAGAGAGACTGAGGAACATGGCCAAGATGAAAGGAAAAGGCATTAAGTTGAAATCAACAAAACCCATACCCAAGTTCAATTTTATAACAATGATTATCAGTCATGACACTGGAAATTAATGCTTAATTGTAGCCTCCGATTGCCCAAGCACCGTGATGATTCTGAACCACTCTTAAAAATGATAAAATCTTTGAGATGTTGGCATTGTTCTGATTTTTAAGTAGGAAGTTTGTCTCGCAACAATGACATCATAAAGATGTGTTCTCTTGTTCACACTGTTCTCAGCTATCCTCTGCTTTAATAGATAAATCCTTCCTCTCCTCCTCCCATCAAGGCTAGGGAGTCTGACTGAAGATGAAAAGATCAAAGATTTCTTGAAAGTAACTTCTTGAATGTTTGATGTTGCTCAAGATAATTTTTTAACAGTGGAGATGTGTGATATATAACACACCTTCATGATTAACTCTAACTCTGCCCTGATATTTGTAATAAAAGTGCAGTGAGTTACATTCTTCACTGAATGAGCATATTTTTCTCTGCTTTTTGGAAACTCTGCTGACATGTCTTCCACAGCTTCCTGTACCCTTTGCCTCACTCTAACTATGACTATGTTCAGATGGAGATACAGATATGAATGAGCTGTTTACCAATCTCCAAATGTCACTGGGACTAGAGAGACAGTTTGGCTTCTGTGATCTGAGATCCTTCCAGTTGTCAGAGTTTGGTGCTCTTCTTGGTCTCCCTCATTTCAGGCACTGACCTCCTTTTTCAGGTCTCTGAGTAGCAGGCTACAGGCAAAGAATTACTATTAAGAGGAAAAGGAGCAAGTAGAGTGAAAAGAGGCAAGGTGACTGAAAGGAATTCTTATTATCTTCTTTGCATCCACAGATTCAAAAACGCTTGTGCTGAAAGGTTGTGCAAATGTCAGCGACACCACCTGTCAGTTCCTCTCTAATTCAAGCAGAATTACCTTTGGAGGAATTACCTTTCAACAATTTAACTGTAGAGACGCGGCTACCCCAACTTCAGTTCCCACATCAACCCAGACCACAACCGCTAAGACCACAACTCCCAGCAGTGCCACGAAAGTGTCTTTCATTCCCTTGACCCTGGGCAGTCTTCTTCTGCTAGTACTGACACTCTGAGGCCCTTGGATCTCTACCCCAGCGGCCTGTACCATCTATGTTTTCACTCCTCAGCCCCACTTCAATTGGTTGGTCAGTGGGAGCCACAAGTTCTTCATTGTGATGCCTTACATTGTTGTTCTTTATTAAAGCGTCAATTCACTCACCGGTGAAGTGTGTTTTATTATTCCCTGAGCTGGATCTCTCTCCAGCACCACTTTCCAGACAGAGAGTTGAGGGTAGAGTCTGCATCTTTGAGATTTTGTGCTCATTGGTTTATGGATTCCAAGGACCCACAGGATCCTTGTTTATCTGGTTTTGAGAAGTCCATATTTTGACCTTGCTGGTACCTAACGCAATCTACCCTCCATCTTAGCACTGATATGGCACCAACTCCAACCTAATACACTCTGAGTGTATTTTTTCTTTTTATCTGAATACCATTGTTAGGACCTACAGTTCCCCCTTTTGATCCATGTACTCGCACAGATGCTTCCATGACTCTTCAGCCTTGGCTGATACCCTGCTGTTCCCAGAATTATCATGACTGCAATAAAAGACCCATTGCTTATGAGCACAACAAGAATGAAGATGCTCCATTGCTAGTCTATCATCTCAAGATCCTGCCAGTATATGAGTCTCAGGGGGTTTGTAGACAGGTGGCAGAGGGCTGGCAAGCTCCCTCTATCTAACATCTGTGGGCAGAGACAGAGTGAAAACCCAGGAAAAGCAGAAACCCGGGACTCATTCTCAGGCTGTTAAAGAATGCAATCTGGTTACACAGTTCCTCTTATCCCCAAAAGAATTTATCACTGAATACAGTCATTGACTCAGTATCAAATACTCAGGAAGCAGGAAAAAACATTCAATCAAATAAACACGGAAGCTAATAAGATTTACTAAATGAACTGATTTTTGAGCTGGGCTTTGAAGATGCGTTCAATAATAAAAATATCAGAATCCTATATAAATGTACATCTTTCTTGTCCAGGATTGCTTACAGTGCATCAAAAGTAATTCAGCCAGAGAGATCATTTGACAATAATTTATACCAGTTTTATTTTTATCTTTTAACGTTAAAAGAGTAGTTATGGATTTAATTGAAAATTGTAAAAATAGTATAGAAGATTCCTAAATATACCTCTTGCTCAACTTTTCCTAATGTTCACATCTGACATGATCACAATCCAATTTCTGCAATTTTAGTATTATTGCCTAAGCTTGGTTGCATTTCACCAATTTTCATGAATGCCCTTTTCTGGCCCAAGATTCAATTCTTTACCTTTAATTATCATGTCTCCTTAATCCCTTACAATCTGTGAATGTTCTTTCTCTTTTCAAGACCTTAATAATTTAGAAGAATGTTAGAAAGTTATTTTGTAAGTTATCTGAAGTTTTGAGTCAAAATGTCACAGGAAAAATACTTTCTAAATGCATGACGTCAGGAAGTATCTTATTAGCATCTTATCACTGATGATGTGAAATTTGATCACTTAATTTTTTTAGATACTTTTACAGTTTAATTTGCAAAGAAATTTTTTTTACTTTATAAGGTGAAGCCAGCTTTTGTTACTGTGATTTTTAAAAAATTTATTATTGATGTCAATGAAAATTTATAGAACTTTGGATTTCCATTCACTCATTGTTTCATTTTTCTCTCCTCCCAACCTTCCCCCCAATTTTTTATAACAAATTGTTTTTAACTAAATCATATTTTGATAACTGTTTGTATAGAAAACCCAGGGAATAAAGTGGACTGTTAATTGTGAAGGCCTTAAATTACATTATTACAATAGAAAATACACGAGGTAGAACATAACAGAAAAGACTAATGAAACATCAGATTCAAATCTATAGCTCCTGTAGCTACTTAAAACAAGGTTTTAGAAACAAACCCAACATTTCCAGTAACCATAGAAACAATTAAAATAAAATTTGCCATGAAAGCTCTTATGTCATGCTTGATACACAAGACATGACATTTTATCTACAACTCCTGTTTGTTTTACTGACGGCAGAGTTTCAAAATTCAGTCACCTTCTTCAGCTTCAGACTCAGATTCTTCTTCACCATTTTTGAGCCGTTCTACAAAATTTTTCATTTGCTCAAGGAAGACACTTTCCCCCCTTTGCAACATGTGCATCTTTATACCATTTCAGAATGGGCTCTTCACTCAGACCCTCAGCTTTATAAAAAAGCACCACTGTTTTCTGGAAGGCTTTCATGAAATGAAAGTTGTCATAGCAATACTCCTGAATCGCCAGTAACAGAGTCAGCTCAGACTGACCTTGAGTAGCGAAAGGAGCAAGTAGAGTGCTGTATTGCTTCAAATGCTTGATGGCTTGCTCTGCTACAAGCTGCTCTTTTTTGTTCCATTCCACAGTGATCATTACACTTGAAGAGACTATACCAATGACAACGGGTTCCAGGATTTTTTTTTCATCTCTGCCTTGACATATAAAATTATATCCTTAAATGGATCCCCACGAAACATCTGCTCCTGCAAGTTCTTTCTGGAGCTCCTTCAGAGCTCTTATGATATGCTGATTCCGAACATATATCAAAAGTTCTTGCAAACCCACTTCAGTGAAGTACTTTGTGAAGTGTTCAACACTTTGCTTATTGGCAGGAAAAAGTTCCATCAGTCTGTTATCCGTGCTGACTTTCCAAAGACTTACAGCTACTGCGTTGATATCTTTTTCGTTTATCCATGATTTAAAAAGCTTTACAGCAAAAGCTGCTGAAACCCCTTCTTTAACCAAATTCTCATTATAAAGGCTATTAAGAATGGATGCATTAAGTGTTCCATTTGCCAGAAGAACACCAGTCAACATAGCCAGCTTGCTCCTCTCAGACTCAGAAAAACCCTTTAAGAACAGCAGCAGCTTTTTAACTTCATCTTCAAAACCTTTCTCCAGGTATTTGTAGCGCCTGATTAACTTGTTAAAAACCTGAGCAAATGCTTGCATGGTCTCCCGGTCTTCCAGTGCTGCAAACACACAGACGTCTGTGCTCATCGTGTCATCTGCCAGTGTGCCCACTTGGGCCAGCATTCCACCGGCCACCAGAATGTCAGAGAGTCTCTGCATATCTCTGGTAATCAAGTTTTGCTCCAGAAGCATCAAGAAACTTAGCTACTGTTTTCAAATCAGTACCAGTTTCAGTTCAGCCTTGAATAATACAGTCTTGAAACTGAGTAGGGTCAAACCTCTCTTTTTCTAGTTTTAAAATGCCAGCCTGATAGCGTTGGCTTTTGCTGCTTTTGATTATTCATAAAAGACACCTGAATTTAAGGCGAAGAGAAAATAGCCAGGAACCCTGGATGTGGCGGCAACTGCGGCAGTGTCTCCTCTGTGACCGGAACTCTGATCACTTAATTTATGGGATATCTTCCAAGATACTATTTTTCTTTTTGCAATTAGTACAAAGCTGAGGGATGCTGCTGTAACAAGCAATTACTTTTTTTTTTCAGCATATAGCACAATGATAGTTTGTTCCTCACTTACACAACCCTATATTGGATATTCCAAGGAGGACAGCTGTCCTAAGAAACTGTCCTCTGAAGGCAGTGAAGTGGCCATGATTCTGTCCTATGATTTTGCCATCCTGTGGGACTCTGAATTCTCATACTGAGTCCTATCTTAGCTTCTTAGTGCTATTGTAACAAAAAATACAAAAATAGTAGGGTTTTAATGAAGCAGAATTTATAAAAGTCAGGGCACTGACTCTAGAATGGGACTCTTTCTTTCAGCTCTTAGGCAAGGTCCTTATTTCAGAGTCCATGATTCCTTGGCAGTCTTCATGTGTATTATATCTTTCCCCCTTTTATGTAGCTTCTTTATACTTAATCTGATATTTTCATGTTTCAAAATAGATTGGACACTTCCTAAAACAGGACCTAATTAACATAATAATGAAAACTTTATGCCCAGATGGGATTACATTCACAAATACAGGGTTTAGGATTCTATCACATAGTTTGAGATGTACACTTCAATCCGTAATAAGTGTGTGACTTGTCAATGGGTAAAGAGAGAGTGCTTAGAGGGCCATGCAGCATGCATTAGAAGCCTGGCTTGGAATTGTTGTACACCATTGCTGTTCATATCTCACCAATCAGAACTCTTTTACACAGCCTTAAACTCATGGTGACTGTGATGCTAAACACTGTGACACTGATACGTCAAATACGATAATGGCTACCCATGGTGGACAGCGTTTGGTGAAGCTTCCCAATTAAAACAAGCTTAGAAGCAGGAGTGGCATCCACTTCCGAAATAGCTTGCCTCCGGAAACCTTATGAACTTGGAGAAAGGATGAAAGTTATGCAAATGTTCAGGTCTTTTGTTCATTGTGTCGCTATGAGTCACCTATGATTGGACGGTAATTAACAACAACAACAATAACAACAAACTAGAAGGGGGACTGGGAGATGAAACAGCCTTTGGGCAGCTCAGTGGGCTCTACTTCAGAAGTAGAATAGCTCAATGATCAGTAGTGCAGTCTCTAAAAACAGATAACAAAGTCCCAAATTGAAGCTTTAGGACCTTGGGCAAGAGATGAACTTTTATCTCAATTTCCCTACACATGCAGTGGAAATAGTGGTAATCCTTCCCTCACTGGTTTGTTGAGAACTCTAAATATGGTTCTCTAATTGAAGCACTTAGCACAGTATTAAGTGTGGAGTCAAATTTGGATGTGGGTCCTCCGGCTCACAAAGGAAAACGGAAACCATCAGAAATGGTGACTTAACAGTCACAGCCTTGGTCTGCTTCCCTGTGATCACAATGACTTCATTGAGGTTATTTTCCCTTTTCAGATCCTATTTCTTTTTCGAGCTTTCCTACACCCTTAGTGATTCCTGCCATCATTGCGCAACAGAGCACAGGACACTCTCATCGCATGGGGAATGATCAGAGAAAGGCTGTTTTTAGTACTAGCTGAAAGTTCCAGTGTTCAGTGCTGTTGTTGTTGTGTGCCTTCAAGTTGCAACCAATTCATAGCTGACCCTGCAGTGGGTGTTCAGATGACATGGGAGGAGATTGCCCATCTTTTGCCGTGGAGCAGCTGGTGGATTCGAATGTGTGCCCTTGGAATTACAGCACAGCTTCTTACCACCAGACCATTAGAGCTCCCCTTAGTGGGTGGAAATAATGCGCATGTTTGAAAAGTTGTTTCACAGGCCAAGGACCTGGAAGGACCTGCTAGAATGTGAGCAGAGTTCAAAGCACTGACAGTCATAGCAATTTTGTAAAGGCCTGGGCTTTGAACTCATTTGTGGTTAGCTCTTGCAGAGCTAAGTGAAGAACTGGGAATGATCATAAGGTTTATATCATAGCAGGGTGATCAAGATTACAGTATGTAGGTAGTTGGATGACAGGAGAAATTGTAATTCTATCACTGTTAACAAGAATATGTAGTAAGAAGGGAGCTCTGGCTGACTAGTGGCAAGAAGCTGCATTGCAATCCCGAAGGCGCATGGTTCGAATCCACTAGATGCTCTTCTGGAGGAGGGGCAATCTCCTCCTGCGTCAGTTGGATCCAACTCGACAGTACACAACAACAATGACAAAAGAATATATAGAAACAAATGCATGTGCGTGTGTGTGTGTTTGTGTTGCTAGATTTTGCCTCCTTACCAGAGGGCAAAACAATACTTCTGCCTGATGCCTACCTTCTTTTTCTTGATGTTTGTGATTGACTCTGGACTTGTTTCCTGGATTCTCAGGCCAGTTCTAAAGCTTCTTCTTCCCGAGCCCCCCTCCATGGCTCTTTTTCAGTTTTTTTCCTCTTTTTTTAAAATTTTAATAAAATTTACAGAAACTTTGGATTTCCACTCATTCATTGTTGCACTTTTCTCTCTAGCTCCCCTCCCCCCCAGTACATTCTTTTCTTTGAAAAGTAAAGGAAAAATTCTTTCATTGTTTTACAATCCATCCCCTGAGGTCCACCCCAAAATACAGACTTCATTCTCTATTCCTGTCATGACAATAATACCTAATCACATATTCCTTTTAAACAGTTTTTCCCCTCATCTGTTTCAACGCAGTATGCATTATTTATCCCATCATTCTCAGTCTCCCCCAAACCCTGTTTTACATGAGTGGCACCATGCAGTATTTTTCCTTTTGCGACTGAGATATTTCACTCAGCATAATGTCCTCCAGGGTCACCCATTTTGAATAACATTGCATGAGTTTCTTGTTTTTCAATGCAGCATAGTATTCCATAGCTTCTCTATCTATTTGTTTGTTGATGGGCACTTAGGTTGTTTCCAACTCCTTGCTATTATGAACAAAGCCACAATAAACATGGGTGTGCATATATCTGTTTGGATGTCAGTTATGGTCTCTTTGGGGTATATTCCCAATAGTGGAATTGCTGGGTCATTCTATTTGCAACTTTTTGAGAAAGTGCCATACCGCCTTCCACAGTGGTTACACCATTTTACACTTCCACCAACAGTGAATCAGGGTTCCAGTTTCTCCAGAACCTCGCCAGCATTTGTTGCTTGCTGTTCTGTTAAAGTTTGCTATTCTTTCTGGGGTGAGATGATATCTCATAGTTGTTTTGATTTGCATCTCTCTTCGAGCTAGGGATATTGAACATTTCTTCATGTGCTTGTTGGCCATCTGAATGTCTTCTTTGGTGAAGTGTCTGTTCATATCCTGTGCCCATTTTTCAGTTGGATTGTTTACCTTTATCTTGTTGTGGTTCTGGAGTATTTTATAAATTCTAGATATAAGTCCCTTACCTGACATGTCATTTTTTCTAGTCTGTGGCTTACCTTTTTACTCTGTTGGAGAAGTTTTTGGATTTCCATAGGGATTTGATTCTTAGAAGGAAGGTCCCATTCATCTATTTTATCCTCTCCTGGTTGTAGATCTTTTTCAGTTTATTGCATGAAAGAGTTACACTAGTCCAAGTTAAAAGTGGACCCAAATGGTTACATTATATAAGCTGTGAAGTTTTAAACTTGTGACAAGGGACAGAAGGGAAATTTTTTACTCATTACAAGGACATCCTCACTTAAGCTTCAGTGAGCCACAAGCACTTAAAACCCATGAACCTTCAGCTGGTCGTCCTTAGCATGTCCAATCTCTACAACGAACTGGCATATGTTCTTACACTGGTCACTTTGTAAATGAATTACTTCTCCATATTCTGGATGCTCAATTACAGTACGGTTGCAGGCAAACTTCTTAAATGCTTTCACTAGTTTCTTTTTATCGTAATCATCAGCGATCCCTTGGACAGTTGTAAGGATCTTCCTGCCGTTTTTCTGTTGAATTCTTATATGGATATACTCCTCAGTCCCAGCAGGAAGCAGGTCATCATCCTTACTTGCATCAGCAAAGGGGTTGAAAGAGTGGAGGTTCTGGATAGCAGACGGTGGAAAAGGCCTGTGGAAGGCGGTGGAAGGAAAAGGTGAGTGGGGGGATCGAGCATGGGGAAGCAAGTGGTCTTGAGGGGGAGGCAGCCGAGTCCTCAGTGACCACTCAGTGACTGGGGCCAGTTCTAATATTTCTTGTCAAAGTTTGCTACTGATTTTTTTCCCCCTGCACACAGCACTGGGATGATGTCTGAGAAGACTCAGAATCTTACACACATTTCATGTAAAAAATCATTCCCTTATTTATATTCCATGCAATAGCATAGACATTTGTTAACTGTGTGCTACCGAGTCAGAAACAACTTATAATAGCTGACTTTCTGGTGAATTTTCACAGGCTGTAAATTTCATGGGCGAAGATTGTCCATCTTTCTCAGAACTGGCAGTGGAACTCCTTACCAATAAACTGTGTTGTTGTTAGCTACCATCAAGTCAACTGTGACTCACAGAGATGTTATGAACAAGAGACATGAAGCTTGCTGTATACTGCACTGTCCTCATGATCTCTGTCATGCTCAAGCCCATCATAGTAGTCACTGAATCAATCCATCTAGTTGAAAATCTTTTTTTCTCTTTTGTTGATCTTCTACCAGGATTTGTTCTTCCTGAAAATATGCACAAAGTAAGTAAGACAGAGTTTTACCATCCCTGCTTCCAACAAGCACTCTGGTCGCAACTCAAGGCTTGAATTCATCCTTAATTTCTTTCGGTTTGAGAAATGATGAGGATGCTCTTCCCTTTTGGTTTTCTAACTCCAGATCTTTATAAATTTCATTATGATACTGTGTCTTTTGGAGTTGCCCATTGAAATAGTCCATTAAGTTTCTTACTTTGGCATTTGTTCTTTTTCTTTTGGTACTCTACATTTTCATGCAAGTCACAATTCCCAACTCAAAAAGCCTCTCCACGAAGAAAGAAAAACAAACAAACAAACAAACACCCTTTATCATTGAATACACATTAAACAAGGCATGATCCATCATGCTCTCAATCTCATTGCCTATGAGTCAGATATAACTCATAGCTGATCTTCCAGAGTGTTTTTGGAGGCTGTACATCACATTGACCTCCCATCTTCCTGCCATGGAATCATGGGTAGGTTCTAACTGGTAGAGACGCTGCCTTCAGGTTAGCAGTTTGACTCTATGAAATACACTACTAGGGATCCTCTAGTTAGAAAATGTTAAAAAGGTTGCTAACATCAAAACCAAACCAAACCAACCTACCTTAACCATTGTATAAGTGAGGGTATACAAGTACCACATTCTTATCTTAAAGGCAAATTTAAGCCTTGTGTAGCAACATTGAGAGATGCTATGGGCAATACATTTAATGACCCAGAAAGCATCAAAAGAAGATGGAGGGGAACACAAAGAATCACAGTACCAGAAAGAACTGATTGACATGAAAAAATTCCAGGAAGTACCATATGAATAGGATCCAGTGATAATGAAGGAGGAAGTAGAAGCTGCATTGAAGCTATTGGCATAAAACAAGGCCCCAGGAGTTGGTGGGACACCAATTGACTTGTTTCAACTAACAGACTCAGCCTTGAACCAGTCTATGCCAGGAAATTTGGAAGACAGCTCTCTGGCTAATTGATTGGAAGAGATATAAATCTGTTTCCATTCCCAAGAAAGGTGATCCAACTGAATGTGGAAACTATAGAACAATATAATTGTATTATCCCATGAAAGCAAAATAATACTGAAGATAATGAAAAAAATGACTAGAACAGTACATAGGTAGGGAACTTCCAGAAGTTCAAGCAGGATTTAGAAGAGGCCATGGTACCAGGGATATCATTGCTGATATCAGATGGATGCTGGGTGAAAGTAAGGAATACAAGAAGAATGTCAATTTGTGCTTTATTGACTATGCAAAGGCATTTTACTGTGTGGATCATAACAAGTTGTGAGTAACATTGAGAAGAATGGGAACCCCAGAGCACTTGATTGTGCTCAGACAGAATCTATACCTGGACCAAGAGGCTGTTATGCAAACAGAGCAGGGGAACATGGCATGGTTTAAAATGAGAAAGGAGTGTGTCAGGGTTGTATTCTTTCTCCATATATATTCAATTTGATGACCAGCAAATTATCTGGGAAACTGGACTCTATGAAGAGGAATGTGACATCAACAACCTGTGTCATGCAGATTACACAACCTTGCTTGCTGAAAGTGAGAAGGATTTCAAGCACTTGCTGCAGAAGATAAAGGAATGCCACCTTCAGTATGGATTACATCTCAATGTTAAGAAAATAAAGATTCTTATCACTGGATTGATAAGCAGCATCATGATGAATGAAGAAGAGATTGAAACTGACAACAGCATCATCTTGCTTGGATTCACAATTAACACCCTTGGTACCAGCAGTTAGGAAATAAGGAGGCAGATTGTACTGGGAAAATCTGCAGTTAGGGACCTCTCCAAATTATTGAGGAGTAACGATATCAGCTTGAGGGCTAAGGTGCCTCTGATTCAAACTATAGTCTTTCTGGTCACTTTCTATGCATCTGATAGCTGGACAATGAATAAAGAGGACAGAAAAAGAATTGACACATTTTGAGCTATGTGTTGGAGAAAAGCACTGAACCTCCCATGGATGGCCAAGAGAACAAACAAATATGCCTAAGAGATGGTATAGCTGGAATACTCTTCTGAGGCAAAGATGATAAGACTTAAACTCACATAGTTTGAGAATGTTGCTAAGATGGGCTATTCCTTGGAGAGGGACATGATGTTGGGAAGGGTGGAGAATCAGCGAGGGAGAGGAAGACCCTCAACTAGGTGGTTTGACATGATGACAATAAGCTCTTATGTGTTGAGAAGTGTGAAGATGGCACAGGATAGGCAGGGTTCAAATATTTTCTTCATAGGGTCACTATGAATCATACTTGACTCAGCAGCACCTAATAACAACAACATGCCTTGAAAAAATTTTTACTAAATCTTTTTTTTTTTTTAATTTTTACTAAATCTTGCAGTCTGAAATTGATCAATCAGTCAGGATGTGCTGATGATAATTGGTGACTGCAATGCAAAAATTGGAAGCAATGAAGAAGGAACTGTTTTCTGAAAATGCAGACTAGGTGACAGAAGTGAGGCTGGAAATGGATTGATTGAATTTTATATTTTTGATTATTTATTTATTTATTGCAAATACCTTTTTTAAGAAACACAAACTGCAACTTTACACATGGACTTCATCCGATGGACTGCATAGAAATCCGATTGACTACATCAGAGGAAAGAATCTTTGGAGAAGCTCAATATCTGCAGTCAAAACCAGGCCGGGGCAGACTATGCCTTAGACCATCAATTAATTTTGTGTGAGTTCAAATTGAGGCTGAGGAAAATGTAAAGAAGTCCACAAGAACCAAATAAAT
>NW_006399883.1:656950-658029 GCF_000299155.1 Elephantulus edwardii
TCTCCCTCATCTCTTTCAGTGCAGTGTACATTATTTATCCCCTCTGTCTTAGTTTCCCCCCAACCTCAATGTCAGTCCTGTTTTATAACAGTGACATTACGCAATATTTGTCCTTTTGTGATTGAGATATTTCACTCAGCATAATGTTCTCCAGGGTCACCCATTTTGTATAATATTTCATGCATTCCTTGTTTTTTAATGCTGCATAGTATTCCACTGTGTGAATATATCACAGCTTCTCCGTGCATTCATTTCTTGATGAGCCCTTGGGTTGTTTCCATCCCTTTGCTAATGCAAAAAAATTCAGTAATAAACATATATATGTGCATATATCTGCTTGAGTGGCAGTTCTGGTTTCTTTAGGGTATATTTCCAGTAGTGGAATTGCTAGTTGAAATGGTATTTCTATTTCCAGCTTTTTTAAAAAGCACCATCTTGGGGAGCTCTGGTGGCCTAGTGGCAAGAAGCTGCACTGCAATCCCAGAGAAGCATGGTTTGAATCCACCAGATGCTCTGCTGGGAAAGGAGGGACAATCTCCTCCTGTACCAGTCAGATCTGATCTGACGGTACACAGACACACATACACAAAATAATAATAAAACAAATTAAAAAAAAGCACCATCTTGCCTTCCAGAGTGGTTGCATCATTTTACACTCCCACCAACAGTGGATAACAGTCCCAGTTTCTCCACAAGCTCGCCAGCATTTGTTGTTTCCTCAAAATAATCTTAGCAATAGATCTGACACATTGGACACTAATGATTGAAGATCAAATGAGTTGTGGACATATCAGGCCTATACGACCTAGAGGAATGTTTGACCAAAACCAAATTAATGTTTGACCAAAAACAATTAACAACAGGCCTGAGGGCTGCAGATTAAAGTCACCCATCTTTGGCTTGGTAGCATCACTTTCTGTCCACTAGGCCAAGTGAGCTCTCTCGTTGTTATTGTTGGTAAGTGCCACTGAGTCATAGGCAACTCATAGTGATCCTATGAATGGAAGACCTATTCAGTTGTACAACTTTCGTTTCTCCAGATTCATAGGGTTTCTGGAGGCAAGCTATTTCGGAAGTGG
>NW_006399883.1:658879-661242 GCF_000299155.1 Elephantulus edwardii
TATGTACAGTAGTTCTGAAACCTGTCCTGTCTTGAGCCAATCTCACTGACCTCAACACACCTACCCCCATTGCCTGAGCCACTGTATCAATCCATCTCACCTGTAGTCTTCCTCTCCTGCGCTGTCCTCCACCTTTCCAAGTATGATGCCCTTCTCCAAGGGTTGGTCCCTCCTGGCCACATGTCAAAAGTATATAAAACAGAGCTTCAAAATCCTAGCCTCCAAGGAAAAACTTGGTTTCATCCTCTTCAAGACAGACCTATTTGTTTTCTTGGTGGTCCATGCTATGTTCAAAACTCTTCTCCAGCACCACAACTCAAAGACATCAGTTCTTCTATTATCCTTAGTCATTATCCAGCTCTCTCATGCATAACAGGTAATTGTTATTTAAACAGTCAACAACTTCATTTCATTTAGACCCACAAGTAATAGCAGTAAGCCCAGAAATCAGGAGATGTATTGCACTAGGAAAGTCTGTAGTTAGGGACTTCTCCAAATTATTGATGAGCAGTGATGTCGGTTTGAGGGCTAAGATGCATCTGATTCAGGCCATGATCTTTCCAATCACTTGCTAAACATCTGAGAGCTGAACAATGAATAAGGATGAAAGAAGAATTGATCCTTTTGATCTGTGGTGCTAGAGAAGAGTACTGAACATCCCATGGACAGCCAAAAGAACAAACTAATACGTCATGGAGAGGGTACAGCCAGAGTCCTCTTTGGAGGCAACGATGGTAAAGCTTCGCCTCACACATTTTGCACAACTTGCTAGGAAGGGATATTCCTTGGAGAAAGACATCATAGAAAGGGTGAGTGAAAAAGAGGAAGACCTTCAAGCAGATGAATTGATGCAGTGACTGCCACAGTGGGCTCTAGTGTGTCAGAAGTATGAGGATTGCATAAGATAGGACAGGGTTCAGATTTGTTGTTCATAGGTCCACTCTCAGTAGTACTGACTTGATGGCACCTAACAACGAGAAACAGTGTGGCCCTGAGATAATGCTCACCACTCAATTAAGGTAATATCCTTTCAGGAAAAAGAAATGAAATAGCAGAGAAAAAGTTACTAGAAATTACATTCTTTATGGAAAGACAAATTAAACAAAACAAGGCAAAAGGAAAAAAAAATTATCTACAGTGAATTCTAATGAAAGCAATAGAATAGGGAAACTCCTCTCCTATTTTTACTTGGGGGATTAACTATTTCTTTTCCATTTGTACTTGTGTTTGTCTGAAACCCAAACCAAACATACCGCCTTTGTTTAAATTCCAACTCATGGTGAACTCGTCAGGTTTATGAGGCTTTAGATATCATAAACATGAGCAATTGCTTTATCTTTTCCCTGTGAAGCAAATGGTGGATTCAAACAAAAGAACTTTTATTTAGCAGCCCAATACTTAACGCACTACATCTCTAAGTCTCTTTGTGCTTCGAGAACCCTTTTCCTCCTTCAGCTTGTTAAAATTAGCTGGGAGATCAAAGGGAACAAAGCACTGAAAATCACCAAACAGTGATAGTATTGAGAGTCTTCTATGGTGAAACCTTTGAGACCCAGAGCCTAGTAGCAAGATCAACCAACCTGGTCCTGGGCTGACTGCACGCATGTGTGAACTGTCCTTGGCATCTCACTGAAAAAACAGCAACCCAGGGGCTTACAGTTGGCAAGGTACTGTCTTGTTACTTCTTTAATGAGGCAAAATCCTTTGTACACATAAAACTTTCCTTCCTAATTTGTTGCACTTTGGTTATGATTTTAGAGAAAATATTGGGTTTTTTGGCTTAGAAATGCTTTGTCAAGTCATGAAATGGTTTAAAGCCAAATGATCAAACAAAGGCAGAACTAAAAAAAAACCCAAAAAGCCAAACTCCAACCTCACTGCCAATCAGTTGATTCTGATAGATAGTGAGTCTACTGTACAGAGCAGAACTGCTCCATAGGACTTTTAAGTTTGTAAATCTTTACCGACACTGATCACCACATCTTTCTCCTACATAGCGAATGATAGGTATCAACCACCATTTCTTCTAAGTAGATGAGTTTGCTTTACCAGGGTTCCTTTAAACAGGCAGAGGCAATACAGTTCCAAAGATCTCTGAGAAGCCTGGCTCCTGGGTAAAAATCTACATACAGCTTTTTAGATCTGTTCACAGACAGTTTCAAAGACAGATGGAAAAAGTGATTTCTGAAACAGAGTTGGATCATAGCTAAAGAATTGTAGTGTCTGAAGACAGATAGCTAAGGACTCAGCCCCTCTACCCTCTCATTCCCAACCTGAGCCATGCTGTCTTGCATATTGGTATTCCCAGCCCAGGTATCTCCATGTTGAATCCTTTCTCCTCCTATACTTTATTTTATATTTTA
>NW_006399883.1:661923-663101 GCF_000299155.1 Elephantulus edwardii
TGAAAGTACCATGGACGGCCAGAGAACAAACACGTCTGTCTTCGAAAGAGGGAAATTAGGCTGTTCTCTGGAGGCAAGGATTTTGAAACTCTGTCTTGTATACTTTGAGCAGGGGGCAAGTAGGGACCAGTCCTTAGAGAAAGACATCATGCTAGAAAAGGTGAAGAGACAGAATAGGAGAGGAAAATCCAGGAGCAGATGGAATCAGTGACTGGAAAAATGGGATTAGGTCTGTTGGAGGCAATGAGATTGGGTCAGAATAGGACAAGTTTCAGAGCTATAATGTGCATAATGTTGTTATGAGTCACAGGTGATTTGATGGCACATAACAATAACAACAACAAACACTAGAGACCAGAATTTCAATTTATTCCTAACATCCTTAATTAATGAAACTTGATCCTTACCTCCTTTTACAGGGAGGCTGGTTTAGGGTTAATATTGTCATTATTAACATAAATTATCATCATGTTGTTATTTGGTGCCACCAAGTCAACTATGACTTACAGTCATCCTAAGAACAATGGATCTGAACCTTGCGCTATCTTGTTTCATCCTCATCATCTCTAAGATACTTCAGTCAATGGTTACCATCATTATGCAAGTCCAGTTTGTTGAGGGTCTTCCTCTCTTTTGATGACCTTCCACCTTTCCAAACATGATGTCTTTTTCCAAGGACTGGTATCTCTGAACAAAATTCCTAAAATACTTGAGACCAAGTTTTATCATTCTTGCCTCTAAGGAGTATCTTGGTGGCACCTTTTCAATGAATTATTTGTTCATTCTTTTGGCAGTCTATAGGATATTCTGTACTCTTCTCCAACACTACAGCTCAAAGGCATTGCTTCTTCCCCTGTCATCTATATCCATTGTCCATGTTTCAGATCCATAGGAAGTAATTGAAAAGGCCATGACTTGGATCAAGTGTACGTAGTCTTCAAACATAGCCTTTTAACACTCTGGAGAGGTCCTTAACAGCAGATATTCTGAATGAGACTCATCTCTTGATTTCTTGACTGTTGGTACCAATGGTGTTGATTGTGGATACAAGTAAGATGAAATCATTGACAAGTTCAATCTTTTCTCCATCTATCATGCCTCCTGGTCATTTGGTGAAGTTTTCTTTTTTTCTTTAATTATATTCTATTAATTTTAATGAACATTTACAGAGATTTTGG
>NW_006399883.1:674747-703867 GCF_000299155.1 Elephantulus edwardii
TTTGGTAATTTTTGTGTTCTGCTGGAATAATATTTTATAATTACAAACATAGATCTCTGGGTAATTGTCTTCCAGATTTTTGATGGAGAGGCATAGATTAGTAAGTCTAATGTGGTGTCTGCTTGTTGACACCTTTCTGTTGGTATTCCATCAATTCCTCAAGCCTTATTTCTCATGGCTAACTTCAGTTCAGCAGAGACATCTTCAGTACCATTATGTCTTGATTATATCCTCTGAAATGGTTGATCATCAATGAGTTCTTTTTGATACAGTGACTCTATATTCTTCTTTTGATGCTTTTTGCATAATTCAATACTTTGTTCATTGAATCCTTCATCACAGAAAGATATGATTTCTTCAGTTTGTTTTTTTTTTACCTTGCAAAATACTAAGCATATTTTCCTCATTTGGTTTTCTAACTCCAGGTCTTTATACTTTTATTTATAATAGTTTATTTATTTTTCTTCTTAAGCTACCTTTTGAAATCTGTTCAGCTCTCTTGTATTATCATTTCTTCCATTCACTTTGTTTCCTCTGTGTTCTAAATAACATTTCAATCTTCCCGGCAACAAATCTTTGCAATTTTTTTTCTTTCCTGTTTTTTTAAATGATCTTTGTTGTGTTTTTTTAAAAATGTGTATTATGTCCTTGATTTTATCCCTATAATTCATCTATTTTATCCTATAATTCATCTCATCTTCAATCATCTTGTCAGGGGATCGAATTTATTCTTGAGATGATTTCTAAATTCATATGGAATATATTAAAAGTTGTGCTCAGGATATCACAAACTTGCTTTAATCCTCTTCAGCCTTAATTTGGATTTCTATGCGAACAGTACCTACTCTGGTCTAAAGTTAATCCTTGACTTTGTTCTGATTGATGATACTACTACTATTACTTTCTCCTCTAAAGATACAGTTGATTTTATTTCTGTGCACTCAATTCAGTGAAACTTACATGTATAGTCACAATTTATGTCTTTTTTTAAAATTAATTTTAATGCACTTTTATCCATGCCCATCCCCTCTGCCCAATTCACTCTTCTCCTTGAAAAGAGAAACTCTTTCATTGTGCTGAAATCCCTCCCCCCAAGTCCACTCCACTATGAAGCCTTCACCTGGACTTCTGTAATAACAAGAAATCCATCACATGTCCCTTTTAAACAGCTCTCTCCCTCATCTGTTTCAATGCAATATACATCATAACTCCCCTCCTTTTCTGTCTTCCCTCAACCCTGATGTCAGTCCTGTTTTACAACAGTGGCCCTGTGCAATAGTTGTCCTTTTGTGACTGAGATATTTCACTCAGCATAATGTTCTCCAGGGTCATCCATTTTGCATAATATTTCATGAGTTCCTTGTTTTTCAACGCAGCATAGTATTCCATTGTGTGAATATACCAGAGTTTCTCTATCCATTCATTTGTTGATGGGCGCTTGGGTTGTTTCCAGCTCTTTGCTATTGCAAACAGAACTGCTATAAACACGGGTGTGCATATATCTGCTTGGGTGGCAGTTATGGTTTCTTTAGAGTAAATTCCCAGTAGTGGAATTGCTGGGACAATTTATGTCTCTTAAAAATGGTATTTGCAGTAAATAAGTCTTTGGTGGTTAGAAGAAAATTACTATGTGGGTTTCTGACCTTGTTTCAATTAACACAGTCATATTTTCCAGCCATTAATCTTTTCGACGGCACATAACAACAACAGCAATCTTTTTGTCTTCCCAACTTTTGCATTATAATTACATTATTATTAATGCATCTTGATTGAATCTTTGATCAATTTTAGACTATTAAAGTTGATAGAAATTCTCATTGTTTACATCTTTGATATTAATGGTTGGTACATAAGTAATTATTCTATTAATAGATCTTCTTTGCATTTACATTGGTATTATCATATCACTGACAACTGTATTTTCAGAATACACCAAAAGATTTTTTCTTTTGAAAAAGGTGATGAAGATGATATAATTTCTTTTCATTTTGTCATTCTTGAAAAAATGTATAATTATCTGATTCAAAGTGGCTTATATCAGCCCATTTTAGCTCACTGGACTCATAAACATCAAGTGGAGAAAATATGTTATCAAAGCTTTAATTTTATTTGGATTTATAATCAATACTCATGAAAGCAACAATCAAGAAATCAAACAGTGTATTTCAATAGATGTCTGCTGCCAAGGACCTATTTAAAGTACTCAAGAGCAAGATTGCCTCTTTGAAGACTAAAGAGCACCTGACACAACTTTGTATTTTCTGTCATTATATACATGTAAAAATTATACAATGTAGAAGGAAGCTGGAACAGGAATTAATGGCTTTGAATTTTGGTGCTGACAAAGTATATTGGCTGTAAGGAATTATGAAGAAGTGAGTAGTCATGTCTATATCTATTTTATAGAGCAGCAAACTCTATAAATGGACAGAAAGGCGAGAAGTATCAAGCTTCTATGCTGAGCTATAATCTTCTTCCTAGTCTTCTTGGTTGTGGTGAACATAGGAGGTCCCTCTTGAAACTATTCAGAACACAGCGAAGGCTGTCGAGAGTGAAACTCAAAAAAGCGACCACTTGGGCCACTCTCACAGTCCATGTCAGTTCTTACTGTCTTTTTATAATTATTTTTTTTTCTAGGAACAATATCCTCTGGCCTTCTGGTATCTTTTTCTTTTTTTAAGTTTATTTTTTTATTATTATTAAATTTTATTAGTTTTAATGAACATTTACACATGGGTGTGCATGTATCTGCTTGGATGTCAGTTATGGTCTCTTTGGGGTATATTCCCAGCAGTAGAATTGCTGGGTCAAATGGTATCTCTACTTGCAACTTTTTGAGAAAGCACCATACCACCTTCCACAGTGGTTGCACCATTTTACACTCCCACCAACAGTGAATAAGGGTTCCAGTTTCTCTACAACCTCCCCAGCATTTGTTGCTTGCTGTTCTGTTAAATTTTGCTATTCTTTCTGGGGTGAGATGATATCTCATAGTTGTTTAATTTGCATCTCCTTTAGAGCTAGGGATTTTGACCATTTCTTCATGTGCTTGTTAGCCATCTGAATGTCTTCTTCGGTGAAGTGTCTGGTATCCTTTTCAACACAGTCAGAGGCCATTACATTTTTGAGCATGAAGGACAAGAGGAGGCTTGTGGTGGATTCACCCTGATTACAAGAGGGTGGCCCTCAGGAGGGAGATTTTAAATTTACATCTATTTTATGTGTGAGAGGAGCGGTAGGACTGTGGCTTTTAGTATGATGACAAAACTGACTGATTCATTCTACCCTACTGCTCTATTTCTCTTCTGCCCTCACTATATACTTGAGGACGTGTGGCATAACTAGAGCTGAAGAAGAATGGACCCTTGCACCATCTTATTACAACAGGTAGTTGTATTTAACTAGTGCATTCAGTATCTAAAATGGGCTATAAACTTGACTTAGGATCCACCTCTTCCTGGCAGATCATACAGAGATTGTTATCTCCAGCGGACTTGGTTAGTCAGTAAGTCATGAGAAAAAGAAGTTGAAAAGTTTAATGAGACTAGAAGGATATAAAAGAATCATAAAACATACCACCTTGGGCCAAGTCTCTCCAAAGTGAGGTTGGGAATAGATTTTTTTTTAACAGGATGGTGTTTTTTGTATTTCAGGAAGGGGTGAGATGTAGCCCTGTCCGTGCTACAGAATTGTTGGTAATCTGCTGGAGCCTGTGGACTCTTTCTCATGGCAAAGTTAAATTACACAGGATTACATTTAAATTAGCAATCCAAGAGTGTTAGGAATTCAATAATTGAAAAATTTGCAGTTTGAACCCAACTATAGGAACCTCTGTAGACGGGTCTGGTGATTAGTTTCTGGAAAATCATAGCCTTGGATACACTGTGGAGCAGGTCTACAGGTCTACTGTTTACACATGAGGTTGCCATGAATCAAAATTGAATTGATGGTTGCTGCTGTTGTTAGTTGTCGTCAAGTTGAGAATGACTCATAGTGACCATATAAACAAAAGATCAGAACCTTGGTCTTTCCCATGTCATCCTCACACTTCCTAACACAGAAGCACCCATTGTGGCCGTCGTCACATCAAACCACCTAGTTGAAGGACTGCTTCTCCTTTGCTGGCCCTCCACCCTTCCCGGCATCATGTCCTTCTCCAAGGAATACCCCTCCTAGCAACATGTCCAAAGTATGTGAGTTGAAACCTCATCATGTCTGCCTCCAAAGAGCAGCTGCACCCTCTCCAACATATATTTGTTCATTCTTTTGAGTATCCATGGGATGTTCAGTTCTCTTCTCTAACATCATAGCTCAAACACATAAATTCTTCTTCTTTGAGTTGATGGTAATTAATAAGAATTATTTGCAAAACAATTTAAAAATATGTTTAACATATGAAATAAAAATATTGTATGTTTCTCGAGGAATTAATTAATCATAAGACTTGGCAGTGAGTCTAGTAATGATGAATTTTAAGGAACTGATGAGATAAAGAATTATTTTGAACTGTGGGAAGATGACACCTGATAGAGAAGCCTCAAGGGTTTCCTTACTTGGGTGATTTTGCTATGGTTTGTGGGGAGGAAGGGAGGGCCTCTGGCCAGGACAGATCCCCTAAGCTCCAGATAAGTGCGAGCCTTCCAATGGCCTTTAATACGAGGTAGAGAAAGCTCCCCTGTGTTTGGCTGTACCAGCTTGAGAAAGCTTGCCACCTGGGAAGTTGGCTGCTGCATCTGTTGAGCTGGGAGTGGTCTGCAGGAGGCTGAGGTTCTCCTAAGCAATCTGCATGTCCCATGTCTGTAAGCCCACCCTATCCTGTCTTCCTGTTTCCCTGTTCATATATAAATGCACTGCAGATCCCAATAAAATTAAGCTGGATTGACTCTCTGATCCTCTCCTGGAGTGGTGTATCTCCGTCGTGCTTGCCCCCCTGAAGTTGTCGCTTTTTGTTGCTGGTGAACAGACAATGACATATGGTGCCCAAACAGGGACGGACCTGATGAAGTGTTGGGTGAGTGACCTCTGTGTTCACTCCCATGAAGTTTTCAGTTGAGTACCCTTTGGGCTTACTCAGATCAGGATATCGGGTGAGTATTCCCTGCAACCATCCCTTTTTGTGCTCACTCCCGTTAGGGAATAGGGACTTGATGTAGTTTTGGAGGCCTGATATAGGCTTAAACTTCATGTAGGTGGGAAAGGGACCTGGCATAGGTCTACTTTATCGGGTAAGCACCCTCTGCTTAGGCAAAAAGCAAGGGAAAATTATTTTTTCTCTCTTCTTTCCGTGCTTGGCCCTGTCAGGGAGTGGGGAACCTACGTAGTTCCATCTTATTGGGCAAGTGTTCCCTTGCCTTGTTGTTATGTGTCATTGAGTCACTTGTGACTCATAACGGCCCTAAGTACAGCAGTCCTAAACCCTGCTCTATCCTGTGCCAATTGCACTGCCTCTGACACACCCATCCCAATTACCCCAGTCACTGAATCAATCCACCTCATAGAGGGCCTTCCCCTCCTGTGCTGTCCCTCTACCCTCCCAAGCATGATGTCCCTCTCCAAGGACCTGTCCCTCCTTACAACATGTCCAGAGTATGTCAGACGAAGCCCCAGAATCCTTGCCTCTAAGAAGCAGCACGGTTTAACCCTCTCCAGGATGAATCTGTTTGTTTTCTTGGCAGTCCATGGTATATTCAATACTCAAATGCATCAATTCTCCTTCTATCCTCTTTAGTCATTGTACAACTCTATGCTGCATACGTGATTGCAAAGACCATGGCCTGTATCAGCCACACATTAGTCTCCAGAGTGACACCATTGCTCTCCAGTACTTTGGAGAGGTCCCTAAAAGCAGACTTTCCATCGCAATACATCTTTTAATTTCCTGGCTGCTGGTGCCAAGAGTGTTGACCATGGAGCCAAGCAGACTAAAGTTGTTAACAATCTTAATCTCTTCATCCATCCTGATGATGCCAGTTGGTCCAGTAGTGAGAATCTTTGTCTTCTTGATATTGAGGCTCAATCCATACCAAAGGCTGCAGTCCTTGACCCTCTGCAGCAAGTGCTTCAGGTCCTCCTCAGTTTCAGCAAGCAGAGTTGTGTCATCTGCATAACGCAGATTGTTGATAGATCTCCCACCAATCCTGGCACCACACTTCTCCTCAAAGAGCCCAACCTCTCGGATAATCTGCTCTGCATACAGGTTGAAAAGGTAGGGAGATAGGACACATCCCTGCCATACATCTTGCCCAATTTTGAACCATGCAATGTTTCCTTGCTCTGTTCTGACAACTGCCTCTTGGTCCAAATATAGGTTCCACATTAGCACGATCAAGTGTTCTGGGATTCCCATTCTTCTCAGAGTCAGCCACAGTTTGTTATGATGCACACAGTCAAACGCCTTTGCATAGTCAATGAAGCACAGATAAACATTCTTCTGGTATTCCATGCTTTCAGCCAAGATCCATCTAACATTAGCTACAATATCCCTAGTACCATGATTCATTCTAAACCCAGCCTGGACTTCTGGCAGTTCTCTGCTGATGTGCTGTTCCAGTCGGTTTTGGATAATCTTCAGTAGAATCTTGCTTGCATGTGATATTAATGATACTGTTCTATAGTTTCCACACTCTGTTGGGTCAACCTTCTTTGGAATGATAGGCTTTCCTTGCCTTAGTAACGGTAATTCAGCAAGTAATTTAAAAGATCCTCAGGTGAAGTATTTTATGTCCTTGTTGGAAAGTGGGGAGGTCAAACTTACACAATCTCAGGCTTTTTCCTTTTGGACAACAGTTATTGATTTCATCCCTTGGATTACTGCTGCTCACATCTTTCATGTGCAAACCTAGTGCCCTTTAGAGTAATGAGAGAAGATTTTCACCCTGAGACCTACAATGCTCATTTCCAGCAGGAAGTAGTTAAGAGGATGCTGTGCCCCCTCTCCTAATAAATCGGGGTGAAATCAGGGGAAAATGACAGGGAATGGCAAAGGACATGTTGACAAAGGAGATTAATTAGAACTGGTTTTGACAAAGACTGTGGCACCATTAGAAAAAACTCACCATTAGCTATTTAAACCCCACTCCCTATTAATAAAAGATAAAGTGTTATGGCAGGGGATCTAAAAACAGCCCTAAAGAATTTAGAGAAGATGATTGCACCACCTCTACTCTAGTCTCCGGAAAAGGAAAACAAAGAAAGCAGGTGAGGACAATATAGAGAAAGCAGTGAAGAAACGGGAAATTCTTGGACTGAGGTGTTGTGTGATCAGTGAGACGCTGGGTGGAACTCTGAGGTGTGTGTGTGTTCTGTTTTCGTGTGCCCAACATCTGAGCATCTTTTACCCAAGGTATTGTGCAATTATTGATGCTTGCTCTGAGGAACATGTGTTTCTTGTTGATGTATATCCCACACCTGAGCATCCTTTACAGTGATATCCATGTGCTTGGAGAGTTAAAAGAACTTAGGACAGCTGTTAGATATGATGGAGCTTGTTCTCTGTGGGGGAAGGCACAGCTTAATTAATTAACCTTGATTTAAACACCTCTCAAGATTGGAAAGATATGATGAGGGCAGTTTTTTCAAAGCCTCCCAAATGTTTTCACTGGCAATCAGATACACCTCCTAGTGAGCCACCAATATGGGTTACATGGAAGGATCCATTAGGTCAAGCATGGGAAGGGCCAGATCTTTTATTAACCATTGGGAGAGGTTTTGCTTGTATTTTTCCATGGAACAAATCACATCATGTGTGTGTTCCTGCTCATCATGTCCAATTCCAACCCACCTACTGAGAAGTAGCATCGATTGAACATCCATGAGAAGTCCAAACCCCAGGCACATAGACACCTGTGACCTGGGACATGCTGAGGACACTCAACCAACAGGCTCTTGACCTTAACCCTGGCAGGGTTACACCCAGTGGTCCTGTGTTTATAACACTGCCTACGGCTGCTATGACTATCAATAGTGCCACAGCAGGAGAAACTATTCATGTTTTGTAAGCTTTTGTTCCTTCACCCACATTTCCTATGTGTATGTGGCTCTCTTCGCTATCCTATATTCATCTCCCAATTCAATCCAGAAATCAAGTTATGGCAATCTAACCTTTTTTTATTATGTCCCCAGTTGTCATTGCAAGAGTAGCCATAGATCTCTTCACAAGACAGAATGCCCAAGCAGCTGCACTGAATAATCTTTATGGCCTTACCGTCATTGGATTGTCCTCCTCCCAAGAAACACCAGAGGCTCTATACCAGAGACCTTCCCCTCTTTGAACTCATTTAAAAGAAAAAGGGAGGAGATGTTGTGTTGGGGAGGAAGGGAGGGCCTCTGGCCAGGACAGATCCTCTAAGCTCCAGATAAGTGCAAACCTCCCAATGGCCTTTAATACGGGATAGAGAAAGCTCCCCTGTGTGTCCCTGTACCAGCTTGAGAAAGCTTGCCACCTGGGAAGTTAGCTGCTGCATCTGTTGAGCTGGGAGTGGTCTGTAGGAGGCTGAAGTTCTCCTAAGCAATCTGCATGTCCCATGTCTGTAAGCCCACCCTATCCTGTCTTCCTGTTTACCTGCTTGCATATAAATGCACTGCAGATCCCAATAAAATGGACCTGGATTGACTCTCTGATCCTCTCCTGAAGTATTGTATCTCCGCTGTGCTAACCCCCATCAGGGTGTCGCTGTTAAGTTGCCTGCAAACCGACAGTGACAGACTCTCAATGAGATGGATTATTTTAGTGACTGGGATAATGGGGGTACATGTATCAGAGATAAGGTTGTCTTGGGATAGAGCAGGGTTCAGATCTGTTGTATATAAGGTCACAAGGAGTCACAAAGAACTCAACAGCACATATGGATACAAACCTTTTATTGGATATGTGTTTTGAAAATATTTCTTCCAAGTCTATAAATTTTTAAAGACTAAATTATTTGCTTTTTTATCTTGCATTATGAACAGAATGTGTATGTAGTGCACAGGAGGAGATTACCCATCTTTCTCCCATAGAGTAGCCTGGCTTTGGTTGGCAGAGCAACACCTTACCCACTAGAGCACCAGAACTCCCTAGCATAGTATCTCTGACTGAAACAGCAATACAAGTCCAACGAAACCACATCTGTGAGCAAATTCATTCCTTATGAAGACTTTCTCATCAGAGATAGACCAGGCTTGCCTGAGTGGGAGTACTCTTCCTTCCCTGTTTAGATAACTCTTACATGAAAGAAAAACGTAGTCAATTCTAATTCAGGACAATCCCATGTGAATTGAAAGTATAGCTGTGCTCAGTAGGACTTTACATGGCTAAATTTGTTTTTTTTTTAATTGGCCTTTCAACTGATAAACCTTTTAGTGGAGGATAACCTGAAATCTTTCCATTAGAAACCAAGATTAACAAGTTGCACCAACTTGTAGGTGGGAACTACTCATATACAAGTTCAAGCTAAAGGTAAAGAAAATTAAATCTACAAGAACCAAAATTTTACCTTGTGTCTATTCTACATGAATTTTAAAACCATCTCAGTAATAGGTTTGAGGCCTTGAACACTAATGGACAAAGACCAGATGAGCTGTTGGAGGATTTAAAGAATATCATCCATGCAAAATGCAAGAAATCAATATTTTGCGGCCTCGCACCTACTTTTCTGTTCTCTTCCTCTGCAGTGTTGCCTGCTTACTCTATGGTAAGCAAGTGCCTGTCTCAACAAAGAGGAAAGAATGTGAACATGTCCATTTTGCTGATGGAAAAACTTAGGTTCAGAGTGCCTTGTCCACATGCTTGCATTAAGTGTCCATGTTCTTAAGTGGCCTCACTGTGGCCAAGGCTCATGGCCTGGGGTTATTGGGAACAAGGTGGGCTCAGTGTTGTTCTGCTTTGCCACGTAGAGCTTCGGCTCCTCACCATGGCCTTCACTGGTCTGCAGATCCTGGGACTCATCCTGATGCTGCTTGGCTGGGTGAATGCCCTGGTGTTCTGTGCCCTGCCCATGTGAAAGGTGACCACCTTCATCTGTAGCAGCATCATGATGGCCCAGGTCATGTGGGAGGGGTTGTGGATGTGCTGTATGGTACAGAGCATTGGCCAGATGCAGTGCAAGCTGTACTACTTTCTGCTGGTGCTGCCCCAGGACCTGCAGGCTTCCCATTCCCTCTGTGTCATCACCCTCTTGGTAATCCTGCTCGGACTGCTGGTCTACATCGCGGGGGGCAAGTGTACCACATATGTGGAGGACAAGGACATCAAGGCTCGTTTAATGCTCACCTCTGGGATCATCATCTTCATGCCAGGTGTGCTGGCCCTCATCCCGACCTGCTGGACTGCCAACTCCATCATCCGGGACTTCTACAACCCTTCGGTAGCTGAAGCCCAAAAGCAGGCACCCGGGGCCTACTCTACCTGGGCTGGGCTGCCTCTGGCTTGTTGTTGCTGAGTGGAGGTCTCCTGTGCTGCACATGTCCCTCTGGGGGATCCCGGAGCACCAATCATCATATGGCCCGCTACTCAGCCTCTGCTCCACAGGGCATGCTTCGGCCCTCTGAGTACCCCACCAAAAATTATGTCTGATGGGGCTGGGGGCATGGCAGCTTCCTGAACACGTGCCCCTCTTCCTTTCCCAGAACTGGACCCTACTCAGGCAATGATCCTCAGCAGCCCAGGGCTGTGTTTTATAATTTTTCTTTTGCTTTTTTGCGGATTTTTTTTTTGTCAGTTTTATCATTCGATGGCTAAGCCCCTTGAGAAGATGACTTCCCACACTGCTGTTGTCTTGTTCTCATCTTGTTTCGAGCCAAAGTTAGGATTCTTTTTTGAGTTTCTGAATCACTTCATCCCCAAGATTCAAGTACCCCCCGGAACACACGCAAACCAGTGTGAACCACCTCATCCCCAAGACGTGCCCCTTCCCAGGAACACACACAAACCTGTGTGGGACTGCTCTCTGATACCACTGCTAGGATGTCCTCCTAGATTATAGAAACACCTCTGAACACAACCTGGGACCCTTGCATCTACTAGAACTGCAGAGAGCTACCAAAGAATCTAACTCCTAGTGTCCCCCCTGCGCCCTGCCCCCAGTGTTACCATTTTCTGTCTCTCTCTGCATCCCATCTACTATTGACATCCACCCTCACATCCAGCCCCACTGCATACTTGTGTCTTGACCAATTTAGTGTTTAATAAATAAAGTGTTTTGCAAGCAAACAAAAAAAATGCAAAAGTCATTTCAAAGACAGAAGAAGAAGACCAAGATGGGTGTCAGAAGAGACTCTGAATATTGCATTAGGGTGCAGAGAAACCAAAACAAAGGGGGGAGAAATTAAGAAGTAAAGGAACTGAACAGATTTCAAATGATAGCTCAGGAAGACAAAGAAGTGTATTATAATGAAATATACAAAGAGCTGGAATTAGAAAATCAAGAATGACAAACTCACTTGACATTTCTTAAGCTGAAGGAACTAAAGAACAAATTCAAGCTTCAAGTTGCAATATTTAAGGATGCTATGGGCAGAGTATTGAACAATCTAGGAAGCTTCGAAAGAAGATGAAAGGAGTACACAGAATCACAAAAAAAATTGGCTGGCATAAAATAATTTCATCAAATATGACTTAGAGGCAATGATGATGAAGGATGAAATTCAAGCTACTCTGAAGAAACTGGCAAAAACAAGGCTCCAGGAAATGTTATGCTATTTGGCATATTTCAACAAACTGATGGAACCCTAGATGTGCTCACCAGACTGTGCCAAAAAATCTGGAGGACAAATACCTGGCCAAATGACTAGAAGAGATTCATGTTTCTTTCCATCCCCCCCCCCCCAAAAAAAACCAATCTTTCTCAGTCTCCCCTCAGCCCCAATGGCAGTCCTGTTTTACAAGAGTGGCACCATGCAGTATTTGTCCCTTTGGGGTTTTTTTTTGTATTTTTTTTTGTATTTGTCCCTTTGTGACTGAGATATTTCACTCAGTGTAATGTCCTCCACGGTCATCCATTTTGAATAATATTTCATGAGGGAATAAATAATGTATACCGCATTGAAACAAGTGAGGGAGAGAACTGTTTAAAAGCAATATATGATTAGGTGGTATTATCATGACAGGAGTCCAGTATGAAGGCTTCATAGTGGAGTGGACTTGAGGGGAGGAATTGTATAACAGTGAAATAATTTTTCTTTTCCTTTTAAAGAGAAGAATGAATTGGGGGGAAGGGGTGCAGTAGGGAGAAAAATGCAACAATGAATGAATGGAAATCCAAAGTCTCTGTAAATGTTTATTGAAGTTAATAAAAAAAAAAAGCAATCTGACAGAGTATGGAAATTATCAAACTATAACATGCAAGCAAAATCTTGCTGAAGATTATCCAAAAACAACTGGAACAGTACATTGACAGAGAACTGCAAGATGGATCTAGAAATAATCTTTTAAACTAGGAATGCAATCCCTTTTTCCCCCCTCACCTTTTCATCTCTGGTGTAATAAAACTCATGTGATTGTCTGATTCAAAATGTCCTATGGCAATCCATCTCATTTCACCAATGCCTTTTTCCTGAGCCACTGTCACAATCTGCACCAAGCTCAAACCCATTGCTGCAGTTGCTGTGTCAACCTAGTTTACTGAGGATCATCCTCTCTCTCACTGACTCTGTCTTTCTGATCTCATACTTTATCTGAAAAGTGCTACTTTAAAGTAAAGAGGCATTAGAATAGTAAATAGGAGCATTGTGCTAAGTGAACTAACTCAGTTCCATAAGGACAAATACTGCATAAGACCATTACTGTAGAAATAGCAAGATAGCTAGTAAAATGTGTATGAGGATCCAAGGGGGCAGGGTAGTAGTAGAGGGGTGAGGATGGGCAGGAGTTGCCTAATGAGATAGGTAGAGGGAGGGGTGGGTAAAGAAAATGGGAATGACCCAGTGTGAAAAACAATGCATATGAACTTTGTAAGCAAACCAGTATATATATATTTTTTTAAAAAGTAGGATACAAATATTATGTTTAAGGAAGTACCAACTCTTTAATTCTGCAGCATCAGTGCTGTGTTGAGGAGGATGGCCAACTGGGGCCTCTCACTTTTTCAGTTTTCTATGATTGTGGGCTCAACAGTGTTTGAGAGATCACACCAAGAGTTTTAATAGGAAGAGAGCAGTCAGCATTGATGAGATGATGGGCATCAGAGATAGGCTCCCACTGGCAGGGTCTTTACACATGGTTGTAATTTGTGTGCCACCTACTACATTTATATTCAAATTGCAGGCACTTTCAGTAGCACAGCCCAACCCATAAAACGACATCTGCAAATTACCTGCTAAGAGAAAAATTCAAAAATGAGCTTTCTCTATCATCTGATTTCCTCTCCTCACTCACATCCTCAAGTCAACCTATATTGAAGGATTGTTTCCTTCCTGTTTCCCAAAATAGATGAATGTAAGGAAGAAAACAGGTCTGACTTCCAGTCTTCTTCCCTACATCAGCCATCTCTTCCCTAATTAGCACCCAGGAATCCAAACTCAGCTAAACATCTTTACTATCCTTTCTATCAGAAGGTTCCCTCTAAATCTTAGAGACATTACTGGCACCTGCCTCTGTACCACCCCTTATTTGTTAACTAGCATCTAAAAAGGCCCCCATGGCTCCTGTGGTCCTCTCCCAGGTTGAATCAAGCTATGGCTTTGCAAACAATAGGATACATTGTTGTTGTTGTTGCTGCCACTGCTGTATGCTTTTGAGTCAGAACCAACCCATAGCCCACCTTCTAGGAGGTCTTCAAAGGCAGTAAATCCCACAGGAGGAAATTTGCCCATCTCTCTCCTGCAGAGCAGCTAGTGTGTGCCTGTGGGATCGCAGTGCACCTTCTTACCAGTAGGCCACTAGGGCCCCATATAGGATACATTAGAAGTGATAATATATTACTTCCGAGATTATATTATTTTAAAAATAACACCATTTCTGTCTTATGCTCTCTGCATGTCTCTCATCACTTGCTCTGGGAGAAGCCAGGTCACATGCTATAATTACATTCAGAACTGAGACCTGAGGCCCAGACATGCGTGAGTGCACATGAGTCCTCCATTCAGGTGAATGTGCCCCTTCAAGAGCATGAATGTGAACTCATGAGTGACCCTGACACAGAACTATTGAGTTAACCACTCCCACATTGCTGATTTATAGAAACTAAAATAATAGACATTTCTTATTTTAAGCTGCTCTGTTTTATGTTCATTTGGTATATAGCTAATAAACTTTTAGAAGAGAAACATAGATTAGAATGTTATATTTATATATTTTATATTAATATTATTATATTATTATAAGTGAATACTCTTTTAGAAGCTAAATGTCAGAGAAACCCATACCTAAACCAATAACCTCAACACATTTTGTTTCTTCTCCTGTGCACTTGAGGAAGGTCTGGTTGCAAGTAGTGCTTTGCGTATTGTAGCAGACAGGACATTCAAAGCCATTGCGTTCTGAAGATTTCTGAGTCACTGAATGAAGAGAGGGAAAAAAAAATCATCTTAAGAAATAGGCAAGAAAAGAACACTAAGAGCATTAGTACTCCAATGACATGTTTATTTCATAATACACCAAAATCAACATTATTTATGACTGAGAGGGCATAGGAAGTAAATATTATTTGGAAAAACATAATCAAAATGAAATCTTTTATTAATTCAGCCCTTTTGGCCTCTCTTTGTCTGAATAAAGAAAAGTGCTTACATAATAGAAAAGAAAGTAATCAGTATCTGAAAAAAATACTTTTAAGGGCTTGAAGCATTAAATAGGTAAGTAAAGACTACTTACTCTGCTGAAAAGAGAAAACAAGTAGCCAAAATCTGCAGATTGATTTTGGGGGAAATCCTTCATACCAGCCCCTCCCACACAGTTATCAGTCAATCACCCTTTGCAGGTGAGCCCCATATTAATTTCCAACTCCTTGCCAGAGCCACAGGGAGAAGAAACTTCCAGGGAACTGGCAGGGAGAACTGAGTAACTTGAGAAGGAGAGATGGTCATGGAATGGTACTTTGGAACAGAAGACCAAAAACTGGAAGGCAAAGAATTGGAAGCAGGAATGAGAAGAGGGGGAGAGAAGCAGAGATGTGCAGTCAGCTGGTACATACCTGGGGTGTTGTCTTGATTGCAGTTCTCAGTGTCGCAGCATAGGTTACTGTACCAAAATGTATGTTCATCTCCCAGTGTTGCTGTGAAGGCCAGTGGGGTACACACATTTTGATTACAGCCTTTTTGCTGAAAATCCACTGAAAATGCTCCTGTGTAGAAACAAACACCAAAAGGGATTTTCCCACAGAGTTGTAGAAAGAGCAATGTCTAATTGGAGGTCTAGTATTAAAGGATTCAGTGTGTCAACTCCCTTTAGTCTTTCTACGTCTCAAAAACAGTCCCTCTAAATTAGCCTATTTCTTTAAATGAAGCAATAGAGAGACAGTTTCTTATAATTCGTTACAGTTAAAACAATATACCTTAAAGAGTCACCACAAGGTTGATGTGGAAAGCGTGAAAACAAAAAAATGCCACAAAATCGATGCTAACCTATGATTAGTCAATTTTCTTATGTAAGATTCAGTTGCCCCAAGCTATCTGTGCTACAGAGAGTTCTCAAGGTTGTGACTTTCAGAAATAGATACCCAGAGCTTTCTTCCAAGGTAGCTCTGGGTGGATTCAAAGTGTTAACCTTTCACTTAACCAGTTGCACCTCTCAGGAAAGTCAAGAGACCAGGATCACCTGGATTAATGGGCTGAGCTCTTTGCAGAATCTCCTTGTGCTCAATGGTCTTCCCTGCCACTTCCCATCACCCTGCATTCCCAGGCCCCATCCTGCAATAATTAGGGAATAAAAATGAATCAACAAAATAAACTCATTGCTGCCAAATTGAAACCTACTAATAAGTGACTTTCAGTGGATTTTAAAGGCTATAAATTGCATATGAAGGATTGGCCATCTTTCTCCCCACTGGTAAATTTGAACTCATAGTGACCCTGTGAACAAAAGATCTGAACCCTGTTCTATCCTGTGGCATCTTCACACTTCCTGACATACAAAGGCCCACTGCAGTGGTCACCATGTCAGACCTCCTGGTTGAGGGTCTTCTTTGCCTTCACCAACCCTCTACTCTTCCCAGCATCATGTCCCTCTCCAAGAAATAACTCCTCCTAGCACCATGCCCAAAGTATGTGAGGCTTCAGCTCACTGTTCCTGCCTCCAAAGAGCACTCCAATTGCCCCTCTTCAAGAAATACTTGTTTGTTTTTAAGGCTGTCCATTAGGTGTTCATTGTTCTTCTCCAGCATCACAGCTCAAAGGTGTCAATTCTTTTTCTGTTACCCTTATTCACTGTCTAGCTGTCAGATGCATAGCAAATGATCAGAAAGACGATGGCCTGAATCAGGTGCACCTTAGTCCTGACATCATTACTCCTCAATAATTTGGAGAGGTCCCTAACTGCAGATTTTCCCGGTGCAATGTGCCTCCTTATTTCCTGACTGCTGGTACCAACGGAGTTAATTGTAGATCCAAGCAAGGTCAATCTGTTGACAGTTTCAATCTCCTCTTCACCCATCATGACACTGCCTATTGTTCCAGTGGTAACAATCTTTGTTTTCCTGAAATTGAGATACAATCCATACTGAAGACTGCATTCCTTAATTTTCTGCAACAAGCGCTTCAAGTCATCCTCACTTTCAGCAAGCAAGATTGTGGCATCTGCATAACACGAGTTATTGACCCCTCCAATCTTGATACCACAGTTCTCCTTTTCATAGAGTCCAGCTTCTTGAATAATTTGCTCAGCATATAGATTGAATACATGTAGAGAGAATACAGCCCTGACACACTCCTTTCTCAATTTTAAACCATGCAGTGTTCCCTGCTCTGTTCACACAACAGCCAACTGGTCCAGGTGTAGGTTCCTCATGAGCACAATCAAGTGCTCTGAGATTCTCATTCTTCTCAAAGTCAGCCACTTCTTGGCATCATCCACACAGTCAAATGCCTTTGCATAGTCAATAAAACACAAATAGACATTCTTCTGGTATTCCTTACTTTCAGTCAGGAGCCATCTGACATTAGCAATGATATCCCTGGTGCACAACCTTTTCTAAATCCTACTAGAACTTCTAGCAGTTCCCTATCTTGTACTATTCTAGCCATTTTAAAATGATCTTCAGCAGTGTTTTGCTTGCAAGGGATATTCATGATATTGTTTGACAGTTTCCACATTCAGTTGGATCAACTTTCTTGGGAATCGGAACAAATGCGCACCTCTTCCAATCCATTGGCCAGACAGCTGTCCTCCAAATTTTCTGGCATAGACTGACTGGTGAGTGCATCCAAAGCTGTGTCTGTTAATTGAAACAAGTCAGTTGGTATCCCATCGATTCCTGGCGCCTTATTTTTTGACAATGCCTTCAATGCAGCTTCCACTTCCTCCTTCATTACCATTAGCTCCTGTTCATATGGTATTTTCTGAAATTTTTAGTGTCAATCAGTTCTTTCTGAAACAGTGACTCTGTGTATTCCCTCCATCTTTTTTTGAATTTTTAAAAAATTTTATACTATTTACAAAATTTTAATACATTGGGGTTTTTTTATACATTGTTTTTGATAACAGATTCTTTCAATTTCCCTCACCCCCTCACCCATCAAGTTGTTCAATGCCATGATTAATCCCTCCCCTTCCCCTGCACATCCTCATCCCTCTGCTTCCACCCTTTTCACCTCTCTTGGATCCTTATACTCATTCTACAATAATGGTTTTATACTGGGTCATTCAATATATTTCCCATTGTTGTTGTTATGTGCCAACAAGTTGCTTGTGACTCATAGTGACTCTGTGTACAACAGCTCTGAACCCTGCTCTATCCTGTGCCAACCTTATTGGCTCTGACACACCTATCCCCATTACCCCAGTCGCTGAATTGCCATAGCATCTTTCAACATTGTGACACAAGGCTTGAATTTGTTTTTCAGTTCTCTCAGCTTGAGAAATGCAGAATGAGTTCTTCCCTTTTTATTCTCCAATTCCAGCTCTCTATACATTCCATTATAGTACTTTGTTATTCCTTCCCAAGCTGCCCTTTGAAATCTTTTGTTCAACTCATTTACTTTAGCATGCATTCCTTTTATTTTGGCTTCTGGATACTACAGTGCAATTTGTATTCTCTTCAAACATCTATTTCAATTTTTTTTCGTCTCTGTTTTAGTAATGTCCTTTGGCTTTCTTCATGGATAATATCCTTTATACAATCCCATAATTTATCTGGTCTTCTATCATTGGCGTTCTATACCTCAAAATTATTCCTGAGATGATCTTGAAATTCAGTTGATTCAAGATCCTATCTTGGTCCCTGTAGACTTATTTTAATTTTTTTGGCCTCAATTTATATTTGCACATGGATAATTGATAATCTAACCCACAGTCTGCCTCTGACCTAGTTTTGACTGCTGATATTGAGCTTCTCTAATGATTTCTTCCACAAATGTAGTCAATCTGATTGCTATGCTGACTTTTAAGTTAGCAGTACAGCTCCCTATAGATTATGCTGTCTGAGCTCCCCCTGCTTTAATGAAGCAAAGATAAATAGGAGGAGTCAGAGAAACTGCCATCAGGTGCCTAACGAAGTTCCCGTCCACGTCCTAAACACCTCGTCTGGCATGCCAGCAGAACACACATGATGGGGGAGTGTCACATACCTGATTTATTGAATTGTTGCTTGTTATTGAAACAGCCTTTGGTGGCAAAACATTTATCATCGAGTTTACATGAATCTAAAATGCAGTTTTGACAGTTATAACTCTATGAAAAGGAAATAAAAATTATTCAAAAAGTAATTCAGGAATGAAACTGTTAGAGTCTGTACTTTATAGTTCCAATATGCATTATCTTTCTGAGTCAAGGTGAAACCCCTTTGCCTGGCTGCATTAATCACTGGAGGTCTGCAAAATCCAAAACTTCCTCCCTGAGGGTCTACATCAGCCCCACTCTCACCACCACCGCCACCGCCACTGCCACCACCACCACCACCACCATTACTCAGTCCCTGTCTGCTCCACACAGCTTGGGATGCCTGTGGGCTCTTCATTGTGCCCAGAAATTCCACTCCTGTGCTGTTCATAAAGTGGACTGAGTTTCTACTGAGACATTCTTCTTCTTTGTCATTGTTTACTCTCCCCTTCAGGATCATTAGGAGAAAGGGATCCTTTTTGTCTGTTCTCACCAATGCAACGTTGAAAACAAAGGCTGCAAGGATGCAGGTGGTCAGGAGACTTTTGCAAGTAGAGAAGGAAGGCATGACTGGATCCTACAACACAGCATAAAAACAAACACATGAGAGCTGAAGAGTCTGGGCTGTAGGGTCCATGGCTGTCATCCAACAGCCTAAACACTGCAAGGCAGCATCCTACCATTGATTTATCAATCACCAGTTTTGTATACTGAAAGCCTCTGATAAAAATTCTTCCCTTGGAGAAATTAACTTGAGAATTGTCCCCTTCTTGGAAGGCATTGGAGCTCCCTCCAAAGCAGAAATAAGATTATTTGACCAAGGTACACAAAGCACTCTTGTATGAAGAAGAGGAACCTATTGATGTCCCAGAAAGAACTAGATCCATTATTTTTGAAAGCAAGCAGCCCCTTAGTCAAGAACATCACTCTCTCAATTTCAAAGTCATCATCCCACAAAAAGCCAAATCCCACCACATTTGCACGAGCCTCCACAACACAGGTTCCATCTCCTGAAAATTCTCACCTTCAAGTATTTCCAATCGTCCTTTGAAGATCCTGTCTCTGAGCACGAAAAGAAAGTGAGTAAGTGTCGAGAGCCTCACCTAGGAAAAAAACTTATATGATGAGTCAATATCATAAAACTGGCCCCTTGTCTTACAACTTCTTTACCTTTCACTTCCTTATCTAGTACCAGAGACACCGTATAGTCTAATAATTAAAACTTTGTAGCTATATATAATGCCAAACACACTGAGTTGCTTTACTTTCTAGAAAGATACTATGAGAACAGCTATTTCTGACTCCCCAGTCTCCTAACACTAATTCTCCAAGGAAGTAGATAATTGTGAGTTTAGCAAGAGTGTAAAAAATTTATAGATAGCTGGTTTGTAATTCAACACTTTCTAGTCATGGATGTCTTCATCAAATATATCAATACACAGTTTAGCTTGGCCTTTTATCAAGTGTTAGCTGTGTAATGCCTAAGATGCAACTACATTTGTTATGGAACTGAAAATACAGTTCACTGAATAAGGTATCATTTATGTTCACTTATGCTATAGTTAATACTTCCTTTTACAATCTACTTAATAAACTTAAGCCAGGAAAAGGCATGTTTCTTTTCTAAAGTTCCAGTATATTTCCTTTTTCAAATAACAAGGAACCCTTTTTCCCTTGGTCATCAGAAAATTCAAGATTATATTTTATGCTAGGCTAAAATTTCTCTACTTAATCTCTCCTGCTTTTCATTATATTGCTATAATCTCTTTTTTGAACCCTCAGAGACAAAAGATGAGGGGAAGATATTAAAAACAAACCCAGTTATGAGGTAACAAAATCCAGCAGAGAGTGGTCCATCCAAGGAGAGAAGTAAGACACTGGTAAAGATGAGGACACCCGTGTCATTCTCTATACACTCTGTCACTAGGCTCACTGTCTAGCTTGGAGGCTCTCTCCCTCCCTTTCTCCTAGTCCATCCCCACAGATGGGCTCCAGGAATCCTTTATATCTCCATAGACAAGACACGGGGAACCTCTTTCCTCACCCCATCTTCCTCCTCCCTCAGTCTCTGTTTTCTTCTCCATTTATTAATGGGAAATTAACTTTATGCTCTGACTGTCTATCTGAGATGGTATAAAAAAACTAAAGTGTAGGAGTTAATATTTAATTAGACATCTCTGGAAGGTAAAAACAGGTAAGGGCCAGACCATTAGCAAAAAGGTTGGCAGTACAAACTCATCCAGAGATACTTCTGGAGACATGAGTGGTGATCTGCTTCAAAAAGGTTACAGCCTTGAAAATCCTAAAGAAATGTTCAGAATAAACTTGATGGAAATTAACATCCTTCTTCATAAAGTCCATCTTCTCAAATGATTTGCTCTGCACAGAGAATTGGTTTGGAGAAAGGATGCAGACCTAACATATACCTGTCTTGATTTTAAGCCATACAGTGTTCCCTTACTCTATTTTGATAACAGCCTCTTGGTAGGTTAAGGTTTCATAGGAGTACAAGTAAGTGTTCTGAAATTTCCATTCTTCTCAATGGTAGTTGTTTGTTATGATTTACACAGTCACATGCCTTTACATTGTCAATAAAATACAGATAGACAGTCTTCAAATAGTCTCTACTTTCACCCAAGGTCCATCTGAGATCAACAATAAATATTCCTGTGGAAATTTGCAAACCTGTTATATAATCTAACACAATTGTTTGATAATTTCTCTTGGATCCCCTTTTTGGGGAATGGTAGTAAATATGGATTTCTTCCAGTCAGCTGGCTATGTAGCTGTCTTCTGTATTTCTTGGCACAGCCTAGTTTTAGAGGACACAAAAACACAAGCTCTAGAAAGATGAGGTTATGAGCCCCAGTGGCAAGGCCTGCCTTCTCTGGGCATCCATGGATCACTGGCTTTCTTTTTGGCACCAATATCAGAATATGACATTTTCTGTTTCTCTTTTAATGGGTCACTATGAAACTTCTCTATAAACAGAAGACTATTATACTGTGAGTTGGGATGGGGAAAAGGGTGGAGGAATGGGTTGTCTTTTACTTCCTGGTGGAGAAAATCAGCTTTTATTCTGGACTAATCCATTGGTTATACGGTTGTCACTTAATCATTTAAAAAATGACAGAGCTAAGATTTGCCAAACAAATCTGGGTACTCTTTCTAAATGTATATCATCAGTACTCCTTTCAATAAACCTGTTCCAGTTTTTCCATTTTAGGAAGACAAATCTCCACATTCATGCCCTACTTCATGAATCTTCCTCCACTTCTAACCATCACTTGCAAGGACTGATAGTGTTCAAGTTCCCTTAACTTTTCTTTCTTAAAGACAGGTTTTTAGGAAATTACAACGCTTTCTTTTATATCCATTTTCTATAATAACTTTGAGCCAAGTAAAATAATTTCAAAGACAAGAAAATAATCCAATATCCTTTAAAAAATCCACCTCCAACCTCATTCAAAATTTCTGCCCATCACAGGAGAGGTCACAGTCTCCATGTAGTAACTACAAATGTTGTGTCTTGCTGCCTTTATTTTATGTGGAAAGAATCAAGTCTGAAGCAACAAGAACAGGCTAAGGATCAAGGTCACTCTGACCCTACACACCTGTGGCAAACTAAGTGGCTGTTTGATTTGTCTGAACAAGGGCAGTCTTTAATGTCACTCTGATAAAGTTTTTAATCTATGCTAATGTGGAAACATAGGGCTTCAAATACCTAATAATGAAAACATGATGGTAAGCCTTTGAGTTACTAGACACTCTACCATCTCTATCCCTCAGTCCCTCTCATTGGACAGGAAGCCTGAGCGTGACCCAGCCACTTTGGAGGTTTGGACTCAGCAGAGTACACTGTAAACTGGAAGAAGAATGATCACACTTTCATTTGCCTTCCAGTCAAGTACAACTCATAGGGACCCTATGAACAAGAGGCCTAAAGTCTTTCTATAACTATTGACATTTATCAAAGTTCATAGAGTTTCTGGAGGCATGTTGTTTATGAAGTGGATGCCTCTCTGTAAACTAAGATACCATAGGTTAAATTGTGCTCCCCCAAAAGACATGTCCACTTAGCTAGGTGTGAGTTGTATTATTACATAATTCTTTTATGACTTAATAAAACTATTCTTTGTTGTAAATCTTTTCTTACTTCCTTGGTGTTAAAGGACAAGATGCAATCTACAGGATTAGGTTATATTTTTGACTTTGCTTCTTTTTGCAAAATAAAAGCTATTAAACAAAAATAAGAGGGATCCCACTACAAGAAAGAAGAGCCCAAGGATGAAGTGTATCCTTTGGCCCCAAAATACCTGCATTCAACATCTCCTTCGGCAAAGATAAATTCATGACAACCACCTTCCCCCAAAGTCAACATTAACAGGAAACCTTCCCTTAGAGATAGCTCTCTTGCTGCTAGTTTCCTAAACTGTGAGAAAATATATTTGTCACTTGTGAAGTGTGTTACAACAGCACTAGATAACTAAGGCACAGAGTTTTTAATTTTCAATGAATTCAGCTTTTTTTTTTTAAATTTATTTCATTTATTTGTTGTGTGCTATCCAATCAGTTCCAACTGGCACAGGAGGAGATTTCCCCTCCTTCTCTAGCAGAGCACCTGGTGGATTCGAACCGCTTGCCTTCAAGATTTCAGTGCAGCTTCTTGCCACTAGGCCACCAGAGGTCCAGAATCCAGAGTTTTTAAAATGTGGAAATTGAGATGATCCATCAAGCCATCACCCTGAACTAGTCTTTGTGCTTCTGAACCAAAACTGATCTAAAAATCATTAAGTCAAACAGTAGTCTAGCTTTTGATCTTGAGCACTTTTGAGGAATTTTCTATATGCATTCAGTTTTGAGAAACAAACTTCAAGGTCAGATTAGAAGCTATGTTTTAGGGTAAATTCTTGGCACAGTGACTGCAACATTGGGCTTGAACATGTTAGAGATTAAGAGGGATGGTGCAGGAGAGGGCAAGATTTCCTTCAGTCACTGTGAGTTGTGGTTGACTCAGTAACACCTAAGAACAAAAATATGCCACCAAGTCTGTGAAATTGTAATAAAAAAAATCTGTAAAAATTTTTTTTTCACTGGGATACTTTTGATTCTCTAGTTGGAATGTTACTCTAATTTGTAAATCATATATTAAATAAATTTCAATCAACCTCTATTATTAGCTTAACTTGATTTTTTGCTTTAACATCTCTATGTGAAATTTCAGTTACTTGTTATGCATCTGAAAGTTGTACAATCACTAAAGATGACAGAGAAGAACTGATACTTTTGAATTGTGGTATTGGAGAATAGTGTTGAATATTCCATAGACTGCCAAAAGAACAAACAAGTCTGTCTTGGAGAAAATACAACAAGGGTGCTCCTTGGAGGCAAAGATAGTGAAACTTTATCTCACATATGTTGAGCATGTTGTTAAGAATTGCCAGTCCTTAAAGGAAATATACTTGGAAAAGCAGAGTGTCAGAAAAAGATAGTAGCACCCTTAATGAGATGGTAGCTGTAATAAGAGCTCAGGAATATAAAAGTTGATGAGGATGGAACAGGAAAGGGCAACTTTCAGATCCAATGTTCATAGGGTTGCTATGAGTAGTAGTTAATTTAGTGGCACTTAATGACAAAAAGTGAAATTGAGTCCTCCCTGTTGCTGTCTGTTCACTGGCAACTTACCAGCGACACCCTGATGGGGGTAAGGATGATGGAGAGACACCACTATGGGAGAAGATCAGAGAGTCAATCCAGCTCCATTTTATTGGGATCTGCAGTGCATTTATATATGAACAGGTAAACAGGAAGACAGGGTAGGGTGGGCTTACAGACATGGGACATGCAGATTGCTTAGGAGAACCTCAGCCTCATGCAGACCACTCCCAGCTCAACAGATGTAGCAGCCAACTTCCCAGGTGGCAAGCTTTCTCAAGCCAGTACAGGCAAACACAGGGGAGCTTTCTCTAGCCCATATTAAAGGCCGTTGGGAGGCTCGCATTTATCTGGAGCTTAGGGGATCTGTCCTGGCCAGAGGCCCTCCCTTCCTCCCCAACATTCCACAACATCTCCTCCCTTTTTCTTTTAAATGAACTCAAAGAGGGGAAAGTCTCTGGTGTAGGGCTCCAGATGTTTCTTGGGAGGAGGATGATCCAATGACAGTAAGGGTAGGAAGATTATTCAGTGCAGCTGCTTGGCCATTGTCTTGTGAAGAGGTCTATGGCTGCTCTTGTAATGACAACTGGGGAGATAATAAAAAGGATAGAATTGCCGTAACTTCATTTTTGGATTGGATTGGGGGATGAATAGGATAGTGAAGAGAGTCCTGTACATATGGGAAATGCGGTGAAGCAGCAAAATCTTAAAAAACCCAATTAGCTTCTCCTGCTCTGACAGTATTGATGGTCAAAGCAGCGATAAGCAGTGTTATAAACACAAGACTACTGGGTATATACCACTCCCAAGGTTAAGGTCAAGAGCCTGTTGGTTGAGTGTCCTCAGCATGCCCCAGTTCACAGATGTCTGCAGCGCCTGGGGTTTCGACTCCTTTTTCCTCTGTCTCATCTTGTCATGGATACTCAATTGACGCATCTTCCTGGTATGCGGGTTGGAATTGGACATGACGAGCAGGAACCCACTAGGAGGTGTGTGGTTTGTTCTGAGGGAAAATACAAGCAAAACCTCTTCCAATGGTTAATAAAGGATTGGGCCCCTTCCATACTTGATCTAATGGATTCTTCTATGTAACCCATTTTGGCAGCTCACCAGGAGGTGTATCTGATTGCCAGTGAGCACATTTGGGAGGTTTTGAAAAAAACTGACCTCATCATATCTTTCCAATCTTAAGGGTTGTTCAAATTAAGGCTTAATGAATTAAGCTGTGCCTTCACCCACGGAGATCGAGCTTCATGATCTCTAATAGCTGTTCTAAGTTCTTTTAACTTTCCCAACACATGTATATCACTATAAAGGATGCTCAGGTGTGGGATAGATGCCAACAAGAAACACATGTGCCTCACAGCTAGCATCACACTGATCATACAATACCTTGTATAAAGGATACTCAGGTGTTGGGCATATGCCAACAGAACACACAGTACTCAGATTTCCATCCAACATCTCACTAATAACACCTCAGCCCAAGAATTTCCCATTTCTTCACTGCTTTCTTTATATTGTCCCCACCTGCTTTCTTTGTTTTCCTCACTTCTCAGGAGACTAGAGTAGAGAAGAAGTGGTGCAATCATCTTCTCTAAATTCTGTAGGGCTGTTTTTAGATCCCCTGCCATAACACTTTATCTTTTGTTAGTAGGGAGTTGTGTTTAAATAGCTGATGGTGAGTTTCTTCTTATGGTATAACAGTCTTTGTCAAAACCAGTTCTAATTAATCTCCTTTGTCAACATGTCTTTTGCCATTCCCTGTCACTTCCCCATGAAAGAGATTTCACTCTGACTCAGTAAGAGAGGGGGTGCCACATCCTCTTAGGTACTTCCTGCTGGAAAATGCTCCCAGGGTGAAAATCTTCTCTCACTACTGTAAAGTGTCCCAGGTTTGCATATGAAAGATGTGAGCAGCAGTAATCCAAGGGGCGATATCAACAACTGTTGTCCAAAAGGAAGAAACTTGAGATTCTTTAAATTTGACCTCTCTACTTTCTAACAAGGACATTAAACACATCACTTAAGGATCTTTCAAATTGCTTGCCGAATCTTTTATATTGCTTGCCAAATTACCCATGCTAAATCAAGGGAGCACTTGCCTGATTAAGATGAATCTACTGTCAGGTTCTCTGCTCCCTGACAGGGGCAAGTGCGAAAAGAAGAGAGAAGAAAGAATTGGAAAGAATTTTCCTTTGCTTTTTGCCTAAGCAAAGGGTGCTTACCCAATAAGGTAGACCTATGCCAGGTCCCCTTCCCCCTACTCTAAGTTTAAGCCTACATTAGGCCCTCTGAAACGACATCAGGTCTCTATTCCCTGATGGAAGTGAGCACAGAAAAGGGTGAAGGGGTGGTCACCCGATTCCTGATGGGAGTGAGCATGAAAAGAGGTGCTCACCAGATACCTGATGGGAGTGAGCACAGGGAATACTCACCTAATACCCTGACCTGAGTGAGCACAAAGGGTACTCACCCAAAAACTTGATAAGAGTGGGCACAGTGGGTACTCACCTGAAAACTTGACGGGAGTGAGCACAGAGGGACTCACTTGATACTTTATTAGGTGCGTCTCTGTTCAGGCGCAACATGTCGCTGCTAGTTTGCCAGCAACTTAACAGTGACACCCTGATGGAGGTAAGCACGATGGAGATACACCACTCTGGGAGAGGATCAGAGAGTGAATCCAGCTCCATTTTATTGGGATCTTTAGTACATTTATATATGAACATGTAAACAGAAAGACAGGATAGGGTGGGCTTACAGACATGGGACATGCAGATTGGTTAGGAGAACCTCAGCCTTGTGCGGACCACTTCCAGCTCAACAGATATGGCGGCCAACTTCCCAGGTGGCAAGCTTTCTCAAGCCAGTACAGCCAAATACAGGGGAGCTTTCTCTACCCTGTATTAAATGCCACTGGGAGGCTTGCACTTATTTGGAGCTTAGGGGATCTGTCCTGTCCAGAGGCCCTCCCTTCCAAATATTCCACAACAAGGGGCTTTCTTTCTTGCATGGTCCCTCAACCCTCCCAAGTATGATGTCCCTCTCCTAGGACTTGTCCCTCCTTGCAACATGCCCAAAATATGTCAGACAGATCTTCAGAATCTTTGCCTCCAAGGAACAGCCTGGTTTCACACTCTCTAGGATGAACCTAGCAGTCCATAGTATATATAAATATCTCTCAAATTTAGTAGACTAAAATAAATAACTCAATTACAAAATTAGTAAAAGATATGAACAGAAATCTCACCAAAGAAGATGATATATAGATTTTAAAAGTGCCTATGAAAAGATATTCAACCAAATTCATGCCACTGAGTTAATTCTTTATTTGATTTCTGAGGGTGTAAATCTTACTGGGAATGGTTTTCTAATAATTTTCTATGGAGTAGTTAGTGGACTAAAATTGCTGACTTTTCAGTTAGTAGTTTAACACACATTCCACTATGCCACTAGGGCTCTTTCACGTGTCTGAAGGAAGTTTTGACTTAAATAGCAATAAGATATAACTATATACCTACTAAAATGGTAAAAACCCAAAGCACTAAAAATAACAAAAGCTGGTGATAATTTAGAGGTTTGCAAGTTCCAGGTCTGTGGATAATGCCTATTATAATTTATGATGGGAACTCTCATAGGGAGCTGCACTGCTAACTCAAAGGTAGCACCTCCACGGAGGTTGGACTCCACCAATGGCTCTGCAGAAAAAAGATGGGCAGGGTCTTCTCCTGTGATTTGCAGCCTCCTGAAAATTCTCTGGAGGATCAGCTAAGAGTCAGTCCTGAATTGATGTCAATAATTTTGAATTTAGACATCTGTTAAAATCCTTAAGACTGTATAACCCCAAGAGTGAATTATAATGCAAACCACAGATGATAATTTATTATCATTCATTCATTCATTAATAGTTGTTAATTCATTAATATTCATTAATAAATTATAACAAGTGTACAAAAGGGTTGAAGAAGTTAATAGCAGAAACAAAAAATGGGAGTTGGGGAGAATATAGAAATGGCATAATTTTTCTACAAATCTAAAGTTTCTCTAAATCTTGTTTATATAATTAAGGGTAAAAATACAAATACAGTACTAATAAAGTGATTTCCCACTAAAGCATGACTTTGGTAAAGAAGTAACATTATCCAGTAAGCTAAACAATAAATAGGGAGATCTGATGGCCTAGTGGGTAAGGAGTTGTGCTGCCTAACCAAACACAGTTGGTTCAAACCCAATAGCATCTCTGAAGAAGAAAGATGAGCAATGTCCTCTCATGTATGTAATTTACAGTCTCTGAAAAACCATTGAAGGTCAGCTATGAGTCAATTCTAACTCTATGGCAATGAGAAAGGGATAGAGATGCTACCAAATGGAGATTTTGTGGACTGAACAAAACATGTAAACAGATCATAAGGAATAACAATGACCAAGAGAAAAGAAAGGGGATAAACAGACATATAGATATGCATGTTGTTGCTGTTGTTTGGTGCTGTCGAGTTGTAGACGACTCATAGCGAACCTATGAATGAATGGCCTGAGCACTGTTTGTACATAGAGTTTCCAGAGGCAAGCCATTTCGGAAGTGGATGCCGCTACTGCTTCCAGGCTTGATTTAGTCGGGAAGCTCCAGCGAACACTGTCCACCATGTGTGCCCATTACTACGATTGGCACATCACTGTCACAGCCTTCAGCATCACAGCAACCACGAGTTATCTCTGTACAGAAACACCCAGACCA
>NW_006399883.1:704357-707346 GCF_000299155.1 Elephantulus edwardii
TAATGATTTAACACCTCCATGTAAAAGAAAAAGAAATACAAGCTAATCCTACAGACTCTAGAAAAAAGGAAAAGATAAAGACAAGGGCTGAAATCAACTGGATAGAAAACAGAAAAAACAACTGAAATCATCAAAAAGGCTAGGAGCTGGTTCTGCAAAAGGATCAGTAAAATAAAATGGTCAAGCCATTGGTAAATGTAACAAAAGAAAAGAAAGACATAAATAACTCAAATAAGAAATTAAAGAGGTGACATCACAATGGAACCAACCAAAATTAAATTTATAACATCAGAATATTATGAAAAGCTCTACTTTGAAAAATTTCTTCTTTGAAAACCTGGAGGAAATGGAGAAATTCCTAAAAACCAACACCCCACCCAAACTGAAAAAAGATAGAAATGGAACAACTGAACAGACTCATCACCAAAAAGGAAATTGAATAGGTCATAAAAGGTGGATGTTAGGTTCCACGTAGTCGAGCATGACTTATACTGACCCTATGAACAAAAGATCTGAATCCTGTCTTGTCCTGTGTCACCCTCACCATTTCTGATGCACTTGAGCTTACTGTGACTACTGTGTCTTCCTCTCAATAGCTGACTCTCCACGTTTCCAAGCATGATATCCTTTTTCAAGGAATAACTTCTCCTAGCAATATGTCCAAAGTATGAGATATGAAGCTTTGTCATCCTTGCCTTCAAGGAACATTATGGCTGTACCTTTTCTAAGGCATACCTGTTCATTCTTTTGACAGTCCATGATATAGTCAGTACCATGATCCCACCACAACACCACAACACAAAGGCATCAGTTCTTTGGGCTTTGTTCATAGTCCAGCTCTCAGAAGCATAGCAGGTAATAGAAAAGATCATGGCCTGAATCAGGTGCACTTTAGTCTTCAAAGCGGCATAATTGCTCTTCAGTATTTTGAAGAGCTCTCTGATAGCAAACTTGCCAAAGTATTATGTCTGTTGATTGTGGATCCAAGTTAGATAAACTAATTGATTATTTCAATATTTTCTTTATCATGATATTTGAGGCTCAATGTCAAGAAGACAAAGATTCTCACCACTGGGCCAATTGGCAGCATTAGGATGGATGGTGAAGAGATTGAGATTGTTCACAGCTTTAGTTTGCTTGGCTCCACAGTCAACACTCTTGGCACCAGTAGCCAGGAAATTAAGACATATTGCGATGGGAAAGTCTGTGGTTAGGGACCTTTCCAGGGTACTGAAGAGTGACGGTGTCACTCTGGAGACTAACGTGCACCTGATACAGGCCATGGTCTTTGCTATCACTTGTTATGCATCAGAGAGTTGGACAATGACCAAGGAGGATAGGAGAATTGATGCTTTTGAGCTGTGGTGCTGGAGAAGAGTATTGCGAGTGCCATGGACTGACTGCTAGGAAAACAAACAGATTCATCCTGGAAAGGGTTAAACTGGGTGGCTCCTTGGAGGTAATTATTCTGAGGCTCCATCTAACATAATTTGGACATATTGTAAGGAGAGACTGGTACTTGGAGAGGGATATCATGCTTGGGAGGGTGGAGGGACAGCGCAGGAGGGGAAGGCCCTCTACGACGTGGATTGATTCAGTGACTGGGGTATTCAGGATGGGAGTGTGAGACACAGTGTGATTGGCATAGGACAGAGCGGAGCGATTCGATGGCACATAACAACAACAACAACATGATATTGCCTATTGGCCTAATTCTAAGGACCTTTGTCTTCTTTTCTTTTTTTTTCACCAATATTTCTTTTTCCCCCTTTTCAAAATTTATTATTAATTTCAATGAAAATTTACAGAGACTTTGGATTTCCATTCATTCATTGTTACACTTTTCTCCCCTCCCAATCTCCCCCCCCCCCCAGTACACTACCCTCTTGGAAAAGTAAAAGAAAAACTCTTTCATTGTTTTACAATCCCTCCCCCGAGGTCCAGTCCACTACACAGCCTTCACTCTGGGCTCCTATTATGACAAAAAATCCCTAATAATATTCCCTCTTAAACAGTTTTCTCCCTCATCTGTTTCAATGCAGTATACATTATTGAACTCATCCTTCTCAGTCTCCTCCCAATCCTGAGGTCAGTCCTGCTTTACAACAGTGGCACCATGCAGTATTTGTCCTTTTGTGACTGAGATACTTCACTCAGCACAATGTCCTTCAGGGTCACCCACTTTGTATAATATTTCATTAGTTGCTTGTTTTTCAATGCAGCATAGTATTGCATTGTGTGAATATACCATAGCTTCTCTATCCATTGACTTTTTGATGGGCACTTACATTGTTTCCAACTCCTTGCTATTGTGAACAAATGGGTGTGCATATATCTGCTTGGATGTCAGTTATTATCTCTTTGGGATATATTCCCAGTAGTGGAATTGCTGGGTCAAATGGTATCTCTATTTGCAACTTTTTGAGAAAGTGCCATACTGCCTTCCACAGTGGTTGTACAATTTTACACTCCCACCAACAGTGAATAAGGGTTCCAGTTTCTCCACAACCTCGCCAGCATTTGTTGCTTGCCGTTCTGTTAAATTTTGCAATTCTGACTGGGGTGAAATGATATCTTATAGTTGTTTTGATTTGCATCTCTCTTAGAGCTAGGGATTTTGAACATTTCTTCATGTGCTTGTTAGCCATTTGAATGTCTTCTTCGGTGAAGTGTCTATTCATATCCTGTGCCCATTTTTCGAAGGGTTATTTACCCTTCATCTTGTTGTGGTGCTCAAGTATTTTATAAATTCTGCATATAAGTCCATTATCTGTTATGTCATTACCAAATACTTTTTCCCAGTCCGTGGCTTCCCTTTTTACCCTATTGGAGGAGTTTTGGATGCTCATAGAGATTTGATTCTTAGAAGATCCCATTCATCTATCTTATCTTCTTCTGGTTGTAGGTTTCTCAGGATACTTGGAAGACTCTTAATGTTGTGGATTAGGACTTGTCGCATTCTTCCAAGTTTTTCTTTAATGAACTTTAT
>NW_006399883.1:708016-710296 GCF_000299155.1 Elephantulus edwardii
CTAAATTTACTCCCAAGTATTTAATCTTGTGATTAGCTATTGTGAAGGGTATTGTTTTTCTTAGTTCCGCCTCTGTATTGTCTTTGTCACTGTAGAGAAATCCAACTGATTTTTATATGTTGATCTTGTATCCTGCTACTTTGCTGAATTGGTCCACTGTGTCCAATAGTTTTCTTGCTGAGTCTTTAGGGTTTTCTAAGTATACTATCATATCATCCACATAGAGAGATAATTTTGCCTCCTCTTTGCCAATTTGAATACCTTTTATTCCCTTCTCTTGTCTTATTGCTATTACTAACACTTCCAATACAATATTGGATAGGAGAGATGAGAGTGGGCATCCTTGCCTAGTTCCTGTTCTTAAAGGGAATGCCTTTAGCCTCCCTCCATTGAGAACAATGTTGGCTCTCAGGTTTGCATAAATTCTTTTTACTATGTTGAAGAAATTTCCCTTTAATCCTATTTTGTTGAGTGTTTTAATCAGGAAAGGGTGTTGGATTTTGTCAAAGACCTTTTATGCATCAATTGATAGGATCATGTTGTTTTTGTTCTTTGCTTTGTTAATGTGATGGACTACATTAATTGTTTTCCTTATGTTGAGCCATCCTTATATACCTGTTATGAATCCCACTTGGTCATGGTGGATTATTTTTTTTATGTATCGTTGGATTCTATTTGCGAGTATTTTATTCAGGATTTTTGCATCTATGTTCATGAGAGATATTGGCCTATAGTTTTCTATTTTGGTAGTGTCCTTTCCTGGCTTTGTTATCAGGGATATGTTTGCTTCATAGAATGAATTTGGGAGAATTCCATCTTTTTCTATTTTCTGAAATAGTTTACATAGAATTGGTGACATTTCTTCTCTGAATGTTTGATAAAATTCACTTGTAAAATCATCTAGTCCAGGGCTTTTTTTGGTTGGCAGTTGTTGTATTACCTTTTCAATTTCTTTTTTTGTAATGGGTCTGTTCAGATGTTCATTTTTGGTTTGTGTCAGTTTACATAGGCTGTGCATTTCTAAGTATTTGTCCATTTCCTCTAGGTTTTCATATTTGAGTATAGTTTTTCATAATACTCAGCATAAGATTGAATAGGTATGCTGAAAAGATACAACCCTGATGAACACCTGTCCTGATTTAAAATAATAAATTGTACCCTTGTTCTATTCAGACAACTGCTTCTTGGTTTGTATAGAGATTTAGCATGAAAACAATTAAATCTTCTGGTAGTCCCATTCTTCTCAATGCTAGCCATAATTTATTATGACCCGTACAGTCAAATGCCTTTGCATAATCAATAAAGCACAAGTAAATATTTTTCCGGTATTCTCTGTGTTCAGCCAAGCTCCATCTGACATCAACAATGATATATATCCCTTGTGCCAAGAACTTTTCTGAATTCTGAGTGCAATTCAGAATTTTGCATTGGAAAAAAAAAGTCCCTAAAATCTATGGAATACCAGTTGTGGTCTTTCAGAAAACATGTAACCCTAGATGTGCTCACCTATCTCTGTGAAGAAAAATGGAAGACATGGCTAACTGACTAGAAGCAGCCCATATTCATTACCATTCTTAAAAAAGAAGAGCCAGCCCATGGCTGCCCGTACTGCTGCAGCCCCATAGAGTGGCTGTGGCCAGAGCCCTGAAATCTCCTCACTTAGGCTAGGCCACAGCTGCTGGGCCCCCTGGTGGGTACGGCAGAACCTCTTCATGGTCACAGGAGTTGAAGGACCAGATCCTGGAGAACGCCTTGGAGCTTAAGGACCTGATCCTGGAGGACATCTTGCAGACAGTGAAGATTTCCTTGGATAGATCCTTTATAGAGTTCCTCAATGCACTACATCCTTTAATTTATTGGCTATGATTGGCAGCATCATGATGGATGATAAAGAGTTTGGGACTGTTGACAGCTTCAGTTTGCTTGACTCTACAATCAACACTCTTGGTGCAAGCAGCTAGGAAATTAAAAGACTAATTGCATTGGGAAGGTCTGCTGTTGGAGACCTCTCTAAGGTATTGAGGAGCAACATGCCATTCTGGAGACTAAGGTGCACCTGATACAGGCCATGGTCTTTGCAATTACTTTCTATGCATCAGAGAGCTGGACAATGACTAGGAATGATAGAAGGAGAGTTGATGCCTTTAAGCTGTGGTGCTGGGGAAGAATATTGAATATACCATGGACTGTTAGGAGAACAAACAAGTTTGTCCTGGAGAAAGTGAAGCCAGGCTGCTTCTTGGAGGCAAGGATTCTGAAGCCTCATCTGACATACTTTGG
>NW_006399883.1:710976-712463 GCF_000299155.1 Elephantulus edwardii
GAGGAATGTTATCTAAGCCACTTTCCTCCATCTCCTCCTCCAGTACATCTGTAAGTAACACCTAACCTGAACCCTGAGTCTTGTTCCAGACCTGAACCCTGAGCGCAGTTCCAGAGACAAAAGGGCAATATAAGTGACAGCTAAGGAAGCGGAGGAGGATGCAGCCTCCAAGTTCAGCCAGCCATCCCCACTGAACTCACCTTGTCAAGCACTTTGCAGTCCGTAGGCCAGAAAACATCATGAAAATATCTCCTAACAGAACAAGACGGCATGCAGCTTCACTTGAGATCACCAGTAAAGTGTTAAAGTGTGTTCCCCTTCCCCTTCACCTCAATGCCCCTGCTCAGCATGAAGCTGCCAGAGAATCTGTACCCCATTCCCAAATGAGAAACCAACAAATGATAAAGACAATTTCTTTGTGAAAAAGAAAAAAAAATCATGTTTAGACTATGCTAACCATTACCCTGTCTTTTCCGGTCCCCACTGGATCTTTCTCCTTTCCTTCATCCACTCCCTCCACTCACCACATTGTACAACCTTGTGATTTCATCCCTGCCCGTTCTCACTCTTCTGCTCCCAACCCTTACCCTCTTGGATCTCCATACATGTTTTTTACAATTAAAAGAAAAAAAGAGGACCCAACAGAATGTGGAAATTACTGAACAATATCATTAATATCACATTCAGTAAAATATTGCTGAAGAGTATTATAAAATAACCGAAACAGTAAATATACTGGGAATTTCCAGAAATTCAAGAATACTGCGAAGGTGACCTTGAACAAAAGTTTGAAGAAAGGGATAGAGGGAGGCACTGTCTATGGGATGTTTAGTACTCTTCTCCAACAGCACAGGTCAAAGGCATACATTCTTTTCTGTCATCCTTATTTACTGTCTAGCTCTCAGACACATAAAAAGTGATCAGCAAGACTATGGCCTGAATCAAACACACCTTAGTCCTCAAACGGACAAAAATTTGGAAAGGGCCCTAACTGCAGATTTTCTCAGTGGAATGCATCTCCTTATTTCCTGACTGCTGGTACCGATAATGTTAATTGTGGATCCAATTAAGATGAAGCTGTTGACAGTTTCAATCAGTTCTCCATCTATCATTTTGTTGCTTATCCTCCCATTACCTTTTCCAATTGTTCTCCTGATAGCATGCCAAAGTATGTGAGATGAAATCTTGCTTTCCTTTCTTCTAGCAAATATTATGGTTGTACGTGTTCCAAGATAAATTTGTATTTTATTTTTCTTTCTTGGCATAGTAAAAATTCCTCAAAAGACACAATGAAAATAGCATCAATTCTTCTGTAGTCTTCCATATTTACTGTCCAACTTTCAAACACAGTCAACACTCTTGGTAACAGCAGCCAGGAAATCAAGAGACGAATTGCATTGGGAAAGTCAGCTGTGAGGGACCTCTCAAGAGTACTGAAGAGCAACAACATCAGACTGGAGACTAAGGTGCACTGGGCTATAGTCTTC
>NW_006399883.1:713008-723829 GCF_000299155.1 Elephantulus edwardii
TGCCCTATCCTGTGCCAACCTCACAATCTCTGACACAGTTGAGCCCACTGCTGCAATTACTGCGCTGATCCACTTGATTGAGGGTCTTCTTCTTCTTTCCCCAAGGAATAGCCTCTTTTAGCAACATGCCCAAAGTATGTGAGACACAGCTTCACCATCCTTGCTTCCAAGGAGCACTCTGGCTTCATCATGTCCAAGGCATATTTGTTATTCTTTTGGCAGCCTTTGGTGTATTCAGTAATTTTCTCAACACCACAATTTAAAGGCATCAATTTTTCTTTTGTCATCATTATTCACTGTACAGCACTCAGATGCACAGCAAAGGACTGAAAAGAACACAGCTTGAATCAGGTGCACTTGAGTCCTCAAACTAACATCATTGCTCCTTGGTAATTTGGAGATGCCCTTGACTGCAGATTTTCCCAGCACAATACATCTCCTGATCTTCTGACTGCTGGTACAAAGTGTACTGATTGTGGATCCAAGTAATATGAAGTTGTTGACAGTTTCAATTTCTTGAAACTGTGAAATTTGAACACGTGTATGAGGTAATTGGATATATCATAGCTTGTGTCAACTCATCTTTTTACTCAAAATGAAATCCTTGTTCTTTGGCACTTTCACAATAAGATTATTTAAAAAAAAATAATTGTAGCAGATTTGCCCTATAGAATACTTCCATTGATTTCCTTACCACTGCGTCTATGAATGTTAAGTGTTCATTCAAATTAAATGATGTCCTTGATGAGTTTAGTATTTTTTTCTGCTTATCATGAATCATGCAGTTGACTGCCTCTTGGTCCAAGTATAGGCTGCATAAATACAATCCAGTGTTCTGGGATTCTCATTTTTCTCAAAGTCAGCTACAGTTTGTTGTGATCCACACAGTCAAATGCCTTTGCAAAGTCAATGAAACATAGTTAGACATTCCTCTGGTACTCCCTGCTTTCAGCCAAGATCCATCTGACATTAGCTTTAATATCCCTAGTTCCACGGCCTTTTCTAAACCCAGCCTGCACTTCAGGCAGTTCTCTGTTGATGTGCTGTTCCAGTTATTTTTGGATAATCTTCAGCACAATCTGTTTGATGTTTTGCTTGTTGACACAATTGTGAGAACTTTTGTTTTCTTAATGTTGAGGTGTAATTCATACTCACAGGAATAGTCTTTAATCGTCATCATCAAGTACTTCAGTTCTTCACTTTCAGCAAGTGATATATGCATATCAAAGATTTTTTTATGAATTTTCTCCAATCTTTATGGCAGCTTTTTCATATAATTAAGTTTCTCAGATTTACTCAGCACACAGACTGAGTAAGTATGGAGCAAGAATACAACTATGACACATACCTTTTCTAGTATCAAACCATGTAATTTCCTCTTGTTATGTTCTAATTATAGTCTCTTTGCCTACATATATGTTTAGCATATACTCTGTAATTCCCAATTTTTAATGTTATTCATGTTATGATCCACACAATTGAACGCTTTATCAGAGTTAAAAGAAACCCCAAACACCCACCAAAACCTCAAATAAACCCAAATAAGTAACATCTTTCTGGTATTCTTTGTTTTTAGCCAAGATATGATGTTAGCAATGATATCCCTTATTCCATGTTCTCTTAAGAATCTAGTTTGAATTTCTGGCCGTTCCTATCAATGTACTATACTGCTGTTGTTGTTATGTGCTGTTGAGTCACCCGTGACTCAGTGAACCTATGTAAAACAGTCCTACACCCTGTTCTATCCTGTGCCAATCTCACTGTCTTTGACACACTTACCCCCATTATCCCAGTTACTGACTCAATCCATCTCATCAAGGTTCTTCTTTTCCTGTGTCATCCTTCTACCCTCCCAAGCATGATATTCCTCTCCAAGGACTGATCTCACCTTGCAACATGTCCAAAACATGTCAGATGAAGCTTCAGAATCCTTGCCTCCAAGGAACAGCCTGGTTTAACCCTCTCCGGGATGAACCTGTTCATTTTCTTAGCAGTTCATTGTATATTTAATACTCTTCTCCAACACCACAGCTTAAAGGCATCATTTCTCCTTCTATCATTCCTAGTCATTGTCCAGCTTTCTGAAGCATAACAAGTGATTGCAAAGGCCATGGCCTGTATCAGGAGCACCTTAGTCTCCAGACTGACATTATTGCTCTTCACCACTTTGGAGATGTCTCTGACAGCAGACTTTCCCAATGGAATTAGTCTTTTAATTTACTGGCTGCTGGTGCCAAGAGTGTTGACTGTGGAGCCACGCAAAACAAAGCTGTTAACAATCTCAATCTCTTCACCATCTCTTCACCATCTGTCATGATGTTGCCAATCAGCCCAGTGGTGAGAATCTTTGTTTTCTTTATATTTAGAAGGTTGCAGTCCTTAACCTTCTGCAGCAAGCACTAGACAATTTATAAGACTATTTAGCAAGCTTTTACTTGTATGTGATATCAGAAACAATGTTTGATAGTTTGTGAATGCTATTGTATTGCTTTTCTTTGGAATGGGCAGGATATGATCTCTTCTACTTACTTGGTCAGATAGCTGTGTAATTTTTCTACTGTGGCATGACTGGTGGATCTTGCCAACTGACTTTTGGTTAGAAGCCCAGTATTTTACATACTAATCCACTAGTTGGAGTTGGTGGAGTAGAGGGGCTCTGATGGCATAGTCTGTAGGAAGCTGTACTGCTAACTCAGGGTGGCAACTTTCTGGTGGTTCAAATCTACTAGCATGTCCACAGAAGAAAGATGGACACCTCAGAATACTTGGTAGAGGCTGAACTATGAGTCAGTTTGTCTTGATGGTAATGAATGAATGGTAGAATAATTTCAGAATGTAGCTTTGATAAAGTATCCAATTCAGAGAAAAGAAATCATAATGTTTGGTGGTGGCCTGGGATGAGCATTCTTAAAAGCTCTAAAGTAATTCTTATCACCAACCAGGTATGCAAATCAAAGAGACCTCAACTTTCAAATCTATCTCTCCAGTGGATCAAGAAGAAATGATTTTTACTAAGAAGGTACATGGTTGTATTCCCTAGCTCAAAAGGCTACTGTGTTCACCCACTGGTACCTTTGATCATTACTTTTTCTTCCCCATTTTTCCTGCCATTAACCTCAGCTGCTGTCTGATTACAACTTTTATCCAAGCTACTCTTGTTGCTTCTTCCAGTGCATGTACTCATTCCCTAAGTGGTTTGGGGCCTTCTCAAAGGCAGGACTTCATAATGGTTGACTCTGGCTCAGATTCAAGTCATGTGAGAGTGGGTACACAACCCACAAACTTCACTTAATGAGGGAATACACAAACAATGACATGTACCTGTGGAGAAATTAACATATAAAAGGGTGCATAAGCAAATATTTTTTTTATTTTGAAATGGCAAGGCATTTGTAGGAGTTCAATGAAGTAACTTTTCGAGGAAGAGAACAAAGACAACAGGAGTTGGAAGTTGAATCTTGGCTCCATTTGAGGTGGCTGATCGGCAATTTATACTTTCATTAACAACTGGAAAGCCCATATAAGAAGTTACTGGCTCTTTGCATAGGTCTGCTTTTATGCATTTCTTCATTTCAATTGCTGTGTTGTTAAAACCTGAAAAAAAATCATAAATGAGACCTACACTCTTCCCCTTCCTAGTCTGCTGTTGGTATGTGCCATTGAGTCAGAAGTGACTAATAGCTGACCCTTCAGCTGGTTTTCAGAGGCTGTAAATCACAAAGAAGGAGACTCCCATCCTTCTTCCTTATATACTTTGTATCTTGCTAGTCTGGAGTCAGATATAATAAAGACTACAATAAAGTTTGTGGCTCATGCAATATAACTCTCTGAAAGAGGCATAGGAATTTTCTCAACGTTATTAAAGCAAAGGGCCACCAAATCCCTGAACCACACAACTAACGATCAATCCAAACTGGGAAATTTTCCTAAATTTTAACTTTTTTCTAACCCATACTATCACTTGGGCTTCTAGCACAATGCCTTTTAGACATTCTATGACCAAAGCAGTAAGAACACCATCCACTTGTTGTTAGAAGGTGCTGAGTAAGACTCTGAGTAACTCTATGAAAACCAGAACTGAACCCTGTCTTATCCTGTGCCACCCTCAATATCTCTGACATATTTGAGCTTATTTCTGAAGTTCTTGCATCAGTCCATCTCACTGGAAATCTTTCTCTCTTGTTGACTCTACCTTTCCAAGCGTGATGTCCCTTTTCAAGGAACAGTTTCACTATTTCCAAATAATAGTCTCACATGCTCAAAATGTATGATATTAAGCTTTGACATCCCTCTCTCCAAAGATGGGCTATCTCCTCCATGATTAATTGTCTTTGAAAACCCACTGGAGAGTCACCCATGGGTTGGTTCTGACTTGATGGTACACAACAACAACAACTACTGCGTTCAGCAAGCAATGTTGTGTTATCTGCATAATGAAAGCTATTGCTGAGTTTCTCTCCAATCTTAATGTCCCATTCTTCTTCAAAGAGACCAGCTCTCAAATGATTTGTTCAGCATAGACTGAATAACCATGGAAAAAGGATACTACTCTGATACCATTCCTGATTTTGAACAATGCAGTTCTCTCCTAGTTGTTTTTGGACAATAACCTTTTGGTGTAGGTATAGGTTTCACATGAGCATAATTTAAGTGTTCTGGAATTGCCCTTTTTTCAATTTTAGCCATAGTTTGTTACGTTCTACAAAGTCAAATGACTTTGCATAATCAATAAAACACAGATAGACACTCCTCTGGTACTCTCTGCTTTCAGCCAAGATCTATCTGACATTAGCTATAATATCCCTAGTCCCATGGCCTCTTCTAAACCTGGACTGCACTTCAGGCAGTTCTCAGTCATTTTTGGAAAATCTAAAGCAGAATCTTGCTTGCATGTAATATCAATGGTTCTGTTTGATAATTTCCGTACTCTGTTGGATCACCTTTCTTTGGAATGGGAACACATACAGATCTCTTCAGTTGGCCAGGTGGTTGTCTTCCAGATTTCTTGGCACAACTTGGTGAGCACATCCATGGTAGTGTCTGGTGAAATATGTCAATTGGTATGCTATCAATTCTTGGGGCCTTGTTTTTTGTCAATTCTTTCGGAGCAACTTGAACTTCCTCCTTAATTACTACAGGCTCTTGCTCATATGTTATTTCATGAAATTCTTCTGTGTCTGCCAATTCCTTCTGGTACAGGAACTCTGTAATACTCCTTCCATCTTCTTTTAATGCTTCCTGAAAAATTTAATATTCTAGCTCCTTGGACAGTTCCTTGTAATATTTTACATTGTGTTCCCATGCTGCCCTTTGAAATCTTCTGTTCAACTCCTTAATATCTTGAATTTTTCCCTTTGCTTTGGCTTCTCAATGCTCTACTACAATATTCAGAGATCCTTCTGACATCCACCTTGGGCTTTTCTTCCTCCTCTGTCTTTGCAATGACATGTTGCATTCTTCCTGGATGATATTCTTGATATCCTCCCCAGCTGATCTGGTCTTTGTTCATTAATGTTCAAGGCCTCAAACCTGTTCCTGAGATGGCTTTGAAATTCAGGTGGGATAGACTCAAGATCAGATTTTGGTTCCTGTGGACTTGATTTAATAATCTTCTTATTTTAAGGATACAAATATAATCCATTTTTTTTAATATGTAAAAGAATACATTTTATAAAAGTTAGTTTTTCTGTGTGTCTTGTTACACAAATGCCCTTCAGACATACTTTTTTACATGGGAGCTGCACTTTGCTTTTGGTGATTTTGCCTCATTTCCTCAGGATGTCCTCATGGAACTCAGCTCACTGTTCTTTGTGCTATATCATGCTACCATTCCTATGTAATTCATTCATAATTATGTCTTAAATTCATTTAAAATTTTGTACTAGCTTTTCTTAAAGCAAATATACTAAATAATAAATACACTAATTTACTAAAGCATATGTCTTTGAAGAAAGTTTACTCATTAACCCTCTTCTAAACTTTTACTTTGAAAGCAAAAAACTCAGAAAAGTACTAATCGTTCTGTATTTATCAAGTAACTAAGGTTTATTGAGGGTGAAGGCTCATCAAATTTGCAGAGCCAACATCCTCAAAGCTAATAGTTTGTCAATAAATGCATGCATAAATGAATAATAATGAATGAATGAGATATAGCCAAATGAATGTATTTTCAAATTCAAGACACTACTTTTTACAAATTTCTCAGAGATCTTGATAAAAGCTGATTGCAACCCAACATTAAACTTGGGACACACCCCCTAGAAGCTAAAGAAGGTCACTTATTCCGTGTACACAAAATATTGAGTGCTATAAAAATACCTGTGTTTATGATTCCAGAGAATTCAAGACATTTTATTTTATCTTCTGAACACCATCTGAATTCAGCATCACATTTTCTTTTCTGTACTGCAAAGCATGTTGGGCATTTAAGACCATTGGAACTGAATTCATCAACATTCTTTTCCTCCAGGTCACTTGTCTTAATCTCCCAGGAAGCTGTAAAAAAATTAATAACAACAAACCCCAGAAAATTAAGATGGCTATTTTCCAATGTCAGGCAAATCTACCTATGCTCATAGTGCAGACTCTAGAACCACATCCACTCTATTTACCCTATCCTACTCTCTTCTTCTTCAGGTGGTATCTCCGAATTCATCTACTTTAGCGCTACAGTTAGAGCCAAAATAATCACACTCATGGAGTGAATTTTCTGCTAAGTGAGGCAGACAAAAACAATAAGAGGACACTGTATGTTAGAACATAATACTATGGAGAAAAAGAAAACAAGACAGAAAATATAAAATAGATTTATAATTTTTAGGGTGATCAGGGAAATTCTCATTGAAACGCTGGCCTGAAGTTTAAGGCTTGAATGAAGTTTGAAAATTTCCACAGAGTAATTCAATCTTACAAGTGAAGGTCACAGGATGAGGCACAAACAGGATGCTGAAATAAGGCCCAGTTGACAAGGAGCCTTAAGCTTCTTCTTGATTATGTTCCTCTGGGGCTCTCCACCCAGTGTCCTCAATGTCACCATGAAATTGATTGTTAAGAATGAAAACATGGCTTGACTGTTTCTGTGAAGGATGTTCTAAGACAGAGTTGTTGTTGTTGTTAAGTGCCGTCAAGTCGCAGGCGACTCATAGCGACCCTATGAAGGAGAGTCCTCAACATTTGGGTGTCTTTCATTCTCTCTCCAGGTTCATAGGGTTTCCGGAGGCAAGCTATTACGGAAGTGGATGCCACTCCTGCTTCCAAGCTTGTTTTAATCGAGGAGCTCCTCCCCACTCTCTGTCTGCATTGGGTAGCCAACCATTAACTCATTTGACATTTATTGTTAAATAATTGTTTATTAGTATTTTTTTTTAATGTGTACCATCAAATCAGATCTGACTGGTACAGGAGTAGAATGTATAAAAGTATAAAGGAAAGGCAAAAGCTTACAGAAAGTTAAGAGCATAGGAAAAAGGGAGTAAAAGTCTTACTATTTATCTCAAAATTCTTTTCTAACTATTAAAAAGTGGTTTCTCAGAAGGATAACTAGTAAGATGTGTGTGTACACACACACACACACACACACACACACACACGGAGGGAAGGGGTAGGAACAGGGGTAGACTGAGGGGGGGGTAACCACTACGTTGCAGAGTTTGGTAAGTGGAGAAGTTGGTGAAGGAATTAGGAAAGATCCAGTGGGGATCTGAAATGATGGGGTAATAGTAGCATAGATCAATGGTGACTAGTTTTATAAGACACAATGTATGAGAATGGTCATAAGAAACACAATGGAAAAGAAGAAAACCCCCAAACACTAAATGCCCCAAAATTTATTAAAAACCATAGTTTCAATTTGTTTATATTCTCTACCAGTAAATTTTCTGGACCCTCTTTATGGACTTGCCTCTCCTCATAGGGTGGTAGAGCATGATAGCAAGGGAGTACAAGCCTGTACTCTGTTTTCACTCTGCTGGAAGATGGGGAGCACCAGAATTTCTTGCTCAGACACACTTGAGGGCTGACTGAACACTTTGTAGAGTTGGTGGAAAGGAGAACATGGATTTTAGGGCTTGTATAACCACACACATGGGCAAGAATCCCTTCACAGTGAAGGGGAAGTTAAAGTATAAAGAGAAGGAAGTAGGATGGGGACCAGTGTTAGGATATCTTTCTGTGGTATTTCTTGGAATGTAACTCTGGAAAGTTTGAAAATTTCAGGCCCTCTAGCTCAATTTATCAGGAGAGAGCTGGGCAATCTCCTCCTGCAAGATTTGCTGCCTTTGAAAACCTGCTTGAGGGTCAGCTATGAGTCGGTTCCAAATCGACAGCACATAACAACAGTTACATTAAAGCATATTTGTCTATATAAGAGGATGGAACATTTTTCAAGGTTTACCTTTTAAATATGGGACTATGTGGTCTGTTGGCCTCTATTTGTACCTTTACCTAGGCCCCAAGTAGGAGATGGAGAATGGGAGAGGAGTGTGAAGGATGCTGTGATTAGGTACTGTTGAGTGACTCTAAGAACAACAGATGAAAACTCTCTGCTATGTGCATGACTGTATAAATTAATTGTATAAAATACAATTTTTAAAATGTAAAAACTAATTTGTGCTATCCTGCGCCATCTTTACAAACTCATACTAAAGTTCAATGTTATAGTCACTACCTCATTTTATCTTATGGAGAATCTTCTTCTCTTTCACTGATCCTCTACTCTTTCCAGACGGATATTCTTTTCCAAGGATTAGTGCCTCCTGGCAACATGTCCAAAGTCTATGTGATGAAGTTTCACTACCCATGCCTCTATGGAGCTTTCTGGCTGCACTTCCTTCAAGACATGTTTGTTCTTTTAGCACATCTTGGGATATTCAATACTCTTCACCATCAACCACAATTTACAGGCATCAAGTCTATGCTTAACCTTATTTATTGTTGAACTTTTACAAGCATATGAAGCAAATGAAAACACCAGGCTTGGATGTGAGACAGGATGGGGAAAAGTAAGGCAATGAAAGGGTTAATAAGAACCTTGGAGTATAAAGAGTATGGATAGCAGTCCAGGTGGTTCTTGTTGTTTAGTGCTATCAAGTCAACCACAATTCATAAAGACTATATAAGCAATGGATCTGAACCTTGTCCTATCCTGTTCCATCCTCACCTCATCTTCTCTGACATACTTGAGTCACTGTATTAATCTATCTTGTTCAGAGCCTTCCTCTCTTTCACTGACCTACCACCTTTCTAAGCATGTATCCTTCTCCAAGGTCTGGTCCTTCTTAGCAACATGCTCAAAGTATGTAAAATAGAATTTCATTGTCATTGCCTCCATAAAAGTACTATAATTTCACTTTCTCCAGGGCAGACCTGTTCGTTCTCTTTGCAGTCATGGGGGTATTTAATGTTCTTTTAAAACATCACAACTTAAAGGCATCAATTATTCTGTCATCCTTAGTCACTGTCCAACTTTCAGATGCAAAGCTGGTATGGCTTCGATCAGGAGCACCTAGTCTTTTAACTTATATTCCTGCTCTTTAATACTCTGATGGGTTCTCTGACAGCAGATTTTCCCAATGTGACTTTTTTTTTCTGCTAGTACTAAAGACTGTCAATCCAAGTAAGATGAAATAGTTGATAATTTTAATCTTTTCTCTATTTATCATGATGTTGCTTACTGACCTGGTGATGAGGATTTTTGTTTTCTTAATTTTGAGATGGAATCATATAGAAGGCTGTAGCCCTTGATTTTCTGCAGCAAGTGATTCAAGTTCTTACTGTCAATGAACAAGGTTGTTTCAGTGAACAAGGTTGTTTCTCTACATAATGCAGGCTGTTAATGATTCTTCCACCAATCTCAATGCCATGTTCTTTTTCAAAAAGTTCAGGAAATAAATACAGAGAAAAGATACAGCCCTGATGCACACCTTTCTTACTTTTAATCCATGCAGTGTTCTCTTGCTCTGTTCAGACAATAGCCTTTTGGTCTAGGTCTAGGTTTTATACGAACACAATTAAGTGTTCTGGGATTCCCATTCTTCTCAGTTTTAGCCATAATTTGTCCCAATCCAGAGTCCAAGCAGTGATTAAGAAAATAGTGAAGAGAAAGTATAACAAGTGATTCATGTGGGTAAAAGAAAGCATGCTACTCCTAGGGGCACATTCTTCTTTATAAACACCAACATCTCAAATTATGTGCAGAGCATACAGACTGAATAGGTATGGAGAAAGGATATACCCCTGATGCACACTCTTCTTGGCTTTAAACCATACAGTGTTCCCTTGTTTTGTTAGTACAGTGCTTCCTGGTCTAGGTCTAGGTATTGCATGAACATGGTTAAGAGGTTAAGAGCTCAGTGACTCCCATTCCTCTCAATGTTAGCCATAATTTGTTATAATCCACAAAGTCAAATAGACATTCTTCTGATATTCTCTGTCTTCAGTCAAAAACCATTGTTCACAGGGTCACTATGAGTAGTGGTTGACCTGCCTGCACCCAAGCACCACAACCTTGGAGCAAGAATGCTGTATCTCATGATAACTCAGTCCCAAATCCTGGAACCATTCTGGAAAAACCCATACAGCTTCTTTAGGGTTTTATCTTTGAGACATAGGTAGCCAGAGGCACTTTAACCAGGACCAGAATACGTGCAGAAATTTCAGTTTTGACCTGAGACTGATTTTTCAGAAGGCACAGTTTCAGAAGTTTTGGCAAAGAAATCCATCTTGATTCCTGACTACATGTTGTTGTTGTTGTTGTTATGTGCCGTCGAGTCGTTTCCGACTCATAGCGACCCTATGCCCAACAGCCCTAAACCCTGCTCCATC
>NW_006399883.1:727307-731696 GCF_000299155.1 Elephantulus edwardii
TTATAAAGAACCTTTTCTTTTTCTTGATTGCTTAACACTCTGGTCTCCTCCTGTTTCCTTATTCTTTTTTTTTTTTTTTCTGTTTCCTTATTCTTACCAAGCATAAACAACTAATGCTTTGAAGGGTACTCCTGGACAGAACCATAATGACCTAAGTCTCTATAGGTACCACGCTGAGCACACAGCACAGGAGAAGGTGAGGCTGAAGGTCTAGGTAGCAAGGAGGTGGGATTAGATGGGAATGCAGGCAGGATTTCACTGCCCAGACTCTCACCTGTAAGGAAGAATGCTGAGGCAAGACTGCAGGCCACCAGGAGGCTCCTCAGAATGGCTGGGCATATAACTGAGCTCATGTTACTTTGCTCTGCGGAAGGAAGAAGTCAATGTGCCCACATGAATCACCCAATAAGGGATAGAGCACAGCAGCCCTTTCCTTCCGTTGCCCCCCTACACCTCTCTCATCCCAACCCCAGGCCACATGCTTGGGTTCTCTGCTGCCCTATACTGGGCCTTAGAAGAGGCTTGCCAGTGTAGACCTCGTTGGAATTTCCAACTCATTAGCTCCTTTTCACAAGCCAGCGGGCTGTTTGGGCCATCTCCAAATAAGAGCTCCTGTACCTGTCACAACCGAACTTGGTGCTTCCGGGCACCCTGAAGGCACTGCGCATGAGCAGACGTAAGCCCTCTCCTGTTTGGTGATTGGCCGGTTCCTCCCACATTTTCTGCACTTTGGAACCCTGGCCAATTAGGTACCCATGGCCCACAAAACTGCAGTAAGTGCGGGCTTGTGTGTGCCTGCAGAAGTGAGAACTGTGAGAATGTGATAAAGATAATATTTGTTTTCCTGTTATTTTGGATCATGTTACTTCCCATCTTCCTTTTCCACTCACTTTCTAGGCAGCAAGGAGGTCGTATTGTGGCTTTTAACTACTTCTGAACAGGTACCCTTTCTCTACTCTTAACTATCTCTGAAAAGAGGGTACACTTAGATGCTTTCCTTCTGTTTTCACTTTACCCAAGACACCATCAAGTTCGCCCAGAGTATTTTGACACTTCAGTATATCTTAACATACTCAAAACCCCTTTGAGAGAATCTAATGCATGTGCATCATTCACAGTATAAGCCCTCAGTAAGAGAGCTCTGGTGACCTAGTGGCAAGAAGTTGCGCTGCAATCCTAAAGTCTCTGAAGGAGTACTGAGACTACCAACACATGATTTTAGATTTCTAGCGTATAGAAGTGTGGGACAAGAATGGACAATCTCCTCATGTGCGATTAACCGCCTCTGAAAGCCCGCCAGAGAGTCAGTTACGGGTTGGTTCTGACTCTATGGTACACAACAACACTGTTAGACACAATCTCGTCTTTATGTGTTAGGGAGCCCTGGTGGCCTAGTAGTAAGGAGTTGCGCTGCTAAGCTAAAGGTTGAATGCACCAGTTCCTCTATAGCAGAAAGATGGACAATTTCCTCCCTTGTGACTTCCAGATTTCCAGTGAAGTGTAAGCTATGAGTCGCTTCCAACTCCAGGATACACACTCTTACCAGCCTTGCTCTCCAGAAGTTTTGCTTTGTTGTGTTTTAAAAATCCTATTCTTTTGTCATTTATTACTACAGCCTTCATTCCATTTTCCCTTTTTTTGTGGTATACTCACCAGCCACTAGTTCACTTCAGACCATTTACTGTTTTGAGTTTATTCATGACTTTCCTCTACACTAACATTGTATAAAACAACCAAACAAAAAAAATCGCAACAAAACCCAATCTTTGTACAATGATGGAAAGAATCTGTATCTAATATAACACTCTAATGTGCTGAACAATAACCAAAAGATGTATCCACTATTATTCTAAAAAACTGGTAAATACTATCTTATACGGCAAGAGATGTGATTGAATTAGATACTGAGAATAAGAGTTTAGTTTATAATCTGACTCACTCTAAATATAATCATTGTTCTTGTTCTGTACCATAGAGTTGGAACCAACCCATAGGTGGCCCTCCAGTGGGTTTTCAAAGGCAATAAATTTAACGGAGGATATTATCCATCTTTCTCCTATAGAGTGGCTATGGCCTCTGACCTCGTGTTTTTGGAATTGTAGTGCAGTTTATTGCCACTAGGCTACTACAGCTTCCTATGTTGTTATTGTTGTTGTGTCATCAAGTTGCTTGCAACTCATAGCAACTCTAGGTACAACAGCCCTAAACCCTGCTCTATCCTGTGCCAGTATTACTGTCTCCCACACGCCACCTCCATTACCCCAGTCACTGAATCAATCCATCTCAACAAAGGTCTTCCACTCTTGCACTGTCCCTTCACCCTCTGAAGCATGATGTCCCTCTTCAAGAAATGGTCCCTCCTTGCAACATGTCCAAAGTATGTCAGACGAAGCTTCAGAATCCTTGCCTCCAAGGAGCATCCTGGTTTCACCCTCTCTAGGACATATCTGTTTGTTCTTCTAACAGGCCATAGTATATTCAATACTCCTCTCCGGCACCACAGCTCAAAGGCAGCAATTCTCCTTTTATCATACCTAGACATGGTCCAGCTTTCGGATGCATAGCAAGTAATTACATAGACTGTGGCCTGAATCTAGCACACCTTAGTCTCCAGACTGACATTCTTGCTCTTCAGTACTTTGGATCAGTCCCTGACAGCTGACTTTCCCAATGCAATACATCTTTTAATTTCCTGACTGCTAGTACCAAGAGTGTTGATCGTAGAGCCAAACAAACTAAAGCAGTGAACAATCTCAATCTCTTCACTGTCTATCAGAATGCTTTCAAACAGCCCAGTGGTGAGAATCTTTGTTTTCTTGATGTTGAGATTCAGTTCATATTGAAGGCTGTAGTCCTTGACCTTCTGCAGCAAGAGTGCTTGCTGGTCATTCTCAGTTCCAGAAAGCAGGGTTGTGTCATCTGCATAACACAGATTGTTGATCTACTTATATGTACCTCTAAAATAAGCAACTCTGGCAGCCTAGTGGCAAGAAGCTCTGCTAAAACCCCAAAAATATGTTGTTCGAGGCCACCAGCTGCTCTGTGGGAGGATAGACAATCACTGCCCGTGCACTTAACTGCCTCTGAAAACATGCTAGAGGGTCAGCTATGGGCTAGTCTGACTCTGTGGTACACATCATCATGATCAACAACTACAACCACCACCTTAAAATTAGAGGTAAAACCTCTTGTGAGGTAGACACAGGTAGAATTGGAGGAAACAATGTGACCATGGAGGCAGAATAGAGATGAGATCACAAGCCAAGGAGCACCGAAAGCATTGGAAGAGGTAAAAGAAAGGTTCTCTCCTAAAGTCTCTGAAGGAGTACTGAGACTACCAACACATGATTTTAGATTTCTAGCGTATAGAAGTGTGAGGCAATGAATTTCTACAGTTTTAAGTGACATGATTAGTGTAAATTTGTTCTAGTCGTCCTTGGAAATTAGTATAAGAACCTACTAGACATAGTGTGGTTATCCTCACAACCTTTAATTCTGACTCATGAACTACTTTATCTTGTTTCTCAGGTTGTAAACCAGAATAGGAGCAGACAGTTTCATCTTCCCCCCACAGAGCAGCTGGTAGCCTCAAACAGTGCATTTTGGGGGATGTAGCACAGCTTCTTGCTACTAGGCCACCAGAGCTGTTTTTTTTTTTTTTTTTTAGCTGCTTATTTTAAAGGTACACATAGGGAGATCAACATTCTGTGTTATGCAGGTGACACAGCCCTGCTTGCTGAAACTGAGAATGACCTGTAGTGCTTGCTGCAGAAGGTCAAGGACTACAGCCTTCAATATGGACTGAATCTCAACATCAAGAATTGTCAGTCTTTTATCTTTTACTTAGAAGCCCACTTCACCAGCAGGCCTCTTTACATTTGGATATAGAACAACTGAAATGTAGCTAGGTAGAGGAACTGAAATTTTACTTTAACATCCAATCCCGCACACTTAAACAACTCCAAACCCCAGGATCACCACCTTGAGTTCCTCTCCTCTGCTTTTGCCTCTCTCTACTCCCACATCTCATTCCTACAAGAAGATTCCAGACACTCTGGAGCCACATTACATGCACTACTCTTCCACCAGAGCCCATCCTAATGTTTGGTTTCTCAATTTAGAATTGTTTTTCGTATTGTCTCTTTAAAACTCTTTTAGTCCCAGGGTAGGGAATGCTTGTGTCACTAACCTAAAGATTTACAGGTGCAACCTACCCAGAGGCACTATGGAATATGTACCTGGTGATCTGCTTCCATAAATAGTTAAGAAACCTTAGGAAATGCACTCCTACTTTGTAACATATCCAGTTGCAATCACTTGTTATGCATCAGAGAGTTGGACAATGACCAGGGAGGATAGAAGGAGAATTGATGCCTTTGAGCTGTGGTG
>NW_006399883.1:732181-734413 GCF_000299155.1 Elephantulus edwardii
CCTGAAGTGCTTGTTGCAGAAGGTCAAGAACTGCAGCCTTAAATATGGATTAAAACTCAACATCAAGAGAACAAAGATTCTCACCTCTGGGCTGATTGGAAGCATCATGATAAATGATGAAGAGATTGAGATTGTTAACAGCTTTAGTTTTCTTGGTTCCACAATAAACACTCTTGCTACCAGCCACTAGGAAATTAAGAGATGAATTGCATCAGGAAAATCAGCTGTCAGAGACCTCTCCAAAGTATTGAAGAGCAATGATGACAGTCTGGAGACTAAGGAGGGCTTGATCCAGGTCATAGTCTATGTAATTACTTGCTATGCATCAGAAAGCTAGACAAGGACTAGGAATGGTGGAGAATTAATGCCTTTGAACTGTGGTGTTGGAGAAAAGAATTGAATATACTATGGACTGCTAGGAGAATAAACAGGTTCATCCTAGAGAGGGTGAAACAAGGATTCTGAAGCTTTATCTGACATACTTTGGACATGTTGCAAGGAGGAACCAGTCCTTGAAGAGGAATTTCATGCTTGGGAGGGTGGTGGGACAGCATAGGAGAGGAAGACCCTCAATGAGATGGATTGATTCATTGTCTGGGGTAGTGGGGGTAGGTCTGTCAGAGACAGTAATATTGGCACAAGATATAGTTTAAGGTTTAAGATAGGGTTTAAGGTTTTTGCACATAGGATCACTATGAGTCATGTTATTTTTTTCAGTTTTTTAAAAATTTTATACTAGTTTCATAGGGTCGCTATGAGTCGTCTATGACTTGATGGCACTTAACACCACCACCACCACCACCAACATAGAGAGCTCTGTGGGCCTGGTGGATAGAAAGTTATGCTACCAAGTCAAAGGTGGGTGATTTTGATACTTTGACTATTGGCCTAGTTTATACTGAGAAACAGAAAGCACTGAGTTTCACAATTTGCCAGTAACTAGTGAGAAATTAACCAGCTATTCGATTGTTAGAGTCAAACTGAGAATTGAAACAAAAAGCAGCTTTTATTTTCTTTTTCATTTTTACTTTAAATTTGACTAAAGATTTATGAACCTTATTTTTCATGCCAACATCCACAGATTTTTTTTTTGGTTTTATAACGTTAATTATTGTTGATCAGTGTGGTTAATTTTTTGCAGTATCTAATCAACTGGTAACCTAGGGGTAAGAAGTTGCACTGCAGTCTCAAAGACATATAATTTCAATCTACCAGCTGTTCTGTGGGAGAAGGATGAGCAGTCTCTTTTCGTGCAATTTACTGCCTCTGAAAACCTGCCGGAGGGTCAGCTCTCAGTCAGTTCCAACTCAATGACATACAAAACCCAAAACGAATCAACTATTCATTGTGTATTGCCTTTTTCTTCACCCAGTTTATCTGTTATCAGTTTTCCTTTCCCTCTCCCTCTCTCTCTTTGTAGTCTTATTAAATCTGCAAGTTTGCTTTTATCTGTGAAATAGCATAGCGTTTAAAAATGACCTACACTATATATCCTATACTTAATTATGATATCCATTACAGACTATGAAAACTCAGCATTTTAAACTTGGTAAGTGCAGACCTATATGCATCCCTAAAAGAACAGACAGGCTTATCTAACAGTAACTCCACAAGTACTCAAGTGTTTTAAAGATATGACCATTTCTTGTTTTAGCAATTTTCTGCTTTACAGGTCATGACCAATTTTATATGTCAAAGTGTGTACATACCTCTAACCTAGTTCTTCATTTATGAAGACTTGCCATGGTCCCTTCTGGTGGTTATCTGCCTTGTTGTAGCAAGTAATAAACCCAACTTAGTTCATTACAAATGTGTCCCTTAAAGATGAGTATTAATATGTTTCCAAATGCCAAGCTCCCCTTAAGTACTTCCATATCTCTTTGTTTTTGTTTTTTCCAATAGATTATTTTTTGTTTGTGTTCTGTCTCCACACGTTTTCAACCTGTATGCAGAATAGATCATCCAGGAGGCTGGGCTCTCTGAGGAGAAATGTGGCATCAGGATTGGTGGAAGATCTATCAACAATCTGCGTAATGCAGATGGCACAACCATGTTTGCTGAAACAGAGGAGGACCAGAAGCGCTTGCTGCAGAGGGTCAAGGACTGCAGCCTTTAATATGGATTGAGGCTCAATGTCAAGGAGACAAAGATTCTCACCACTGGACCAATTAGCAGCATCATGATGGATGGCGAAGAGATTGAGATTGTTCACAGCTTCATTTTGCTCGGCTC
>NW_006399883.1:736853-751687 GCF_000299155.1 Elephantulus edwardii
TGCCCCCATTAAATCCAAGAACAAGAATATCTAGTTATTCTATTTTTGATGGTATGCACACTCTCCAAGGACATTTCTTGCTTTTCAAAAGGGACCGAGAGTGATGAGTAAACGTCTATATTGGTGTGTCCAGCAACATGACACTAGAGAAGAAGGGGGCTACTTACTTCTTCTATTGAATGCTGACCACCAAGAATTCAAGTTTTAATCTTTCTCTTTCCCCCTTTATTCTACATTATTTTACCTTAATCAAACATAGTTAATTCCTTATTCAACAAATTTGTTCTCATTTGAAGCTGAGTTATCTTGCTTGGTCTGACAATAATCTTGACAAGATTATGTTCAGTGATCTAGCAGCAGTGATATTATTTTTGTTAAAGCTTGATAACTGAGAAAGCAGAAGTTGCCGAGGCAAACTCATGCTTCTTATGTAGTTCACTGAGAATGGCAAAGTGAGATATTGACATCTCTTTCCCCTATCACTGGCTTCAAATTTTCATGTCCATAAAGATTACCTAAAGGACTATATTTTTTTTCTTGCTTGATGAAAGTGAGGAGAACTTGAAACACTTGCTGCAGAAGATCAGACACTGCGGCCTACAAAATAGATTGCATATTAATGTCAAGGAAATAAATATTCTTGCCTCTGGACCAATAAGCAACATCCTGATAGATAGAGCAAACATTGAAACTGTCAGCAAGTTCATCTTACTTAGACCCACAATCAGTACACTGGTAAAAGCAGCCAAGAGATCAGGAGATGTACTGCACTGCGAAAGACCGCACTTAGGAACCTCTCCAAATTACTGAGGAGGAGCAATATTGTTAGAGGACTAAGGTGTGTTTTATTCAGGCCATGATATTTTCAATCACGTGCTATGCTGCTGAGAGGTGGACAATGAATAATGATGACAGAAGGATTGATACCTTTAAGCTGTGTGTTTGAGGAGAGTACTGAATCTCCCACAGACTGCCAAAAGAACAAAACGATATGTCTTAGAGGCAAGAGTGCTCCTTGGAAGCAAAGATGATAAAACTTCATCTCACATACTGTGAGCATGTTGCTAGGAGAGGGTATTCCTTGAGGAAGGACATCATGCTTGGAAAAGTGGATGAATGGTGAAGGAGAGGAAGACTCTTGTGGTGCTGGCCTAAAATTTGTAGCCCTCTCTGGTCTCCAGCTACATTAACTGCATACACATAGTCTTGAAAATCAGCCTGGTCTTGCAAATTGTCATCAGCTGTGGGGGCTATGATAAGCGAAAAAGTGCTTCCTACACAGGGCAACATGTCATGAGGTTGGCAAGGCTTATGGTGGTAAGACGTTGATGAAAATGAAATCTTACTGGTGAGAGACTGTGGCATCGCTGTGCACAAATGGTGGCAAGGTGTGACCTGCGACATCTTTCATTTGTGCTGGCCACAGTTAAAGGTTTGCCTGTCCTTGACGGATGTTTGAAGAAGCAGCTAACTTATAATTACTCTGAGGTAAACCTTGTTAGATTATTTGGATTTGACTGTTAGACTGAAACTGGAGTCTGGGCTAATTGAAGAATCATGCCTTGACACTGCTTGGCTAAAACTTGGGTTTGCCTTGGGTGAGTGACATTCTTTGCCTCCCCTACTCTCCAACTTCTTTCCTTCCTAAATCCCATTGTTGGTACCATAGCTGTGAGTCTGTGAGCCAGCAGTGAATAAACGAACCTCTTGCTGTTGGTGCGGCTGTAGAGGCACCGTGACTGGGCTGCGGGCTTTTTATCTGCTTTCTGCTCTCGGGCCGTGAAAGGCTGTGGCATTCTTACTCCTTCTGGCCCTTTCAGAGAGACACTTATGGCCCTGTGCCCTTCTGTCTCATTTTCTCCTACTTAGTCACCCCTCAAACAGGTGGATTGGCACAGTGACTGCTGCAATGGGCTGGCCTCAGATTTTGAGGATGGCACAGAATAGAACAGAGTTCTGACTGGCTGTTGGTAGAGTTGCTGAGTCATACTCGATTTGATGACATTTAATAACAGAGGGCTAATTAAACAGATTGGTGGGCATTGCCCCCAGAGCTTGTAATAGTTCTTCAGTGAGGCCCAGATGACATCCCAATAGAATTCCTACTGTTTGAAGTTTTTCACTGTGATGGTTTAATGTCCCAGCTCAGAAGGCTGTGTAATTTTTGTCTAGAAATAAGCAGCCAGACATAGTCAAGGGTGAGGTTAGCACATTGTTAATTTAGGGTTAGAGTTTTTCCAGTAAGTGTAACTTAAATGCCACAGGAGAAAATTTGGTTTATTACCCTGGGAACTACTAGAAGAAATTCCTTATGGGGTCTAAATGGAACAGATAAAGACCTGAAAACAGTATAATGGATAGTAGAGGAAGGACAGATCTGAAAATAGTATGCTTTTAAAAAGCAGTGGTTTGGTTCAAAATGAGGTGCCTATAGTAAAGATTTTAGAGGGAAGCAATTCTTGGTGATAATATAATCTTTGATGTGCCTAGAAAAGGGAGTAAATTAAATAATAACTTATGATGCAGGGTTCAGAGCTGCTCTATGTAGGGTCACTATGAGAAGCAAATGACTTAAGGCCACATAACAATATGATGAATTGAGTATTGCAGGAACACTTAAAATGATCCTGAATTTGATTTCCAGAAAGGAAAGTGCTACGTTTCCTTAATGGAAAGTCAAAGGGAAACAGGTGCTGTAGCCATCAGTGAACTATGTCAATAAATAACCGACATTGACAAGGGTGTGTAGAGGGTATAAAAGCCATCTGTCGGCTCAAAAGAATAGGAGAGTAGAAGTTATGGTTTAAATATAGCCCCTGGGAGCAAGGTGAAAATCAACTCTTTTACCATCACGGTGCCCAGAGCCTTGTCCAATACAGCTTGTGTGTGTATGTATCAGGCCTAACCTCATTCTTTTTTGTGTGTCTTGGCCTCTTGTCTCCAGTTGATTGTACCTGTTGTCTTAACTAGTGTATGTGCTTGTTCATACTTATTGCCACCTAATTGGAACCAACTCAGAGCTGACCCTCTCGTAGGTTTTCAGAAACAGTAAGTCACATGGGAGGAAATAGTAGATTTCCCATCTTTCTCCTCTGAAATAGCTGGTAGATTCAAATTGCCCACTTTTCTGTTGACAGCACTACTCTATTCACCATCAGAGATATCTAGTGTATGAGTAGTGTGTTAAAAAAAAAATCACAGGTACCCAGGTCTTATTAGTCTGCATTGTCTCTACAATTAGGTTGTGAATTTCTTAATGAACTTCCCTCTGTACTCTTCTATTTTCTATGGCAGTGCTTTTCCTATGCCAGTCCCAGACTCAATAGACAGCTAAGAAACGTACTGAATGAATGATGACCAATGTTCTTGGTGTGTGGGTTTGCTTTTTTTTAAATTTGTTTGTTTGTTTTATTTTAGGAGTCAATGGAAAAGAATAAAAGAGCATACATATAAAGGTAAAGACTGTGGCACAAAATGTTTATTTTGGTTAAGTATACGCACATATATGACTATATTGCATAAATCAAACTATATGGATCTGTAGTAGAAAGTAAGTCTAACTGTAGGCTATAGTTAAAAAAAGTAAACAACACCGCTGTTTGAGACAGATCATCTTCTAGATAATCATCATTGTCTAGCTGAACACAGAGAATGAATTACTGAATTCGATAATGTCAAGAACTCACGAATCAAGGAATGAATCTCTCTCTCTCTCTCTCTCTCTCTCTCTCTCTCTCTCTCACACACACACACACACACACACACACACACGAGAAATGATCAGAAAACCATTATCTTCAGAAGGATGATCATCAGCAAGGCTGGGATGGATGACTTTGTCTTGCTGCCTGAAATTGTGGTTTGTTTGCATTTCTGGTAGACATAAGAGAATAATCATTAAATTTCCTGAAGCCATTTTCACAATACTGGTTAGAAACATAACACTTGCAAGTAATATTCACCTCAGAAATGCCTGTAGGGAGAGAGAGAAAGGAATATATTTGTGAGAGCTTGCCTATATAACAAAACTTCTTCCCTGCAGTTGGGTTCTTAGTAAAACACAACCAGAGCTTTACAGTGGTGGAGCAGAACATTCTTTTCCAGAGAAAGATCTCATAGTATGAACTCCTTGGAAACCCTAAACAATTTACAGTGGCTCTAAATGACTTCCTCCTGTCCTCCCCTGCCTGCCCCAGTCAATTCTCTTTTATTTCTTCTTGGACTGTCAGTGCTTGAGAAGTTCTCATTTGTTAAGCTTAACATTTTTTGAGGAAGGAGAACTGACTCATTATGTTCTAGAATCTTCTAAATTTGTGATTCATTTCACTGATGATTATGGGTTCATGGTTTCTAACTGTTAAACGCTGAGGCAGGGCCAGGCCTGATAGATTCTGCCAGTTAAGAAAGCAACAGTTTTGTGGGCTTTTTTTTTTTTTAATTTAACAACTTTCTGAGATAACAAAATGAAACCAAAATTGTTGGCTTCCTGAAGACCTTCCACAGAGGACAACTAACAAAAGGAACTCAATGAATGATAAGGACACCTTGTTGCTGAGAACCTTGCTGCAGCTGCTTAGGAGCTTTATCGGCTGCAGCTGGGCCCTCACAGTGCCTCCGATTCCAGAAGACATGAGAAACTGTCTCATGACAGCTTCCCAGAGACTATAAAGAATACAGGGAACTGAGAGGGAGGATGGCCTTGTAGTAGCATACCACAGCATTCTCACGTTTTGGGAAGATCATAAGTGTTCTGCCAAGACTCAGCTCAGCCCGTGCTTCAGTTTCCCTTTCATGGTTTATGTGGATATATGCAATGTTGCCAGACCACCCACGGTGGAGGCGTTGCTCTGTGCTATAACGAAGTATCACTTGAGCATCTTTTATTCTACTTTAGTACCTGCTCTCCTCTATAAGATAAACACAATTCTGCCAGGTATAATACACCTTTCCCTATCCTCTAAGGAATACAAACCAGATTCAAACACCCCCATAAACCAGGTTCCAATTGCCTTGTTAGATGGTGATGATGGCTTAGAATAGGACAGGGTTCAGACCTATAGTTCATAAAGTCGCTATGAATGGTATTTAAAGGCACCAAACAACATGAATCATAAATGAAAGACTTTGTTTAATGGAAGAAGCTATGTCTGAATGCTTTGGAAATCAATATATATATAAAAATGTCTCAATAGTTTGAACAAATAGCCCAGCTTGAAGAAGCAGTTCAGAAGTAAGCTTCCAGAGGTAAAAAAACCCCACCATTTAAAATCTAAGTTTTGCCCTGGACTCAATTGGAAAGGCTCTCCTGGCCCTTAGTTTTCTCAATCAAATGCAAGGAATTGGGCTGGCATTGTGCCAAATTGGCTTTATCAATGTAAATAAGCAGTGAGAATATGACAAAGGTCTTAGATATGAGGTGTGATTTGTGGACCATTATTTCCTATCAATATAAACCTTTCGGTGATTTGCCAAAGAGAATTTGTGATAATCCGATGGAAGCAAATCTGCAATCCAAACTTTCAGACCCTATAAATATTGAAAATTCTTACATGGAAACATGCAGCTAAAAGTTTGGAACTATGTAAGATTCTACTTCGAATAGTTCCTCACACCCATACAAAGAGAGAAACCCAAGGCTCCTCTGTTCCAGTGCTACTTGACAGAGAGCTCAGCTGTGCCAATTTCAATTTGGTTCCTAAGTGGTTTCTGATTCATACATACATAAAATTGAGAGAAGACTTGAATCGATCTTCACTGGCACTCCTTGAAATATTGTCTGTAAATAAGATAACTCATAATTTCTTTCAACAGTAAACAATTGTTTGCAAAATGTCACGTGTCATTGAGCTGGAAACAGCTCATAGCTGATCCTTCAGGGGCTTTTCAGAGGCAGTGAATTGCAAAGGAAGAAAGTGCCCATTTTTCTCCTGAGGAACAACTGGTGGATTTGAAGCACATATGTTTGAGCTGGTAACACCACTAAACCACTAGAGGTTCTGTAAAAATGAAGGCAAAAATAAGCTTTCAAAATTGACTGATCCAATTACTGGTCACTAGGAAACATTTGGTTATTTCTTGGGAAAGAGCAATGACTTTTTTTTCTTTTCTCTGCCTACTCACTGTGCCCTCTGCCCTAAATGTTTTATCTTCTTTTTTTTTTTTTTCTGGGAAACCCTGATCAATTGTACTTTAGAAAGTTTGTAGACCAGCAATAGTTGAGTTTTGTTTTCCTCCACAGTTTTTGATTCCCTGGGCCTTGAAGACAGGACATTTCCTGCCATTGGACATTCCCAGGAGAATGTTCTTTTCACAATCAAATACAGGTATTTACAGTGGTGGTGGTTTTGTTGTTTTAAAATAAACAGGAAGGGGACTCTTGTGGCCTAGTGGCAAGAAGCTGCACTGCAGTCCTAGAAGTGCACAATTCAAATCCACCAGATGCTCTGCTGGGGAAGGAGGGACAATTTCCTTCTGTACCAGTCAGATCTGATTTGATGGTACATGCACAAAAATAATAAAATTTTAAAAAACCAGGCATAGGATTTCTGGGTACAACGTGTTCTTGCATATTATTATGTATGAAATTTGAGTTTCCCCCTAGTATAGATTTTACATTCTGCTTTGCATTTAGTTCTTGTGTAGCAGGGCAGGGACATGTCTTGTTAGAAGAAAAATGAGGCACGGACGGAAACTTTTGTCTATTGCTTTCTCCATCGCTACCTTCTAAAGTTCTATCCCTTCCCCCGCCCCCCCCAGCCCTTTACCTGGACAGGGGCAGTCCTCCTCCTGTTTTGCAAAGCTTCCTGGTTCTTTATCACCACGCACTAACACACTCGTATTTGTGTATTCTGTTGTATTTGGCAACTGAGAAACTCCTTGGATAAGCAGACTGGTAGTATTTGGAAGGATAGTAGTAGCTCTTGTTTCTTGTTCTCTCTTTTCTGTTGGCTCATGGGTAGTAGATGTCTGTTCATCAGGATCTGTTTCTTCCAAAGGTGACTCAGGTGATCCTAAAAAAAAACGAAAAAAGAAATCACTCAAATAATATTTGTCTGGACCAGAACACTTGATCTTGCTAATGCGAAAACTATACTTGGACCAAGAGGCAGGCATCAGAACAGAGCAAGGAAACACTGCATGGTTCAAAATTGGGAAGGGCATATACCAGGGATGTGTCCTGTCTCCATACCTTTTCAACCTGTATGCAGAACAGATTATCCGGGAGGCTGGGCTCTATGAGGAGAAATGTGGGGTCAAGATTGGTGGAAGATCTATCAACAATCTGCGTTATGCAGATGACACAACCCTGCTTGCTGAAACTGTGGAGGACTTGAAGCCCTTGTTGCAGAGGGTCTAGGATTGTAGCCTCCAATGTGGATTGAGGCTCAATGTCAAGAAGACAAAGATTCTCACCACTGGGCCAATTGGCAGCATCAGGATGGACGGTGAAGTGATTGAGATTGTTCACAGCTTCAGTTTGCTTGGCTCCACAGTCAACACTCTTGGCACCAGCAGCCAGGAAATTAAAAGATGTATTGCCATGGGAAAGTCTGCTGTTAGGGACCTCTCCAGGGTACTGAAGAGCAATGGAGACTAAGGTGTGTCTGATACAGGCCATGGTCTTCGCAATCACTTGTTATGCATCAGAGAGTTGGACAATGACTAAGGAGGATAGAAGGAGAATTGATGCCTTTGAGCTTTGGTGCTGGAGAAGAGTATTGAGGGTACAATGGACTGCTAGGAAAACAAAGAGATTTATCCTGGAAAGGGTCAAACCGGGCTGCTTCTTGGAGGCAAGGATTCTAAGGCTCTGTCTAACATACTTTGTACATGTTGTAAGGAGGGACAGGTCCTTGGAGAGGGACATCATGCTTGGTAGGGTGGAAGGACAGCGCAGAAGGGGAAGGCCCCCTATGAGGTGGATTGATTCAGTGATTGGGGTAATCGGGATGGGTGTGTCAGAGATGATGTGATTGGCACAGGACAGAGTTTAGGGCTGTTATACATAGGGTCACTATGAGTCACAAGCAACTCAATGGCACATAACAACATAACAACAACAACAGATCCCTTTTTATTTGAAGGAATGTACTAAGAATGTTCACAAGCTTATAGTACATTCTATCCTTTGAAAACATGTACAGCTGCTTTGAGTTCATGGAGTTGAATGATGAAAAGTGTACATGTACATTGTTTTCTCATTCATAGAACATACAGATAACTTTAGTATCTTTGTAAAACACAATGCGATTTTAGATTATGTAAAATTCTTTCGTAAGTTCGTGTAACTGAATGTTAAGAATTATATTTCTCATCATATACAATATACTGGGAAATTCTAGTCCTTGTAACAGAAAGTGTACTTTGTTATTGTTAGGTGCCATTGCGTCACCTGCGACTCACAGTGACCCTATGTACAAGAGCTCTGAACTCTACCCTGTCCTGAGCAGTCTCACTGACTCCAACACAGCTACTCCCATTACCCCAGTTATTGTGTCAATCCATCTAATCCAGGGTCTTCCTCTCCTGTGCTGTCCCTCCACCTTTCCAAGCATGATGTCCTTCTCCAAGGACTGGTCCCTCCTGGCCATGTGCTCAAAGTAGGCGAGATGGAACTTCAAAATTCCAGCCTCCAAGGAGCAACTTGGTTTCACCCTTTCCTAGACAGACCTGTTTATTCTCTTGGCAGTCCATGGTATGTTCAATATTCTTCTCTAGCACCACAACTCAAAGGCATTGATTCTTCTCCTGTTATCTTTTAAATGTATGTATTTAGGTGGAAGAAAGTGTATTGTTTTATACTCCAAGGATTGTATATAGAAATGTCCTGTCTTTGAAATACAAAGTGTATTTGAGTCAATATGAGAAGCACTTTGACTTTAAGTACTCACATGGGAGAAACGGTACTCCCCTCCCCCATGTAAAATCAAGAAAGGAGTGAATTAGGGATGTATCCTGCCTCCATACCTTTTAATCTATATGAATAACAGATCATTCAGGAGGCTGGACTTTAGGAAGAGGAATGTGACATCAGGATTAGAGGAAAACTAATCAGCAACATACATTATGCAGATGAAACAACCTTGCTTGCTGAAATGCGGGAGGACCTGAAGCATTTGCTGCAGAACTTTCAAGGACTGAAGTTTGCAGTATGGATTGAAGCTTAACATCAAGAAAGACTGTTATCACTGGGCCAGTTGGCAGTATCATGATAGATGGAGAAGAGACTGATACTATTAACAATTTCAGCTTGTTTGGTTCAACAATTGACACTATTGGCACCAACAGTCAGGTAATCAAAGTTGCATTGGGAAAATGTGCTATCAGGGACATCTCCAGAGTACCTCTTCAATGACTCTAGACTTTAAGGTTGACTTATCCAGGCCACTGGCTTCGCAGTTTATTACTATGCATCAGCGGGCTTTACAATTACCAAAGATGACAGAAGAAGAATTGATGCTGTTGAGTTGTGGTATTGTGGAAGAGTATTGAACATACTATAGATTACCAAGAGAACCAACAAATCTTTTCTGGAGAGGGTGAAACCAAGCTGCTCCTTGGAAACAAGGACTTTGAAGCTCTGTCTGACATACTTTGGGCACATCGCTAGAGGGACCAATCCTTCGAGAAGGACATCATGCTTGGATGGGTGGAAGGACAGTACAAGAGAGGAAGACCCCAGATGAGATGGATTGACACAACTGGAGTAATGGTGGTGGGTGTGTAAGAGACAGTAAAATTGGCTCAGGATAGATCAGGGTTCAGAGCTACTGGGCATAGGGTTGCTATGAGGCATAGTCAATTCAATGACACTTAACAACAACAACAACAACAGCATGTAGAGATGATATTGGGAATTTCCCTATCCTTTTAACTTAAAATGTACTTTGAAAATAGGTAAACTCTTTCTGACTTGTACTTGAATGGGAGAAGGTGTCCATTATTTTCCTCATTCATACTGGGAACTTGCCTGTTTTTTATTTACATAGTGTACTTTGAAAACAACTCTCTACAACTCTCTTTTGACTTCATGCACATGAATGTTGTTGTTATGTGTTGTTGAGTTGCCTATGACTCATAGCAACCCTATGTACAGCAGCCATACACCTTACTCTATCCTGTGCCAATCTCACTGTCTCTGACACACTTGCCCCTATTACCCCAGTCACTGAATCAATCCATCTCATCGAGGGTCTTCCTTCCTCTCCTGCACTATCCATCTACCCTCCAAAGCATAAAGTCTCTCTCCAAGGACTGGTTTCTCCTTGCAATATGTCCAAATTAAGTCAGATGAGCTTCAGAATTCTTGCCTCTAAGGAGCAGCCTGGTTTTACCTTCTCCAGGATGAACCTCTTTGTTCTCTTTGCAGTCCATGGTATGTTCAGTACTCTTCTCTAAAACCACAGCTTGAAGGCATCAATTCTCTTTCTAGCATCCCTAGTCATTGTCCAGACCTCTGATGCATAGAAAGTGATTGCAAAGACAATGTTCGGTATCAGGCGCACCTTAGTCTCCAGACTGACATCATTGTTCTTCAGTATTTTAGAGAGGTCTCTGACAGCAGAATTTCCCAATGCCATACACCTTTTAATTTCCTGTCTGCCAAGCATGTTGATTGTGGAGTCAAGTAAACTAAAGCTGTTAACAGTCTCGATCTTTTCATTATCCATCACAATGCCCAGTGGTGAGAATCTTTATTTTTGTGATATTGAGCGTCAATCCATTGAATGAGGGAAATAATATATTGTTTTCTCATACACTTAAAGCGTTAAGAAAGTTTTATCCATATAACACACTTTACTTAGATATAAATTAAAAATAATTTTTTACTTAATGTCATCTTTATCTCTCTACTCTAAGAACTTTTTACATTTTCATACATATCTAAACTACCCAAATTCTTTATATACATTTAATAGTATCTCTCAAAAGTACTTGCAACTATGTAGATAAAGTATTACGATCCTTTCTGGGCAACAGAGAAGACCAAACTTCAGAGTTATTGGGGTTTTGCTAAAGGAGCCACACGATTGATCTTGGGGGAAGTGCAACCAAGATGCTCCTTGGAGGCAAGGATGGTGAACTTTGTCTCACATACTTTGGGTATGTTGTCAGGAGGGGTAAGTGCTTGGAAAAAGACATGATCCTGGGGGAAAAGGAGGGTTAGTGAAAGAGAGGAAGACTTAAGGAGTTGGACTGACACAGTGAATGCAGAAACGTGAGCATGGTGAAGACCAATGAAGAAGGCACAGGATAGGGCCAGGTTTTGATCTGTTGTTCATAGGATTGTTATGTGTTATAGTTGACTCAATGCATCCAACAACAACAACAACTGAATCTAGAAGTGGAAACAACATCTTTGCCCCTTCACTCAAGGCTCCACGCACAACATTGGTATCACTCATTGTGGGGAGACAGCTTGGGGACTCATGTTGAGTCCATATTTACCATACCCTCATCATCCAGGAATCAAATAGCAGCTCAGATAAATCTCCATACATAAGTCCCCTTTCCTTTATCCTGCTTTCTAAAGAATCTACATGCTCTGCTATAAAAACCTGGACGATCTTACCCAAATTAGAAGAAAGACAGATATTGAAGGCAATAAAAGATACCAAGAAAGACATTTTAGTTCCTTTATATTGTTTCTTCAGAGTCAAGTAAAGAGAGGGACAACACAGTTGTACTTTTTGACAAGATGGAGAACTAATATGGTCTTCTGACTTGTTTTTAAACCCCACATTAGCCATGCCAGAGAAGGGAATGGATAGGTGAGTGAGATAAGTACCTTCACACATTGATTGTGAGACCTTAACTGATCATTAAGGAGGGTACCTTGGTGTGGGAGAAATTCAGCACAGTAGAATAGACAGCAACAGAAGCCACAGAATGTGGCAGGTTGCTGAAGAGTTTTCTAGAGTACTCATTGCTTTTTGTCCCCATTGTTCAGGTAGACCTTTGACCACTCTGTTAAGACTGCAGAATGAGAAATAAGTGGCCCAGTTCAGAGGCAAATAGAGTGCTCCTAGGTGCCTTGACATCAGCAGTGAGTGCAGGGAAGCTGTTACAAAGAATACAGGTAGGCAGGAAAGAAATACTTAAAGAAGTAAATAATATGAAATACTCAAAATTAGAGAATTAAAACATGGGTTTTAAAAGAGTATGTAAAATAATGATTATGCAAAACCAAACCTAGATATGTTGTAGTTGTTGTTCTTGTTGTTATGTGCTGTCAAGTCGCCTGTGACTCCTAGCAACCCTATGTACAACAGCCTTGCTCTATCCTGTGCCAATCTCACTGTCTTTGACACACCATCCCCATTACCCCAGTCACTGAATCAATGCACCTCATTGAGGGTCTTCCTCTCCTGTACTCTCCCTGCACATTCCCAAGCATGACGTCCCTCTCCAAGGACTAGTCCCTCCTTTACACATGTCTAAAGTACATCAGATGAAGCTTCAGAATCCTTACCTCCAAAGAGAAGCCTGGTTTCACCTTCTGTACAATGAACCCGTTTGTTCTCCTGGTAGTCCGTGGTATATTCAACACTGTTCTCCAACACCACAGATATAATAAAGAAATATAATGACTCTAAATTCAAAGAAGCAAGGATGACAAAGCTTTGTCTTACACAAACTGGGCATGCTGCTAGGGGAGGCTATTTCTTGGAGAGGGACTTCTTGCTTGAAAAGATGGTCACTGAAAGAGAGAAGATGAGATGGATTGACACAGTGACTACAACAATGTTTTCAAGTGTGTCAGAGTCGATGAAGATGACACAGAATAGAACAGTGTTTGAGCCTGACTCTTAGGATTGCTACGAGTCATAGTCAAAAGCGCATGGCAACAACAAAGACTTTTTTAAAGGTTTTGTAAGAAAAGTGTAGATTACCTAGAAGAACAAAGGTAAGATTTCTGACTTCTCTGCACTAAAACTAAATGAGAAAAGGCAGTAAAATTAAGGAGAAGCATTCTGAATTTGGAATATGAACTTGAGGATTTTCAATTAGATGTGAGGACTAAGTAAGTTTGTTCCAGGGTATACAAGTGAACTCACAGAGACCTTCTATAAATGGAAGAGCTACATAGGCACAAAGCGAGATTAATTAGGTGAAAGTCAAAAGTTTCAGAATATTAAGAAAATCTTATAACTACATAACTAAAAAGCAAGAAAGTGTTACACAAACAGAACAAGGAAATGCTGTGTGGTTTAAAATAATAAAAAAAAAAGAAAATCTTATAACTACATAACCAAAAAAGCTTTCAAAGAAAGTATATAAAAATGAATTTGTTAATGAAATTCCATTCCAAGATAATAGGAATTGGTGATAAGGAGACAAGGATTTGAATGAAACTCAAGGTAGAAAGTAGGCTCATGTTACTTATTCAGATCTCTGGTTCTCTTTTCAGAGGTGCTTGTCCAGAAGACATATAGTCTCGATGCTGTCATTGTGTCAACCCTCAGTCCCTACAAGAGGATACCTGTCATTTAGGGGAGAATGGATGGTGAGTCCTTAGTTCAAGACATATAACAGGAGCTCAAGCAAGGCTAACGGTCTAATGGTATTCTCCACATATGCTGTATTGTTGGTGTTACGTGCCATCGAGTCAACCAAAACTGATAGTGATCCTATGAACAATGGTTTTGAACCCTGCCCTATATTTAGCCAACCTCAACATCTCAGGCACACCTGACCTCACTACCACAGTTACTGTGTCACTCCATGTCATCCAAAGTCCTCTTCCTCTCCTGTGTTGTCCCTCTACCTTTCCAAGCATGATGTCCTCCCAGGACCAGTCCTTCCAGGCATGTGCCCAAAGTATGTGAGACTGGGCTTCTAAATCTTTACCTCCAAGGAGCAAACCACATACCTTTAGAATTGCAGCACAGCTTCTTAACACTAGTACAACAGAGCTCCCTACATCTCTGTCATTACTATGCTTTATTATTTTATTTCAAAGGTACCATAATGGGAAATTGGAAGAATCTGGTCTGGAAAATAATGCATTCAAATTTTGCATTTTGAATTTTGTAAATAAAATAGTATAATAAAAAACCCCCACAAAACCCAAAAGTACCATGGGGTACTGGTACAATGACAGCCAGATACAGCCAAATACAGCCAGAAATGAACAATCTGAGGAGGATAAAATTGATGCATGAGACCTTCTAAAGATTAAATCCATATGTGCATCAAAACCTTTTTCCAACAGGGTGAAAAGAAAACCTACAGACTGGGAACAAACATTTGGCAACACTATCTCAGACAAGAGTCTCATAACAAAAGTTTATAGAATACTCCCGGGACTCCACAGGAAAAAGATTGCTTACCCAATTACAAAATAGACAAAAGATAAAGAAAGAATTTTCGGAGGCAGATATTTGAATGACCAACAGACACATGAAGAAATGCTTCAAATTATTGGCAATAAGAGAGATGTAAAATACAAAACCAAAGCAAACTAAAGAAAAAAACCCCACAATGAGATACCATCTCACTCCAGTAGCAGTGGCAAAGTTTAACAGAAAAGCAAGTAATAAGTGTTGGAAAGGATGTGGTGAGATAGAAATTTTTACACATTGTTCGTGGAATTATAAAATGATACAACTACTCTAGAAGGCAATTTGGTGCTTCCTAAAAAAACCTGAATTCCACATGACTCATCTATTCCACTGCTTAGAATACACCCCAAGAAAATGAAAACTGAGGCTCAAATGGAGACTTGTACACTAATGTTCATAGCAGTGTTATTTACCATCACAAGAACATGGAAACAGCTCAGATGTCCAACCACAAATGAATGGATTAAGAAGTTGTGGTACAGTAATACA